>NC_073377.1:148701135-149003635 GCF_028641065.1 Leucoraja erinaceus
GAACGCCAGATTCACTCTTTCATTGATTAATGCAGCAAAAGTGTTTTGTTTGCAATGTCATGGGAATACAGAGGAAACTTCAATGAGAAAAATTGTTTCTCTACTAAATGGCAATGATTTGTACAGTCTATGTTGGGGGAATTATCTTTCCTGTTTACAATTAAGCAAAACATGTGAACAATATTGCCCTCTATGTTAGTTTAGTTTAGAGATACAGCACAGAAACAGGCCCTGTACCTGTATGCCTTTGGAATGTGGGAGGAACCGAAGATCTCAGAGGAAACCCACGCAGGTCACAGGGAGAACGTACAAACTCCGCACAGACAAGCACCCCTAGTCAGGATCGAACCAGGGTCTCTGGCGCTGTAAGGCAGTGGCTCTACCGCCACGCACACAACATGATTGGCCGTATTATATATTCATCACCAAATGAATTGCTCTGCACATCCTAAAGATATTTCAAACATTTTTATGAAATCCAAAATCTAAACTCTTGTTTGTCACCCTATTTATGTGAGGTAAGCATGCATAAAAACAAAATACCAGCTTGGCCAGCAATAAGAAGATAACTCTCTATTGGCATGCTATTTCTGAACGCTGCTTCTATCATTTAACTAAGAAACACAGAAAAAGTAGAGTGAAGCCAAAATTCCAAGAGTTTTGATTGTACCTGATGGAAGTCTGTAGCGGAACGCAACTGTCTCTACTTCTTGTTCAAGAAGGAACTGCAGATGCTGGAAGATCGAAGGTACACAAAATTGCTGGAGAAACTCAGCGGGTGCAGCAGCATCTATGGAGTGAAGAAAATAGGCGACGCTTCTCCCCTCCCACCCCCCATCAGTCTGAAGAAGGCCGAAACCCTTCTTCAGACTGATGGGGGGTGGGAGGGGAGAAGGAAGGAAAAGGGGGAGGAGGAGCCCGAGGGCGGGGGGATGGGAGGAGACAGCTCGAGGGTTAAGGAAGGGGAGGAGACAGCAAGGACTAGCAAAATTGGGACAATTCAACATTCATGGCATCAGGATGCAAGCTGCCCAGGCGGAATATGAGATGCTGTTCCTGCAATTTCCGGTGTTGCTCACTCTGGCAATGGAGGAGACCCAGGACAGAGAGGTCGGATTGGGAATGGGAGGGGGAGTTGAAGTGCTGAGCCACCGGGAGTTCAGGTAGGTTATTGCGGACTGAGCGGAGGTGTTCGGCGAAACGATCACCCAACCTCCGCTTAGTCTCCCCGATGTAAATCAGCTGACATCTAGAGCAGCGGATGCAGTAGATGAGGTTGGAGGAGATACAGGTGAACCTTTGTCGCACCTGGAACAACTGCTTGGGACCTTGAATGGAGTCGAGGGGGGTGGTGAAGGGACAGGTGTTGCATTTCTTGCGGTTGCAACGGAAAGTGCCCGGGGAGGGGGTGGTACGGGAGGGAAGGGAAGAATTGACAAGGGAGTTGCAGAGGGAGCGGTCTTTGCGGAAGGCAGACATGGGGGGAGATGGGAAGATGTGGCGAGTGGTGGGGTCACGTTGGAGGTGGCAGAAATGGCGGAGGATTATGTGTTGTATTTGCCGGCTGGTTGGGTGAAAGGTGAGGACCAGGGGAACTCTACCCTTGTTGCGAGTGCGGGGATGGGGAGAGAGCAGTGTTGCCATTGCCATTGCCATTGCCATTTAGTAGAGCAGAGAGCCAATAAATCCCCAGGGCCAGATAGGCTGCATCCCAGAGTACTTAAGGAAGTAGCTCCAGAAATAGTGGATGCATTAGTAATAATCTTTCAAAACTCTTTAGATTCTGGAGTAGTTCCTGAAGATTGGCGGGTAGCAAACGTAACCCCACTTTTTAAGAAGGGAGGGAGAGAGAAAATGGAGAATTACAGACCAGTTAGTCTAACATCGGTAGTGGGGAAACTGCTAGAGTCAGTTATTAAAGATGGGATGGCATGCACATTTGGAAAGTGGTGAAATCATTGGACAAAGTCAGCATGGATATACGAAAGGTAAATCATGTCTGACGAATCTTATAGAATTTTTCGAGGATGTAACTAGTAGCGTGGATAGGGGAGAACCAGTGGATGTGGTGTATCTGGACTTCCAGAAGGCTTTCGACAAGGTCCCACATAAGAGATTAGTATACAAACTTAAAGCACAAGGCATTGGGGGTTCAGTATTGATGTGGATAGAGAACTGGCTGGCAAACAGGAAGCAAAGAGTAGGAGTAAACGGGTCCTTTTCACAATAGCGGGCAGTGACTAGTGGGGTACTGCAAGGCTCAGTGCTGGGACCCCAGCTATTTACAATATATATTAATGACCTGGATGAGGGAATTGAAGGCAATATCTCCAAGTTTGCGGATGACACTAAGCTGGGGGGCAGTGTTCGCTGTGAGGAGGATGCTAGGAGACTGCAAGGTGACTTGGATAGGCTGGGTGAGTGGGCAAATGTTTGGCAGATGCAGTATAATGTGGATAAATGTGAGGTTATCCATTTTGGTGGCAAAAACGGGAAAGCAGACTATTATCTAAATGGTGGCCGATTGGGAAAGGGGGAGATGCAGCGAGACCTGGGTGTCATGGTACACCAGTCATTGAAGGTAGGCATGCAGGTGCAGCAGGCAGTAAAGAAAGCAAATGGTATGTTAGCTTTCATTGCAAAAGGATTTGAGTATAGGAGCAGGGAGGTTCTACTGCAGTTGTACAGGGTCTTGGTGAGACCACACCTGGAGTATTGCCTACAGTTTTGGTCTCCAAATCTGAGGAAGGACATTATTGCCATAGAGGGAGTGCAGAGAAGGTTCACCAGACTGATTCCTGGGATGTCAGGACTGTCTTATGAAGAAAGCCTGGATAGACTTGGTTTATACTCTCTAGAATTTAGGAGATTGAGAGGGGATCTTATAGAGACTTATAAAATTATTAAGGGGTTGGACAGGCTAGATGCAGGAAGATTGCTTCCGATGTTGGGGAAGTCCAGGACAAGGGGTCACAGCTTAAGGATAAGGGGGGAAATCCTTTAAAACCGAGATGAGAAGAACTTTTTTTTCACACAGAGAGTGGTGAATCTCTGGAACTCTCTGCCACAGAGGGTAGTTGAGGCCAGTTCATTGGCTATATTTAAGAGGGAGTTAGATGTGGCCCTTGTGGCTAAGGGGATCAAGGGGTATGGAGAGAAGGCAGGTACGGGATACTGAGTTGGATGATCAGCCATGATCATATTGAATGGCGGTGCAGGCTCGAAGGGCCGAATGGCCTACTCCTGCACCTGTTTCTATGTTTCTATGTTGCGGGGTATGGATGAGACCCTGGTGCGAGCCTCATCTATGGTGGCGGAGGGGAATCCACGTTCCCTGAAGAACGAGGACATTTCCGATGCCCTGGTATGGAATGTCTCACGCTGGGAACAGATGCGGCGTAGCCGGAGGAATTGGGAGTAGGGGATGGAGTCTTTACAGGGGGCAGGGTGGGAAGACGTGTAATCCAGATAGCCATGTGAGTCAGTTGGTTTGTAGTGTATGTCGGTCAGAAGTCTGTCCCCTGCGATGGAGATGGTGAGGTCAAGGAATGGTAGGGAAGTGTCGGAAATGGTCCAGGTGTATTGGAGTGCCAGATGGAAGTTGGTGGTGAAGTGGATGAAGTCAGTCAGTTGTTTGTAGGTGCAGGAGGTGGCCCCAAAGCAGTCATCAATGTAACAGAGGTAGAGGTCGGGGACGGGGCCCTGGTAATGTATTGAACAAGGATTATTCAACGTACCCGACAAAGAGGCAGGCGTAGCTGGGGCCCATGCGTGTGCCCATAGCTACGCCTTGTGTTTGGAGGAAATGGGAGGAGTCAAACGTAAAGTTGTTGAGGGTGAGGGCCAACTCCGCTAGGCGGAGGAGAGTGTCAGTGGCTGGGTATAGTTTGCTCCTCTGGTCGACGAAGAACCGGAGGGCTTTGAGGCCATCCTGGTGGAGGATGGAGGTGTAGAGTGACTGGACATCCATGGTGAAGATGAGGGGGTGAGGGCCTAGAGAGTGGAATGCGTGGAGGCGGCGGAGAGTGTCTGAGGTGTCTAGAACATAGGTGGGAAGGGATTTCACCAAGGGGGATAGTATGGAGTCAATGTATGTGGAGATGAGTTCGGTGGGGCACGAACACGAACCTCATATTCCGCCTGGGCAGCTTGCATCCTGATGGCATGAATGTTGAAATCTCCCAATTTTGCTAGCCCTTGCTGTCTCCTCCCCTTAACCCTCGAGCTGTCTCCTCCCATCCCCCTGCCCTCGGGCTCCTCCCCTCCCCCTTTTCCTTCCTTCTCCCCTCCCACCCCCCATCAGTCTGAAGAAGGGTTTCGGCCCGAAACGTCGCCTATTTTCTTCGCTCCATAGATGCTGCTGCACCCGCTGAGTTTCTCCAGCAATTTTGTCTCTACTTCTTCTCTGGTGGCTGGCATTTGTTTCCCTCTGTAGTTACCGAGAAAATTCAGTGAGACATCTATTTAGATTTCTTCCTTGTTGCTTTTGAGCATAACTTGGAAATGTATTTGGTATTAAAATCTCAGCAAACAATTGTCTTCCATTGGATGTGAATGATAGGTTAAAGGATCATATTTTAGTGACAATTGATGTCTTGTGATCGGTAATGTAATTGTAAGATCCTGTATAATAAATAGAATTTCACAATTTCATTGTATATTTATAATACTCACATAAATGCATATATATGCGTGCGTGTGTGTGCGTGTGCGTGTGTGTGGTGTGTATGTACATATATATATAATACAAGACTAAGTGGGACTAAGAGGGCTGGTCCACCAATGTAATATTCCACCTCTTCTCCAGCAATTCCAATATTGGTGGCCAGTGGGGGGGGCTTTCTGGAAGACTAGTTTGGGTATTGTAGGCTGAAGGGACTGGTTTTCAGAGGGCTAGTATGGACATTGTGGGCCAAATGGATTCTTGGGGTGGCAGCTCAGTCACTCAAGTCTGATGTGCTGGCAGCTCACTCACAGCTGGTGGGTGAGCAGTTGACTCACGGCTATTCCTTGAAATTCCATTTCAAGTAGGGTGCAAGGCCACCAAATTCAAATGTAGTTTCCTACCATTTCAAGCAGGGTGCAAGGCCACCAAATTCAGGTGCAGTTTCCTACCACTTTAAGCAGGGTGCAAGGCCACCAAATTCAACTGCCGTTTCCTACCACTTTAAACAGGGTGCAAGGCCACAGAATTCAAGTGCAGTTACTGACCACTTCAAGCAGGGTGCTAGGCCACCAAATGCTATTGCTGTTTAATGTCATTTCAGGCAGGGTTCAAGGCCACCAAATTCAATTATATACCACTTCAAGGAGGGTGCAAGACAACCAAATTGAAGTACAGTTTCATACCATTTCAAGCAGGATGCAAGGCCACCAAATTCAAGTCCAGTTTCATACCATTTCAAGCAGGGTGAATCCAACATAAAACCACACAAAACACCACATAAACACCATACTCACAGTTCAGTAAACATTCAGTGTGTTCAGTTGATTCACAGCTCAGACTGAGCCGCACCCAACCTTCCGGGTTTTATAATCCCTCCCCCCTCCCACCAGAAGGGGCGTGGCCTTCATGGCGTGATTGGCAGGAGGTCGATTCTCAACATTTTGTTAAACACTAAACTCTTTTATTTTTCATTGATGGGAAGAATCCTCTGCACCTGATGAGCAGAGGGGGACTGAGTAAGATGGCCAAAATTCACAGCCGTAAGTGGTAGTATATAAATCAATATACAGTGCAAACAGGAAGTTATGCAGTTACCACCACCAACAACCATTTGCAGTGCAGCATTTCAAAGCAGTTACCACCACCAACAACCATTTGCAGTGCAGCATTTCAAAGCAGTTACCACCACTAACAACCATTTGCAGTGCAGCATTTCAAAGCAACCACATTTACATTTTCAAACAACATTAAGGGCACTCACAGTTGAGTAGACACGTGTTCAGTGTTATTCACAGCTCAGAGAAACGTGACTCTCTCACTTCCTCCATCTTGCAGAGACTGAGTGAGGCACAACACTTCCGGGTTTTATAGTCCCTCCCCCCTCCCACCAGCAGGGGCAGCAGAGAGAATGTCAACATTTTAAAAACATTAATAACTCTTTTATTTTTCATCAATGGGAAGAATCCTCTTGTCCTGCTCAGTGGATGGGAACTCTGAGTAAGACGGCCAAAAATCACAGCCGTAAGTTGCAACATTTTTTCCAAAATCATGAAACAGAAAAACAGGAAGTGGTCAAGATCTTACTTTTGGTAATATAGAAATACATAATATATATTTTACATACAAGTTCTATAATCCTACTCCTCCATCCAGTTCATAAAGGATATTTTTATTCGCTGACTTTAATAAAATTAAAAATGATTCCTCAAGTCATAATTGCATATTAACAACCCACACATATACACACACACACACACACACACACACACACATATATTGCACACATATGTATGGAACTAATGCATTGCACTTATACACAGCATAGAAAATCATTTTTAAACCTACTGTAACTAACGTTGAGCTCTTGTAATATAAAATGAGTCATAGCAAATCCACAGCTCTGTTCTTTCATGTTTTGGAAGATTGGGTTTTGTGGACCTACAGACCAAACAATGTGATGTGAGTGAGTGCCCAATGACTGCACACTTCAAAACCATGGGAACTATTTTCTCCTGGAAACTAAAATAAATTACTAGGAACACATTGATGTAACAAGCATGCGACACAATAGCAAGAGCCTTGCCAAATTTCCAGTGTAGCACTGATCAATCTGGAACCAGTGATCCTCTGGTAAAAAAATCTTTGTACACAGAGTACTGAAAAAGAGCATTGCAAAATTGCATTCCAACCAGACTATCTTCTCTTCATTTTCAAAAAAAAAAATAACAGAAATGTTATTGCACTCCTGTTTTGTTTCCTAAGATATTATTATAATTAAAAACTGCAGAAGAGAAATTGCTAAGAGTACTGGGTTTCACCCAATATCATATAAAGTTGTTGCTCAGAATCTCCAAACCGCAGAGAAAAATTGTGGGTTAAGTGGGGTTTTTGTATTTTAGATTTATTCATCTTTTCCACTGCATATTTAGAATTGTATGTTCTTAATTATTGCTTACGATGTATTTCGAGAATGAATACTCAGAAACCCCATTCTCATGGGCTGGGCTGAGGACCAGAATCTTCAGTAGACAGTCAGCACCTGTCAGAAGACTCCTCAGTACTAACATTTTTAACAAATGACCCAACAGCATAGCTAACTAGCATCAAAGTTGTGAGCGCTGCTGCAAATATCAGAGTATTTTTGGTATTCATTGGTCCAGTGCCACATATTCTATTTATTTCATGATAATGCTTCTCAATAATGGGGCTGTGAGACTTAGTTTTAAATAGATTTACAAGTCAAGTTTATTAAGTCAAGTCAAGTTTATTCGTCACATACACATACGAGATGTGC
The DNA here is from genome assembly GCF_028641065.1 of Leucoraja erinaceus. Taxonomy (NCBI): domain Eukaryota; kingdom Metazoa; phylum Chordata; class Chondrichthyes; order Rajiformes; family Rajidae; genus Leucoraja; species Leucoraja erinaceus. Next base: position 148,708,596 of record NC_073377.1, read on the forward strand.
AGTGAAATGAAAAGTGGCTATGCTCGCGGACTTTGTGCAAAAAGACAAACAAACAAACAACCAAACAAACTACAAACAGAATGGAACAGAATCATATATTATTTTACATATTAAATATCGTGGGCTAAAGGAAAAAGTGAAAAAAACAGCACTTTAAAAAAAAAGCAGTAGAATGGTACAGTAAAAGTTAGTCCCTGGTGAGATAGGAATTTACAGCCCTAATGGCCTCTGGGAAGAAACTCCTTCTCAACTTCTCCGTTCCAATAAAACCCATGGAGACATGGGTGTTATTGGAATGGTAGTTCTTGTTTGTCAGGGAATCCCATTTTCATCTTAAGCAACTCTTACCTAATCAATTGTTGCTAAACTCCAAAAGACACTAATGGTTTTCCACATCAATGTACAATTTTCTTTTCAGAAAATGTGAGAAGTTAAAATGCATTTTGCTACCTGTGTATTAAGAAAAAATACCGAATGACCTTTTCTCAATAATTATTGTATTTTTGTTTTGTAAATGAAGAGCCAGGCGGTACAGTTTCCAAACACTGTTTGCCCCATTCTCGGGCACTGATGAGGAGTGATAGGAGTTGGTTCTACACCTTGGCTCCTCAACTAATGGCCAAGGAATGCCTGACGCAACTTTCAAAAATATGAGTAACGTACCTGTTGGGATACTGCTCACCGAAGGCAGTTGTGGGATTTAAATGGACTCATTTGGGGATGTATGTTGGTGTGTACTCTCCTCCTTTATCATAAGGTCATAAGGGATAGGGGTAGAATTAGGCCATTCAGCACATCAAGTCTACTCCACCATTCAATCATGGCTGATTTCTCTCCCCCTCCTAACCCAATTCTCCTGCTTTCTCCCCATAACCTCTGACACCCGTAATGATCAAGAATCCATCTATCTCTGCCTTAAAAATTATCCACTGACTTGGCCTCCACAGCCTTCTGTGGCAAATCATTCCACAGATTTACCACCCTCTGATTAAAGACATTTCTCCTCATCTCCTCCCTAAAAGAATATCTCCAGCGTCTCTCTCCTGGTACTGCGGTCCACCATGCCACTGGGTCGCCGGGGCAGGTTCCCAGTTCCGTAGCCTGCCGATCCTTTAGGTTGTCCGCACAGGCTCCAGGTTCCGCAGCCACAGCACTTAGGAGGGCCTCTGCCACACGGCACCTCGCAGTGTAAAGCCATTGGTGCTCTTCATTCAAAAAGAAGTTCCAAATATATTCTGCTTGGGCTCTGGAATCAGGAAGATTTGAAGTAGCTTCGAAAATTGCAGGGTTATTTTTTTGCAGTCTGTTCCTTGACCTACCTTCAGGCCAGACCACATGGCTGCCATCACAAGTAAGCCAACTGATTGTCTACCCACTCCCACTTTTCAGCGGCCATCGGACCCCTGGTGGTTTCGTAGATGGGCGGTACAGTGGCACAGAGGTAGAGTTGCTGCCTTACAGGGCCAGAGACCCGGGTTCGACCCTGACTATACGGTGGTGTCTGTACGGACTTTGTACGTTCTCCCTGTGACTGTATGGGTTTTCTCCAGGTTCTCCATTTTCCTCCCACACTACGAAAGCATACAGGTTTGTAGGTTAATTGGTTTCTGTAATTTGGAAATTGACCCTAGTATGCAGGATGGTATACGGGGCGATTGTTGGTCGGCGCGGACTCGTGGGCCAAAGTGGCTGTTCTTGCGCCGTATCTCTGATGCCTAAAGTCTAAAGATGCAGTCAAATGAGGATTTAACCAAAAAAACAGACTCACAACATCTCAGTTCGCTTTGTCTAACTATGGGATGCATTTACTGCAGTCCAGGCAGACTATAGACAGGGATAGCTGTTGATCAACTAACACTGCCTATTCCTGGGAAATATATGGTCAGTGGGATCATCTGGCACATGGTGGCCACATGTGTGGACAACAGGTCCCTTGCCCAGAGTTGATGAATCAGAGGACATAGGTTTAAGGTGAAGGGGAAAAAAAATAATTGGAATCTGAGGGGTAACTTTTTCACACAAAGAGTGGTGGGTGTATGGAAGAAGCTGTCAGAGGAGGTAGTTGAGGCAGCCTATCCCAGCATTTAAGAAAGAGTTAGACAGGTACATGGATAGGACAGGTTTGGAGGGATATGGACCAAACATGGCAGGTGGGACTAGTGTAGCTGAGACATGTCGGCTGGTGTGGGCAAGTTGGCCTGAAAGGCATGTTTCCGCACTGTATCACTCTATGTTTCTAACAAAATACTAGCAGAATAGCAAAGTTGCAAACCATTTTAATTTTCATTTTCATTGAAGTCCCTACAGCTGTTGTCAACTACACCATAAACACCATTTTCATCCGTGTTTTGTGGAAAGGAGAATTGCTGGCACGCTGGGAGCACCCAATTAGTTTTCTGCACCATATCATACCCTGATCAGAAATTAATAATTGACTCATCAATGATTGATATCTGCATAATTTATTGAGAAATACCATTGATTACAGAATGTACAAGACAATGAATGGCGGTGCTGGCTCGAAGGGCCGAATGGCCTCCTCCTGCACCTATTTTCTATGTTTCTAAGACTTTGTACTTTAGAGATACAGTGCATAAACAGGCCCTTCTGCCCACCGCTTCCGCGCCGACCAGCAATCACCCCATACACTAGCACTATCCTGCACATTGGGGACAATTTACAATTTTTATCGAAGTCAACTAACCTACAAACTTGTTCATCTGTGGAGTGTGGAAGGAAACTGGAGCACCCAGGGAAAACCCACACTGTCACAGGGAGAACGTACAAACTCCGTACAGTCAGTACCCACAGTCAGGATCAAACCCAGGTCCTGGAGCAAGTTTTTTTTGTCGAATTTGGTACTGGAAGGGAAGGCATCAGAACTTCTCCAAATGGAGTCTCATTCCAATATTATTTTTTAAACATGAAAGCTTTTTGCTCCTGAGAAAATGTTTAGATAACCTGAACACTTTCCATTGTTTGATGACAAGGTCACAGTTGTTTGAAGAATAATGTTGGAATAATTTTGTTTCAACCTTCTTCGACTTATAGGCAAACTGAGATTAACAAAAAAAAAAGGATATGTGATGATATTGATGCAGGGTTAGTTCTAAAGAAACTGTTGAAAAACGAACAAGGGTTTAAACAAAACAGCCATGAGCCCCTGTGTCTGGACACTGTGTGAATAAAAGTCCTATTCATCTTCAATTCGTCACACAGTTATTCATATCAATGTCGTGTAATTGCTGGTTGTGACTACAAACGTACACAGTTGGAAGCCAAATGCACATAATGCTTAACTGTTTGCTGTCATTGCTACGCGAAACGGCTGTGCATAAGGTTCTTATTCTGCAGATAGATGAGAGAAATAGTTAATTTCCTCTTTGATATATTGATAAACAGCTCCAGATATAAGGAGAGAGAGAGAGATAGAAAAAAAAAAGTTAGATTTACCTTCTCATGACCTGCTGAGGAATGCTAGAAAAATTAATTCCAGAATATTTTGCCGACATTCCTTGAAGTTGCGAAGGTGATTTACATAGCAGCTCTTCTGCAGCCATTGGATTTATTTCATCTTGCTACTGTAAATTGGTTACATTTTTCAGTCCTAATTTGTATGCTTGTATTGTTGTGATAAATTATGGAGGTACAGAACTGAAAATGGTGTGTAGATTGTCAAAGAAATTGAGTGCAGTCAGCCTTAAAAGTGGTGGATGATGTGATAAAAAAAAAAGCTACCTTACTCTGGCCATGTCACATATGTCATCAATGAGGAGCTGCTTTTAACTTTCATTGCCCAAAGCTGGGAAAGTGAGTGGCTTTATTAAATTAAATGGTAGCATTTTGTCTGTTTTGTTTCGCTGTGACCATGAAATTCTGTCATGATACGAGTAAAATGTGTGACCTATTATCCCGGTTAATAAACTACTTTTCGCGAAGCTTCAAAGCGCAATACGATGATTTTTCAATAATTTGATTGATGTTTGTTTCCCAATCGTAGTAGATTACTATTTGGATTGTTGTTGCAAATTAGCAGTTATTTGAGACATCTATTTAATTAGGGATTTCCTGTGGAAAATTTGTTATGGTGCAATTCCATTCTAAAAATAGCTTCTTCAAAAAAAGTTTGGATAAAGATATAAATGAGGGGAAATGGTTTAATCAAAGCTGAAAATAAATTGATCTGCACAGCAGTCTGAGAAAGGCAAAGAGTGATTGAAGCCTCATTGTAATCTTCCATTGAAGAATTATCCTTTGTACTTTGAATTTTGGTTTGTTCCAAATTTTAATGTTCATGCATTCATCAATCTTACTCGCATATAATTGTTATAGTTATGACCCTGCCCACATTAAATCTGAAGAGGTTCTGGTAAATACTAAATGATGAAACCATATATTACTTGTTCTCATAATGTTTGAACTTTTTATTAAATAATATTGAATGTCCACGGATGGAAGAACTAAACAGATAGATTCCGTTAAATTAAATGGTGCAAAATATTTTGTCTTCCCGTGTTAGTTTGTACAAAAAAATAATAATTGGAAAGGAAAATGCCTGATTGAATCGACAATTACTGAAATATTTTATGACAAGCTTCAAATTTCTGATTTAGACATTTTCTTAGTAAATTCTGTGCAAGAAATTGGATCAGTTTAATCCATGTTTACAATAAACACGTCTGGAGTTGTTAAAATAACAAGTGATTGAGTAGAGGTACTAATTGCATTAACAGCCCATAAAGCTTAAGTTGCATGTTGCTAAGGGTTAATTTAACATTTTTAGAACATTTTAAAATACCACTTATTTCTGACAATGTGTACATTATTCTGATGCAAAGGCATCTCTAGTGACAAGTATAGAAAGTTTATTGCACTTACAGCGTGATTTAAAAAAAAATAGATTCGCTAGTTTTTGATGTGTTGATTGGGAAGGGGGAAAGGACAGCTGCAAACAGATCTCCAGAGACAAGGCTCGATAGCTAAATGAAGACCTCTAGTGCTTTCTTGTTAGCCAAGATAGATCTATGTCCAGATGAACCGCAATTAGTCAATCGTGAAGGCTCTAGGTGGATGCGATCAGAAGCCACAAATCAGTTTTCTCTGGGACTTAGTTATTGGCAGATTTGGCCCCAGGCATGGTCCAACTGCTGCTGGCCTAGCTGGGATTTTTCCCATACTGAAGTGTTTTTAAGTCCGGGACTGAGAGAGAGTGATGATCCATCCCTCAGTAACAGTCATGTCATGAGCCTGTCAGATATCTATCAATGAATCACCAAGTGATTTGCCTGATTGTATGTAACGGGGTACATCCTATTAGCAATAATGCTGACTGCTAATTTGGTGCATGTATTTTGTTTTCTGCCTTAGAGAGATGGGCATCACGGCTACTTGGATGCATATATTTCAGCCTGATTCAGTGTGAATAGTTAAAAGTATTAGATTTTTTTGTATTTGGATGACAACAAACTTATATATCTAACATGAGACAATTTAATCTTAACTATTTACCATCAAAATCTATTTCAAGCATCTAATAATATTTATACGGCTCATTAACTGGGCAGCTTATTTCCTTATTTTTCCTCAGGAAATACTACACTACATCTTATTTTTGGGATCATGATTTAATTAACTGCTTATTAGAGATGTTTACAATAACACTAATACTAATCCATTGTTAAATTTCACATACAATTTTTAATGCTAAGTTATTCCTTCATAATAAAGACCAATTTGCATCTTATTTGCAATTTATGAATAATTATCTGGCCGCTGTGTTAGATATTAAAAAATCATTAATTCCTACACTGTTAAATATACAGGCCAAAATTAACCATTTGTAAAATATGTCAATTAAGCTTTCAATAAAAGCAACACTAAGCAATTACATCTAATACAGCTGTACAATAATAAGTAAAGGGACACACAAACTCATCGTGGAAGTTGGGACCAGGGAAAGCGGAGGAGCGCGGTCTGCGCGATGAAGATGAAGGTAAACGGTTGCCACAGAGTACCTTAAGCCCTTTAGAGAGAAGGGGGAGAGGGAGAGAAGGGGAGCGAAGGGGAGAGAAGGGGAAACAAGGGGACAGAAGAGAGATAGAAGGGGGACAGAAGGGGAAGAGAAGAGGGATAGGAAGGGGAGGGGGAGAAGGGGAGAGAAAGGGGGGGTGAAGAAGTGGAGACTTTTAAGAAGTTTAATAAAGTTTAGCGGGCATTTTACCTACCGGTCGGTTTTCCTAGATCGTGAATCTCCAATGAGCCAATTAAAATGCCCGGTCAGCGAAGGAGATGGCCTATGACTGCCATCGAGTACCTGTAACTAAATAGCGACCCCACTCCACTGCACTCTGAGTGAAAAAGACCCATGCCGACCATATTTGACCCGCGGAAAATGTTTCAATATGCTGAAACATTTTCCGCAACGTAGCTGAGGCCGCGAGTCGGTAGGAACCTCCCTCGACCATGAAGGAGAGTTCCAGCCACTTCATATGACCTCCTAGGACCTCATATCGACCACGCTGCGGGTTTGAGTCCAGGGCAAACTCTTCTAAACTTGCAGCTTAGGTCGCCCAAGTGTGTCATCCCTTTATGCGATTGAAGAATTATACTCTAATTAAATCACATAATCAAAACCTAATTTCTCATGTACAAGGTTATTAATATTACAAATTTTATGTTCTAAGGCAGGTGTTGATCCTTTGTTTATTTTTTTCTAACTTTTATTGGCTTGTTGCTTAGTTATTTTCTTTACCTGCTATAATCTTGTCATGGTAATTCTAAAGAATAATGGGACTTTTAAACCATGACGATATATCTAGCTGTACGTTAGTTACAATTTTCAGTTTGTTTCGCTTATGTCACCTAACATTGGAGGAATCGGCAGTTTTTAATGCCAGCTCTTGTTGCAACTTTTCAAATTTCTTGTTTTACATTAGCTTTGACCTTTCAGCATGCAGCTGCAACACTTGTCTATGCGCAGTTGTCTCCAGAACTGGGAGTTATGGTGCCTGTGCTGCCGTGCTGTTGTGATGAAGCATTCTATTTATATTAAAATTAGGGCATTCCTATGGGGGACATCGCTGAGAATGAAACAGCAAACATTGAGCTGTTGAAACTGCACACCTAGAGGGACAATAACAGGAAGATGGCAGTTCTTCTTTGAGATGGACTCTAAGGAATGAGAACTCCATTTGGGAGCTCTCTTTCACAGCCCCATTGCCACTTAGGTGCATTCTAAGTGTCAGCACAGCGCTGATTGAAAAAAATAGCAAGAATAAACTAACAAAGATCTCTGCTTCAGGATCGCAGTGGGCTTATAAAGCATCACGATGGAACATATAAACATGGCAACATTTAGGATTTGTCACAGTTGAAAAGGAACCAGGACTTTATATTTCACATAAAACAAACAAAACACCTGCAGTTTCTCATTAAGAACAAGGCACATTTGTGATATATCCAACAGTTGCGATATAGCAGGGGGAAAAATTGGTTATATTGGTCTCAAATGGCCAGTTGGTGACATGGATTCAATTGCATTGACAGCCCCATCGTGGTGGCAAAATGTTGTACCTAATTCAGATTCATTTTGATAGCTCCGAGTACGTTTTGGTCCATGCTGGGAAGCGAGAGATATGCCTGGGAGATTGAATGTTGCAGACTGAGCCAAGAAATGTGGAGCAAAAAATTATATGACTCACATATGTGCTGGCCATGTTCACCAACTTCTAAATTTTCGGATATAATTTCAACCTCATAACATGCTGCTCACAATTCTGGATATATCGTTTATATTAATTTGGAAAAAAAACAACCTTTCTTAGCTTGAGTATTCTTAGGTTTAGTTCAGTTTAGTTTAGTTTAGAGAAACAGCGCGGAAAGAGGCCCTTCGGCCCACCAGGTCCGCGCCGAACCATTGATCCCCGCATATTAACATTATTCTACACACACTAGGGACAATTTTTCATTTACAGCAAGCCAATTAACCCACAAGCCTGTACATCTTTGGAATGTGAGAGGAAACCGAAGATCTTGGAGAAAACCCACGTGGGTCACAGGGAGAAAGTACTAACTCCGTAAAGACAGCACCGATACTCGGGATCGAACTCGGGTCTCTAGTGCTGTAAGGCAGTAGCTCTACCACTACGCCCCAAAATGATTGACATTATATATTCATCACCAAATGAATTGTTCTGCGCGTCCTCAAGATATTTCAAACAATTCAAATGCCACCATGCTCCCATTTGTTTGTTATTTCCATTTGTTTCCCTCTTTATTTATTTGTATTTCCAAATATATCTTCACCATAGCTTCTTCCTAGTCTTACCTTAATTGTTTCTTCTTACTTACCACCTCCAACCCTGCTGTTAATGCTGCTGGCTCTCTCTGGGTTGTACCTCTAGTTCACCACTCATGGGCACAATGTAATGCTACACATGTCTGTAGACATCCCAGCATTTAGTTGGGAAGTCGACGGTGGAGCCTTACGGTGGCAGTGAAGCCTCGTGGTCCACCCGAGGTCGGCGGTCGATCAGGGTCCGGGGGAACCTCCGTGAGGGGGGGAGGGGGAAGAACAATGGAGGATCCAGCCATGTGTGGGGGGGGGGCAAAGGAGGAGCCGGCATACTTTGTAACTTTGTGGCAACTATTTGTATACCTGGGGTATGCAAGCAAGGAGTTTCACTGTGCCTTGTCACGTGTGAAAATAAAATATTCAATTCCATTCCATTCCATTGAAACTGCTCATGACGGAACTGAAAACAAGGACATTAGTCACCATTCAAATCATCAGGAACATTTGATTGCCAGGAGAAAGATAGGTGGTGTTTTTAAAATGTCATTATTTTGGCTTAAATGTTTTTAATTGGGTTGTGCATGTGTTTTTCCAGTGAAAATTGGAATGTAGTGCAGAGGCTTTATAGTTTTGTTATATCACTGCTCAGACCTCATTTGGATAATTATGAGCAGTTTTGGGCACCATATCTGAAGAAGGATGCGCTGGCGATAAAGAGGGTCCAGAGGAGGTTAATGAGGATTACTCCAGGAATGATTGGGTTAACATATGATGAGTGTTTGACAGCACTGGGTTTGTACTTACTGGAGTTTAGATGGGTGAGGGGGGATCTCATTTGAAACTTTCTGAATAGTGAAAGGCCTGGATAGAGTGGATGTGGAGAGGATGTTTCCATGAGTGGGAGAGTCTTGAACCAGTCCATAACCACAGAGTAAAAGGACATTCCTTTAGAAAGAAGGAATTTCTTTAGTCAGAGGGTGGTGAATCTGTGGAAACTATTGCCACAGAAGGCTGGGGTGGCCAAGTTAATGGATCTGTTTAAAGTGGAAATTGATAGATTCTTGATTAGTACGGGTGTCAGGGGTATTGGGAGAAGGCAAGAGAATGGGGTTAAGAGGGAAAGATAGATTGGCCATGATTGAATGGTAGAGTAGATTCGATGGGTCAAATGGCCTAATTCTGTTCCTATAACTTATGAACATGAAAAATAAATAGTAAAAAGTATTATTTTACCACTATTCTTAGTTTTAATGTTACAGGTGTTTTTGAATGTTTGTCAGGGCAACCCAGGGAAGGAGCTGACACAAATATATTGAGAGGCCTTGTGGTACATGGTCCTCCTCAATCATCTAGAAGAAAGTATTCCTTCATCAGACAGGATCCTAGATATGAGCTCACAGTAAGGGTGTACACAGCACCATCTCCTCAACCCCCCCACTCCCCCCCACCACCCACCATTAAATGAACAATGTAAAACCATGAATATTAAACCCTTTGTGTAGTTTGCCCATGCTTCATTAGAAGCACAATGGGACAGCTACTAGAGCTGATGCCTTACATCCCCAGAGACCCTGGGTTTAACCCTCATCTCCAGTGCTGTCTGCGTACAGTTTGCATGTTCTTCCTGTGACTGCACGCATTTCCTTTTTTGGGATCTGGCAGAGTTCCACTTCCCAAAGATATGCAGGTTGGTAGGCAAATTAGCCACTGTAAAGGGCCTGTCCCACTGACGCGACCTTTCAGTGATTGTCTTCGACCTTCAAGCTCGAGGGCACTCGCCTGAAAAACCATCAGCGATGGAACCGCGAGCTGGATCGACCGACCACACACACACGCGCCGCACACACACACACGCACACACACGCACACACACACACACACACACACACACACACACACACACACACACACACACACACACACACACACACACGCACACACGCACACACACACACACACACACACACGCACACACACACACACACACACACACACACACACACACACACACACACACACACACACACACACATCGCAAAGGTGGTGGCAGGGGAAACGGGAGAGCGCTGTCTGAAATTCACACAGTGCAAAGCCAAGGTGATATAGACACACAGTGTACGGTACGTCCATTAGCACAGATTAAGGTAAGTCCTTCAAAAGTGGGAGAGAGTGAGAAGGGGGAGAGGGGGGAGAAAGGGAGAGAAGGGGGGGAGAATGAGTGGAGACACTTTTAAGAAGCCAGACAACTTATAATAAAGTTTACCGGTCGGTTTTCCTTGGTGCTGAAAACTCCAATGAGCCAATTAAAATGCCGGGTCAGCAAAGGAGATTGCCTACGGCTGCCCTCAACTGCCTGCAACTACATAACAACCCCACTCCACTGCAGTTCAAAAGAACCATGCTGACCAATTTTTACTCGCAGAAAATGTTTCAACATGCTGGAAACTTTTCCGCGACTTAGTTGAGGCCGCGAGTATACGGGAACTTCCCTCGAGCATGATGGAGAGTTCCAGTGACTTCATAAGACCTCCTAGGACCACGTGTCGACCATGCTGCGAGTTTGAGTCGAGTGCAAACTCTTTTAAACTCGCAGATTAGGTTGCCGCAGTGGGACAGCCCCTTAAACTGCTCCTCGTGTGTCAGGAGATTGGTAGAATCTGGGAAGAGTTGATAATAATGCGGTAAGAATAAATTAATATCAGATTAGTGTAACTAGGTGATTGACGGTCAGTGTGGACTTGAGGGGTCGTAGGGCCTGTTTTCATGCTGTGTCTCTGTGACTCTAATAAATAAAGCTTTATGTTTTCATTGAAGCTTGCCTTCCTTCCTCTGTAAAATATTCTGGAGATATCAAAAATGCTAAAGGAGCTGCATTTTGAAGCTATTAGATTTACCTTAGACTTTAGTGATACAGCATAGAAGTAGGGTCTGTGGCCCACTGAGTTCACTCCGACCTGCGATCATCCTGTACACCAGCACCATCCTCCACACTGGGGACAATCTACAATTTTACAGAAGCCAATTATCCTACAATCCTGTGTAGGAAAGAACTGCAGATGTTGGTTTAAATCGAAGGTAGACACAAACTACTGGAGTTACCCAGCGGGACAGGCAGCATCTCTGGAGAGAAGGAATGGGTGATGTTTCAGGTCGAGATCCTTCTGTCGAATCTCAACCCAAAATGTCACCTATTCCTTCTCTCCCGAGATGTTGCCTGTCACGTTGAGTTACTCCAGCATTTTGTGTCAACCTACAAACCTGCATGTGTTTTGAGGAAACCCGAGCACTTGAAAAAAATTTGTGTGGTCACGGGGAGAACGTGCAAACTCCATACAGACAGCACCTGTAGTCAGGTCTGAACCCGGGTCTCAGGCGCTGTAAGGCAGCAACTCTACCGATGTGCCACTGTGCAACCCTAATTCCTGATTTTCCTGTCCTGCATAATTCAGATTCCACATTCAGATCTTGAAGTAAGGAATCAGCGTTGCTAAAAATTTGGAGAATATTCTAACTTCAGTTGGATGTCGACCTAGTTTTAACTATCAATCATAGTTCCCTGAATGCTGGGTTGTTTGACAGTGTCCGTCTTCAATTAAAATATATTCTGGGGACAACAGCTTACAAGTAATGATATTTACCAACTCATTCATCGTTTCATTTAACTGCATTAAATATATTATTCATTTATCAGTTTCTAAGTTATTAAAATGTATGCTGTTGAGAAACAATGTTGTGAAGCATTCTTCCTGCAGAGGAATGTTTATACAATTACAGTCGAATGTGTAACATTATTTAATAATAAAAAACTGACATTAGGTAAAAGCAGCAATGCCCATGATTTTAGCTGACAAACAATCAATCATTAGAAAATAATCAAGAAGTGGAGAGGATGTTTCCACTAGCGCGAGAGTCTCGGGCCAGAGGTCATAGCCTCAGAATTAAAGGACGTTCTTTTGGGAAGGAGATGAGGAAAAATGTCTTTAGTCAGAGGGTGGTGAATCTGTGGAATGATTTGCCATAGAAGGCTGTGGAGGCCAAGTCAGTGGATATTTTTAAGGCAGAGATAGATAGATTCTTGATTTGTACAGGTGTCAGAGGTTATAGGGAGAAGGCAGGAGAATGGAGTTAGGAGGGAGAGATAGATCCGCCATGATCAAATGGCGGAGTAGACTTGATGGGCCGAATGGACTGAATTCTCATCCTCATGACCTTATGTGAATGCCTAAAGATGTTTAACATGGTTGGTAGTCTTGGTTTTAAAGTGAAAATTTATTGAGAGTCTCTGTTTAACCCAAATTGCTTCAGGATGTATGGCATTAAACCTGTTATCAGAATAAGGAGTGAAGACAATACCTTCTGGTAATGCTCAGTATGTCTGAGGCACAAGTTTAAATTATAAATTGACCACTCAACAGTATTGGTAATGCTTTTTCGCTTCACAGCTGCATTTATTTCATATTTCCCTCTTGACTAATGTATTATTTGTACTCATTATATAACTTTAATTGTATTAATACGGCTATGCAGATTGAACCCACATGGAATGATATTGTTTTGGTTGTTTTTTATTATCTGGCAATGCTGCAAAATGGTTTTGTGTAGAATCCCAGCTTGTGCACTGTGTTAATTTTATAATATGCTTAACAAACTAATTTAGCTGCAGATAAAGCAATGTAATTTAGCTGCCGTTTGTCATCTTAGTTTAGTTTAGTTTAATAATAATAATAATAACAATAATACATTTTATTTATGGGCTCCTTTCAAGAGTCTCAAGGACACCGTACAAAAATTTAGCAAGTAGAGGAAAAACATGTAAGCGGAATGAAATAATATAGTAGAGACATGACTAGTACACAAATTAAAGACAGAATTCAATTCAAAACCCAATATGAGGCAATTCAAGCACTGATGAAAAGGGAGGGGGACGTGGGGCTAAGGATAGGCAGAGGTGAAGAGGTGGGTCTTGAGGTGGGACTGGAAGATGGTGAGGGACACGGAATTGCGGATCAGTTGGGGGAGGGAGTTCCAGAGCCTGGGAGCTGCCCTGGAGAAGGTTCTGTCCCCAAAACTGCGGAGGTTGGATTTGTGGATGGAGAGTTTAGAGATACAGCATGGAAACAGGCCCTTCGCCCCACTGAGTCCGCACCGACCAGTGATCCCCGCACACTAACACTGCCCTACAAACACTAGGGACAATTTACACATGCACCAAGCCAATTAACCTGCATGCCTGTACGTCTTTGGAGTGTGGGAGGAAACCGAAGATCTCGGAGAAAACCCATGCGGTAACAGGGAGAACGTACAAACTCCGTATAGACAACACTCATAGTCGGGATCGAACCCAGGTCTCCGGCGCTGCAAGCACTGTAAGGCAGCAACTCTACAGCTGCATCACTGTGCTGCCCCTCTGATCTTAACCTTTGCCTAGTCATAATTAGCAGGTGTTGCATTCAACGGCAGAAGTAGGAAGAGCTTCATAACCACATTAGTGAACCCCTTAGATGTAAAGATGGACAGAATACCAATGTAATATCATTGCGGTTTGAAAAACTAAATCAAACCATGCTCTTAACATCGTAGTTATAACTGGAATCTGCTTTGTGTGTAATTATTTTACAACACAATAGATTTTAAACTGAATCTATAAACAGAATCTAGGCTCATGCTGTAATACTCATTAATTGCCGGTCAAATAATTTTAGTAGTTGCAAAGAAATACATCTTTCTGACACTGGAGCATGGTTATGGTACTAACCCGGCCTGTAACTGGGCAATATTGATTTCACATGGATTTACTTCATGAATGGAATAACGTATTCATCACATTATTTACTTTGAAACTATTTTTAAGTGATTTAATGGCTTTGATTTTATGATTGCTGTGGATATGGTCCTGCTTTTGAGTATTATTTTCTTAATGCTGCCTGTCCTGCTGAGTTACTCCAACATTTTGTGTCTACCTTCGTTGTAAACCAGCATTTGCAGCTCCTTCCTGCATATATGCTTAAACTGCATCAGTTTTAGGTGAATGTATACAATCCCATATCACCCATTGAAAGAAAATCTATCCTGAGCAACATTTCTCCACCCCGCTCCCTATACCAGCCTTAATAATTATTGGGACATTATTTCATTTGTTCTCAGCATTCATAATGACAACTGTGTTTGCTTTTAAAAGAATTGCAACTTGAAAGACATTTATTGGCTGTATAGCACTTGGGGATGCAATTACATCTGGGTCCTTTGCACATAATCCTCTGCATTTCCTGTTCTCTAGATATTATCCTTTGGTGTCACGAGAAAGTGGACAAAGTGATGGCATATAAGAATCTGCACAGATTGACTTGTATGTCCACACCATGTAGCAAGAGCTATCTAACAAGAGCTTCAAATTCATGGGCGTGCCTATCTCTGAAGGTCTCTCCTGGTCCGAGAACACTGATGCAATTATAAAGACTACAAAAAGTAATAAACACTGCCCAGTCCATCATCGGCTCTAACCTCCCTACCATCGAGGGGATCTATCGCAGTTACTGCCTCTACAAAAGACTGGCAGCATCATCAAGGACCCACACCATCCTGGCCACACACTCATCTCCCCGCTACCTTCAGGCAGAAGGTACAGGAGCATGAAGACTGCAACGTCCAGGTTCAGAAATAGCTACTTCACCATAGCCATCAGGCTATTAAACTCAACTCAAACAAAACTCTGAACATTAATAGACCATTAACTGTGTATTTGCACTTCATCTGTTTATTTATTCATGTGTGTATATATTTATATAATGGTATATGGACACACTGATCTGTTCTGTATTCATGCTTACTATATTCTGTTGTGCTGAAGCAAAGCAAGAATTTCATTGTCCTATCTGGGACACATAACAATAAACTCTCTTGAATCTTGAATCTTGAATCATAGCAATCATTACTCATGATCTGAACAAGTCATTCGCTTTACCTGCAATCCTACTTTTATACAGTCCTTACAAGATTGTGTGAGCATGTATGGTGAGGATTTGTACAATTTTTTTTATATGTTCTGCCTTTTTCCAAGTGTATTTACTCATACTTAATCAATGGATTCAGATAATTATCTGCCATGACCTAATATCAATCCAGGTTAAAGTGTGGCAGAGAATTATGCACAGTTAGGTCAGAGAGATGATTTCAAAAATTGACTCCTACTCTTCGTCTCTGTTTGAGCCATTGCAAAACTTGTCTAGATACTGTAGTTCTGTCTCAAAAATTCACTTGGAAGGACAACAATAAAAAAACTGCATCTGCCATGGCAAAGTATCCCAAGAAACATTGTCAATAAATGAAAAATATCCAAGCCCCATAATGAGAAAATCGAGGCAGAATAAAAACTTGGCGCAAGAGATAGGCTTTAAGCAGCAGGCAAATAAAATATGATGAGGCAGAATTGTTGATATAGGAAAATAACTCCATAATTTTGAATCCTGGTAGCTAAAGGCACCTCTGCCAAGAGGGAAACAATTAAACTTACAACGATCAAATTGCTACAACTGTAGAATTGCAAGTATCTCAGAGGATTATTGGATTGGTGGAGATTACAGAGACCAAGGTGTTCAAAAGCATGGAAGGAATTGAAAATGAGGACGAGAATTTTAAAATTTAACTTTTACCCGATGGGTAACCAGCTCAGGTAAGCAGGCAAAGGGAAGCATGAACATAGGCAAATCTTGAAGTTTATGGAAAAGTGTTGTGAGGTAACTCAAAGAAATGTATTAAAATAGCCTTAAATGTTTTGTCAACAAAACGGGGAAGGGAGAGGTGACAGGAAGTGAAGTAGATGATTCTAGGTTTCTGATTGATTCAGAAAGGCCCCAAGTGGCTTGGGTGGATTTCAGACAATTCCCGGGAAGAACTGTTGATGTGGATGTAAGTCTGGTCTTTCAAGCTCCTGTTTCTTCTCCCAGAAAGTAGAAGAGAGAAAGGGGAATGGCTGGAGGGTCAGGAATCCTCGATGATACTTCCTGCCTTCCTGATGGAATGCGCTATGAAGTTTAGTATAGATTAGTTTAGTTTAGTTTAGTTTAGTTTAGTTTAGTTTAGTTTAGTTTAGTTTAGTTTAGTTTAGTTTAGTTAGGTTTAGCTTAGTTTAACTTAGTTTAGTTTAGTTTAGTCTAGTCAAGGAAAACGTTCAGGAGCTTATGAGATAAGTTCATTTGGTATTTGTGTTGAAAGCTGAGCTGTAAGCAATGAATAGCATCCTGATATAGGTGTTCATGTTGTCAAGGTAATGCAGAGCTGAATGTCAGTGCAAGGGAGATGCATCCTCCGTAGCCCGACTTTCCCTGCACAAGTATTGCAAGGGGTACAGATTGTGCAAAAAGTTGGTTGAGATGGTGGGGGTTGGGAGAGACATTTATTTATTCTCTTACCACGACAGAAATGCAATTTTTTTCCATATCGTATCTCCGTCCACACTGCGGCCTGACATCGAGGAGTTGCCGGCCTTTGCTGGAGACCGACTTCGGGAGCTCCAACCACGGGAGCCTGCGGAATTTAGCATCATGGAGCTCGCGGTCTCTGGTTAGAGACAGACTTCGGGAGTTCCAAGCAGCAGGAGCTTTGACCGCCCCAACGTGGGAGCTTTGATTGCCCTGACTGATGGTTCGACTGCCCCGACCGCGGAAGAAAAATGAGGGAAGAAGATTAGGATTTATTGCCTTCCATCACAGTGAGGAATGTGGGGATTCTACTGTGGTGGATGTATATGTTAACTTTCATGCAGTTGTGTGTCTTGTTGTGGCTGCATGGTAATTCGAATATCACTGTACCTTAATTGGCACATGTGACAATAAAAGATCTTTGAAACCTTTGATGGTATTTAGGCCCTGCCACAGTCACGTGTATCCACTTGATCGAATTAAGCCTCCTTGTTCTGGAATTCTCTCAGCACCCCGGACACCCTTGCAGAGTTCATACTTCTTCATGTACAGTACAGGCTTGTCCTTTTTAGAAATCCTAGGATCAGCATTTTAGCCACATGTGAATCTTCCTGTTCATCCAGGGTGTGTGGTTAGGATGGACCATAATTGTCAGAAAGCAATCAACACATTTTCTCATGAAACTGATGATGAATGTGTTAAGGGCCTGTCCCACCAGCATGCGACTGCATGTGGCGAGCGTGACCTAACTTGGCTGCTTGAGCCATACAGCCTCGCGGGGCCAGTCCCACTTCAATCGCCGGAGCCGTATGGGGTTGTACGGGGCTGGTCCGGGGCTGGGCTCCAAAAAACTGACATTGTCCAAAATTTCCGCGCGGCAACGGCCTGGCGGCTCGCGGCTGCATTGAGGCCGTACACAGCGCCTCGACGGGCGTACGCAGTGTCTCAACACCATACGCAGCGTCTCGATGGCATACACAGTGTCTGGTTGACGGCAGACGCCTAGCAAGCAGTGGCGCTTTGCGCGACGTGATGTCAGCCCGGTGTGCCGTTGTGTGACGGA
Organism: Leucoraja erinaceus; assembly: GCF_028641065.1. NCBI lineage: Eukaryota > Metazoa > Chordata > Chondrichthyes > Rajiformes > Rajidae > Leucoraja > Leucoraja erinaceus. Next base: position 148,726,369 of record NC_073377.1, read on the forward strand.
CGTAACTGCCCCGAACGCCGTGAAAAACGAGGAAAATTCAGTAGGCCCTGCCTCCTGCCCAGCTGATGTGGGGAGTATGATGTCGGGACCAGCTCCGCACAACTCCAGACGGCTCCGCGGTTGGAAGTGGAACCGGCCCCACGAGGCCGTACGCCTCAAACCACCACATTTGGTCGCGCTAGATGCATGCAATTGCATGCTGGTGGGACAGGCCCTTTATACTCTTTGAGACGGGTTCGGGTTGAAGTGGTCTTGAAAATTGGTCTTGAATGGACTCACAACTGGCCTGAAGTAGAACCTCAGACCATGATCTTATTGAATGGCAGAGCCAGCTCTGGAGATTGAATGGACTCCTCCCTCTCCTAGGTCTTTGAATGAATAATGGGTTCAATAAGTGCCAGGCAATGCACAACCAGATTGCTGCAAAGGCTGTCGCTATAGTGCGCCCAATCATCTTAAATATTTGCATGAATAAACTTCATTTAAAAAACATCTGAAAAAAAAGTTATGCTAAATCTTTACTCAGGAAAAATATTCTCTGAAAATAGACTCTGAAATTGGGCGGCACTGTGGAGCAGCGGTTGAGTTGTTGCCTTATAGCGCTTGCAGCGCCGGAGACCTGGGTTCAACCCTGACTACGGGCGCTGTCTATACGGAAGTTTGTACGTTCTCCCCGTGACCGCGTGGTTTTTCTCTGAGATCTTTGATTTTCTCCCACACTCCAAAGCCGCACAGGTATGTAGGTTAATTGGCTTGGTGTATGTGTAAATTGTCCCTAGTGTGTGTAGCATAGAATTAATGTGTGTGGATCGCTGGTCGGCGCGGACTTGGTGGGCCGAAGGGCCTGTTTCCGCACTGTATCTCTCAACTAAACTAAAATGAAATCCTTCAATCGTTCGCTCGCTCCTGTGACAGAGGACGTATTGCTCACTGTTGACTTCTGGAGTCGTCCAACATGTTGACAGAATTGGTCGCCCAATGCGTCACAGTGCATCATGTCGTTGATTCCGGGGATCACCACGAAGAGGCTTCTATCATGATCCCCAATCCTTCAATGACATATGCTCATTGGCAAATCACAGCTGAAAAAGTCAGAAATGTGAGCATAGAGTAAATGGAAAGCTTAATAATAAGGGACAACTAGAAACACATTGAGACAGTGAATCATGCATGAGAACAGAGAAGAAAATATTGGAATCTGTCAAATTTCAACCAATCTTTTTATAGAAATCCATTTGGACAGGATTTTGGATTATTTTTCATAGTGACTAATACCTGAGGAATGTTTATTATTAAGTAAAGATGTAAATCCCTGATTGCAAAATAAAGTTTAGTGTTGTCTTCCAAAATAAAAATGTGAGTCTCTGGAATGTCTTTGTCAATTTCTTTTGTCTTTGGAAGCCCTACCCTCAAGTTTAACCATGTTCCCAGTACTGAGCAGAAGAGATTCATAGAAAACATTTGCAACAACTTGAACTGGGTTCTGTGGGACAGGCAGCATCTCTGGAGAGAAGGAATGGGTGACTTTTCTTCAGAACCCAGTTCAAGTGGTTGCAAATGTTGTCTATGAATCGCGTCTGCTCAGTACTGGGAACATGGTTAAACGTCACCCATTCCTTCTCTCCAGAGATGCTGCCTGTCCCGCAGAGTTACTCCAGCATTTTGTGACTACCTTTGATTTAACCAGTATCGGCAGTTCTTTCCTACACATTCACTCCTTTCAGAATCATTTTGTTGGGAAATATAACAACTTCTGCATCAAACTTTTGGCATTTCTCATTTGGAAATAGTTGTAAATTTCAGGACTCCTGAGTGAATGAAGAAGTGCCCGATTCCTGTTGCCATAATCTAGCTCTGTTTTCTTTCAGCATTAGCAGAATCTTGATATCATTCCTGAGCATTTATATTGGGGATCTCTTTGATTTCATTTGCCATTGTCGGGTTACAATGTAAAAAACGAAAGAGAATTATGTTTTAATCCATTAAATGTTTGCAATTATTTAAAAGTGGCTTTCGGTATTTGTTACTTATATAATTTATTATTTTCATTTTTAGATTATTTTGCCCTGCATCTCACATCTTAAGGTGGTTAAGTGTTTCTGAATGTCATAAAATAAATCAAATAACATGTGTTTCCAAATGTTTTTCCAATCGTTTTCATACCCATTCATTTTACATTGAAGTGGAGAAGACATTGAGTAAAACGATTCATCAAATACTGTGAATGGACAGGCAGGCAATGAGAATGTGGCGGAAGGAACAGCGGATGCTGGTTTAAACCAAAGATAGACACAAAATGCTGGAGTAACTCAGCGGGTCATGCAGAATCTCTGGAGAGAAGGAATGGGTGAAGTTTTGAGACCCTTGTTCAGACTGAAAGTTACGGGAAAGGGAAACGGGAGAGATAGACGGTGATGTAGAGAGATGTGGAACTAATGAATGAAAGATATACAAAAAAGTAACAACAATAAAGGAAACAGGCCATTGTTAGCTGTTTGCGAGCTATTTTTGAAACTGTATGCAGAAGATCTTTCTTGTTTGGTGAGGTGGCCCTGGAGCTGTGGTACAAGGCCCTGAGTAGACATAAGGGCCTGTCCCACTTACGCAATGTTTTTCGGTGACTACCGGCACTCGTCACAGTCGCAGCAGGTTGCCGAAAATGTTCATAACTATGACGGGTGCCAGCAGTCGCCGAAAAAATCACTTTAGTGGGACAGGCCCTATACTGTCAAGGAGTTATGTAAGTGGTTTAGAACAAGCACACCCTAAACATTTCCTCTGGAAGCCGTTGACAGCTTTCCTGAAATTAAGCATCTGGATAAAATGGATCATAATCCCCTCCACTTGTCCTAGAATTTATTCATAAGGTTATAAATGATAGGAGCAGAATTAGGCCATTCGCCCCATCATGCCTACTCCGCCATTCAATCATGGCTGATCTATCTCTCTCGATCCTAACCCCATTATCCTGTCTTCTCCCCAGAACCCCTGATGCCTGTTATTGCACAGCTGTGCGTGAGATGTTGCCATGAAACTGTGGGCTGCTATGATTAAAAACAGACCAATGTGAGTGAACTACAATAAAACTAATGATTGGGAAATGGCTCGGAAACGTTTTTCTTATATTGATATTGAATGTACAGAGCCTTAAATTACTGAAATTGTAAGGAGGCTAAACTGTCGAGGTCCAGGAGAACAGCAAACTGTTCACCAGGATGCAGGTACAATGGAATGAAGACACCGGAATCTTGAGCAAATCACCATGGCCCAGCGGTGCAGCAGTAGAGTTGCTGCTTTACAGCGCCAGAGACCCTAGTTTGATCCTGGCTACGGGTGCTGTCTGTTCGGAGTTTTACCTTCTCCCTGTGACCGCTTGGGTTTTCTCCAGTGTTGCAGTCTCCTCTCACATTCCAAAGACGTGCAGGTTAGCAGGTTAATTAGCTTCTGTAAATTGTCCCTAGCATATGGGATGCAAAAGTGATAGTGATTGTTGGGAGGTGTGGACTTGGTGGGCCGAAGGGCTAGTTTCACAGTTTCAATGTTGTATCTCTAAACTAAACGAAAGGAAATGTTGGAGGGACTGTGGAGGGAATGGACAGGCAATATTTCCGGTGGGGACCCTTTTTTTGTGACTTTCCAAGTTCAAGTTCAAGTGAGTTTATTGTCATGTGTCCCTGTATAGGACAATGAAATTCTTGCTTTGCTTCAGCACACAGAACATAGTAGGCATTTGCTACAAAACAGATAAGTGTGTCCATATACCATAATATAAATATATACACACATGAATAAACACATCCCTCCAGAAAACCACAATGGCAACAGGAGAAGTCAGTAAGGTTTTGCACAGAATCTTCAGCAGTGTTATTATCACCCTGCTTTGGCCATTTGGGAAACTTCAGAACCTCTCGGCCTCTGCTCTATCCTGTTGAAGAAGTGAAAGCACACAATGGCAGTCTAATATTATCACAGTGGCACAGCTGGTAGAGCTGCTGGCTTCACAGTGCAGAAACCCAGTTCCATCCCGAATTTGGGTTGCTGTCTGTGTGGAGCTTTCACGTTCCCACATGTGTGGTTTTCCTCTGGGTGCTCCTGGTATCAACCCCCACCCCCCCAAATCCCAAAGTCATGCGAGTTTGTAAGTTAATTGGCCTCGGTATAATTGCCCCTAGTGTGTAGGAGTAGATGAGAAAGTGACAAAACATAAAACTAGTGTGGACAGTTGTTCGATGTCCAGTGTGGGCTTGGCAAACTGAAGGGTCTGTTTCCACGTTGTATCTTTCAATCAATCATTTAATTAATCAATATCATGAGACAGAACTGATGTTTTCAAAATGTTTTTGAATTGGATCTTGATGAATTTGAACCCATGGAAAAATAAATTCCCCCTAAACTGTAGAGGTGGCATCAGTGAAGTAATTTGCTTTTTGGAATAGCAGACTTTAAAAATAAATCTGGAATATGTTAACAATCAAAGTGTAATTTATATTTTTTGGGAACTATTAAATGCGGCCTTTGTGTGGCTAGACCAAAATGATGTGTTCTTTCTTATTTGTCCATGGTACATGGGTATGTATTTTATTGCACAGATTTGATGATCAAAAGGTGCATGATAAAAAAAAATGTAAAGAATTCTGTGGTTCCCATTTGACTCGTAGCGTAAAGAAGGACCCCAGAAATTCTTTGCAGACTAAATCCTCCTGCACTCTCAGGAATTTACTTTGATTGAAGCATTGTTTCTCAACAGCTGCTCCAGGGAGCAAAATTACACACACTTTCGGCTTTCAGATAAAGTGTCGAGTAGATGTATAAACATCTAAAGCCTATTCATGTGATTTCTGTATTTTTAAATGTTCCCAACATATCTGACCACTAACACTTATTTATCAATTGGTGCAGTTTAATCCAATTATTATTTGTGAAGTTTGATTTCCACTCTGTTGTTAAACGCCGCTGTGGTAGATGCTCGTTAATATTTTTTTTAACAGAATGTTATTAAAACGATTAACCCTTGCGGTCATGCATAGCAACCCATAAAAATACTGGTGTTATTCTTTGACTGCTTTCTTGCTGTAACAAAGTCAGGTGCTGTGCCTTTTTGTGGAATACATTCTGGTTTTTATAACTGATCATTTTTATACTGCTTCTCGAGGCAACCTTTTTTTTTTATTGACGATAATGGTCAGAAATCCATTACTAAATAAGATTATTAAGTAGTTCCAATTTATTCATTACCTTTAAAGCCAGACGTATTGTCAATGGCAAGTGTAATTACTGAACGTGTAATTTATTTCGTAAACATTTTCACTGATCAAAGTCATTGAATTGTGTGTCACATATCATTTTGCACTTTTATCATATCAGTGGGACTGACAGGTCTCTAATCTCAGTCTCAGTGCTTTCACCCCTCTTGAACTTTGCCACCACATAGGTCATTTTCTAATCACCTGGGACCCACGGCTGGTCCAGTTAAATCCCGGTGAGTCGATAGATGCCATAATAGCTGTAGGCACATTTCTTCAAAACTCTAGGGAGGGCAGGGTATGAGTCAAAAGATTTGTTTGGGTCGGATTTCAATATATGAAACATAATATTCTCCGCAGACTACACAAGGTGCTGCAAAATGAAGCAAAAGTTATTACTGGTTTTAAGCAGAGGAAGTTAAAATAATAGTCAACAAAAGAGCACTTGAAAATTGTTTTGATTTGCCATCAGTTGGGTGCATGATGAATTCTTCACACATGTTACAAATATGGAGACAACGACAAACAGGATAGGATTAAGCTCGTCCAGCCTGCCCACTCGCAATTATGATGCACAATACGAGAACTCTTTACCCCAGTTGAACCATGTGGTTGACATCCTTGGAAAGGCAAACAAATGATTAACTCAGCATACTTTGTACTTTCTCATAGTATATTGAAAGTGCATAACTAAGGAAAAAAGAAATCTGGCCAACTCTGTAGAATAAACAGATTTAAAAACTCAGGATTGGAAGGCTGGATAACTACTTCAAGTCATGGTTTTGAGAGAAGAATTTTCATTTTGCAGCTACCACATCCCTCTCAGGATGCCCTGAAGCATGACAGCAAATGAAGTACTTCTTCTGAAGAAAATATAGCAGTCAGTCTCCAAACATCAGGGTCCTACCATCAAATGTGTGATCATTTCACTGCACATCTCGTATGTGTATGTGACGAATAAACTTGACTTGACTTGACTTGACAACTACAAAATCTGCTTAAATATAGTTGGGTGAAGGTCAAATATGGGCCTGGTCAACAAAGGTAACTACTACTCCAATATAGCCCTTTTTTGTGTAACCTTGAATTTTACATCCATTGATTAAAGGCCCTGTACTACTTGGTGATTTTTTCTGCGATTGCCGGCGTCATATCAGTGTGGCCAAAAGATTTTGAACATTCCAAAATCCAGCGGCAACAAAAAAATTTTTGTGACTCTTGAAAAAACACCGTGTGTCATATGTCAACCCGCCGCGTCACCGCCGCATCACGCTGTGTCATGCCGCATCATGCCACACATTTTTTGGTGACCTTATACGTCAGTCAATGATGCCGGCAGTCGCCGAAAAAATCACCGAAAAGGTGGGACAGGCCCTTAAAGCAACAAAGGCTTCAGACTTTAGACTTTAGACTTTAGAGATACAGTGTGGAAACAGGACCTTTGGCTCACAGAGTCTGTGCCGACCAATGATCACCTCCTTACACTAGCAATATCCTACTCACTAAGGACAATTTACAATTTACAGAAGCCAATTAACCTCCAAACTTGCACGTATTTGGAGTGTGGGAGGAAATCGGAACGCCCGGAGAAAGTGCACGTGGTCACAGCGCGAACGTGCAAACTCCATACAGACACCACACGTAGTGTCTCTGGCGCTGTAAGGCAGCAACTCTACCACTACGCCATTGTGCCGCCCATTAGTTACTGGCCTTGAGTTACCGTCTCATACTAGTAACAGCACCTTTAAAAGTGCAGCACTCGCTCCAACATTGAAATCTGGGTCGAAATGTATTTTCTCAAGTTTCCAGTATGGATCATTGTGGGAGCATTCTGGCCAGAAGTGCAGCCAGCTGAGCCATTAGCAGCAACTTGAAAGATAATCATTCCATTTTATTCGGATGCCATTTGGATGATCAAAATAGGCTTTTGGCAAAATCAAGGGCTTCTCACATTATTTCAGCATACCTGGCATCTTAATAATGTAAGACCTTGATTTTGTCATTCTGCAGATAAAAATAATATGAGGGAGGGAAACCTAACATCCTATCATTTCTAAATCCTGCCACTGAAGTAGGCGTCTAAAGATTATGGAAAACAATTATTTGTATGCCAGGTAGGATAGTGAATATTTCTCAGATAAACATTGACACTTTTTTTATGTGTACATGGTCAACGATATGTTCAAAAGTTAAAATTGCAAGGATATAATTTATTCCTCTATTTATATATGTTTCAGTGATTATATTTTTATAGATACAGTTTGAGCAAAAGAAAATTACGCAATATATTTTATTTGCCATGGAACTTCAATTATGCATAACAATATACCTAAGGTTAGAATGAGTACTGTGTGCACTCCAAACCTTTTAACGTGCTTCCTGATGTTAAAGAGGCTAAATTGTTGTGTTTGAACACAGTAACATTTAAAAGAAAGTATTGTTTGAAATTTTCAATTTTTTCTGTTCTCTCTGAATTTTTTGCTATTTCTGTGACACAAAATTAACAACAATTAAAGGGAGTTGGATTCATATGGTGCCAGTCTGGGTTGGTCCCTGGAAGGAAGGTTGTAGAAATGTGGGCATTATTCATCCTCACTTTTACAAGTCCTGTAGAATTCCATGGTTCGCTCTGCATTCAAATGTCTTCAAATATAACCCATTTTAATTTAAGGTGTAGCAATGGGTCAAACAGAATCAGTGAATGTGGGAGGGGTGCTGGTTGGTAAATAATTAGGATGGGGAGATGTAGAAAATAATTGTTTGTAATATTGAGAGATACCTGGATGTTGATCCAACTTTTCCTAAATTGATGATGAATGAGTTTTATTTTATCTGCTGAACATTTAGGTTTTCAATGCAGCAAAAAAAAACAAAAAAAACAAGAGGCCTAATGTCCTCAGGCAAAAATTGGGATTAGAAGGGTGACATTTACACAATGGCAGAGAATATTTTGCATATTCATGCTATGATACCTTTTCCATTCCCTTATTACGAGCATTTGGTCTAGTATGAAATTGATTGCCCTCAGGCCATTTTAACAGTCCATTTGTGGTGCACCGTTTTTGATGTGCTGTGGTTTCTGTGCTGAATGAGGAAGCCAAATGTTAGAACTTGCGCAGCTATGAACAACAGGCACCTTGGATGTACTTCTGACATTGGCACCCAAATGATGAGGGCATCCGCCACATTCCTACCCAACCCCGCTCCTCTGAACATGTCCATTGAATGGGGCAGGGTTGATGGGGTGGTGTATCAGTCGTGCATGAATCTGTGCCGGCCTGGCCCTATGATTACATCATTGGGTTCATCACATCACACCTAGGTGTGTGCCCCATTAGCATTTGCAGCAGGATTCGTTGGAGAAATCACCTGGGTTGGGTGAATGTGCACATATGCGCATGGGTGAAAATGTCTGTGTATGTGGATGCGTACATGTGCGTATGCATGTGTGAGTGCATGCGTTTGTGTATGTGTATGTATGTGTGTTTGTGTGTATTCATGTGGTGTGTGTGTGTATACACATATATATATATATATAGATATAGATATAGATATAGATATATATTTATATATATGTGTGTGTGTGTGTGTGTGTGTGTGTATTATACACACACATATCTATATATATGTACACTTTATACTAAATATACTATATATATGTACATTAAGATCCAAATTAGCACCCTTCTCTCCAGAGATGCTGCCTGTCCCGCTGAGTTACTCCAGCTTTCTGTATCTTTCGGTTTAAACCAACATCTGCAGTTCCTTCCTATATTTATGTATATGTCCATATATATATGTGCACACACGCACATATATATATACATAAATAATATATTTATGTATATATATATGGAGCTGGTTGATGTAGATTAAAGGACTTTGTAATTAAATTTCACACAGGTATAATTTTCATTTACCACAAAGTGCTGAGAACTGTTCATTTATGAGTTTTCTATTCTCAACATATCTATTGGAATGAAAATATATTATGCAACACAGTCGGCAGAAACATTTGAAAGAAAACCCACTGTTAATTTAGTAATGTTCACTTATTAGAGTGATTTTAAATTCCTTTGCTTTTTTATTGCATTATTGAATAGCACTTTTTTTATGAATAATTTACACTAAGATCATTCAGTATGATTTCACTATTTTGTACCTTTAAATTGGTACATATTTTTATTTATAAAATATACTAATTTACTTAATAAAGGTTAAGTTATCTGAAATCAGGTTAGATCGACACTGATGAATCTTCATACAGGTACTTGTAGTATGGAATTACATGAATTTTTGCCTGTTACCTCTTTTATTATAAATATCCATTTTGGCTGTGCTGTCATTGGGAGATGGTGAGTAAGAGACAGGTCCTCCATCATATGGAAGTAGTCTAGGAAGGAAATGGGAGTTAATTTGAGCATTTCAGAGATAGGTGATACAGAGTTTGTTTATCCTCATCAGTTAGGCAGCAACATGCATGGTCTAAGGAGTCAGCAACAAAAATAAGAGCAATAATCATGACTAAGTTTCAAATTATTTTTCGGCACGGTCAAAGACATTTCAATTGTGTTGGTATGGATTTATACAGAAGCTGAGAGCAGAGAATTCTATCAGCATTGGAGAAAGGTGATTAAATACTGCATCACACAGAAGGGTGATAACATTGGTTTAAGTTCAGCTAATTTATGTTGGTACAGTTAAGTGAAGAAAAGGAAAATTGTTGATAGGCTTGAGTGAATCAGGAGTTGTTGGGATTTTCAGACCAATTTGACCTCTGCTGACCCCAGCCCATTGAACTTGATCCCAGATCAAGTCACTGAAATTGTCAGGCTGCCATCTATTGTGTCGATGAAACCACAGCTCAGCCCTAAGTTTTTCATCAAACGTTTATTTGTATTTTTTTTTTGCTGAACATTTTCATCTCCTGATGTTGAGCTGGGAGAACTTTGTAATTGAAAGTTGTAGTCTGGATCCAACAATAACAGCATATTTTCCGATCCTTAATTTTTGTTGTACTGTATGCATTATCTTTGTGGCAATATAATAAAGTCACGATCCATATATGCGTTGCATTGTGCAATATCATCACATATCCTCAAGCTGATTATGTTATAAGTGATAATGTTTTTGTAAAAAAGTCAGCCATTTGCTCAGGCCCCTATATCTGCTGAGCCCAGTAACTTAATCACATGCACAGTAGCATCTTTTTTACCGCTATTAGCTCAAACAAAGTAACCATTTACATTTAGATCAAATATGTGTAGAGTTGTGAATATCAAGTAGGTTTCTGAATATCACCTATGAGCAGAAAGAATCCTGACAAAATTCCAAAATTACTGGGATAAAATAATGCCCAAGTATTTGAAATAGAGTTCTGTGGTTGTTTTTCCTCATTATCGACCAGGTAACTCCATGACATTATGATGTATTCAAGAGAGAGTTAGATTTAGCTCTTAGGGCTAACGGAATCAAGGGATATGGGGAGAAAGTTGGAATGGGATTACTGATCAAAGGGCCAAATGACCAACTCCCGCATCTATTTTCAATGTTGCTGTGGCATGTTGGAAAGATTACATTTTGTTAAAAAAAAATATTCCCTGCAAAACTATTATTTTATTGAACTTGTCAGCTAAAGATAATATTACTCATGTGAGGATAAGTTGAAACATTTCTGTTGAAATTGAAACAAACAGTGGATGGACCCATAACAAAAAAATGGAAGTGAATTTAAGAAGACACTTTTGGATTTCCTCCCATTTTTTTCTTTACAATGCTCACTGATCTGTTACAATCATTACACTATTTTCTGTTTCCTTTTGCCAATTGCATAATTTAGACATTCCAGGTGAACTACATGGCTAACAACTGCCAAATCACACAGCGTGACTAGGAATTTATTAGAAGCATAAACATAATAATCCAGATTTTCATCACTGCCTTGGCTATGAGAATTCTTTCACCTGTCTCACAAACTTAGTTCATGTATTCATTTGATTTCTTTGATTTTTTTTTGTCTCACAGTATCACTTTCCTTGATGTGCTTGCAGTGCAGGGAATAGGTCTTGAAAGGAAAGTAACCCCTCCAGGCAAAATATTTTCCTCAGATTGCCTTTGAGATGTCTGCTGCAGGGGAAAAGATTTTGGAACTGTTTCAAATTCAATAGACGGGGAGATTTTCTTCAAACAATCTTGGTACATTTAACACTTCAATGGTCACTGGCAACCACTAATTAACGTTGCACTGACAGCCTGCAAAGCATAAATTAGACAGATTTCATTTTTGATTGTAAAGTTCTTATATCTATTCCGACAATGTTTGCATGCAATTAAGTGCCTGATTGTGGATGAATGGTTTGGGAGGGGCAGGCTGATTTTGGGGGGGTTGTTATGGGTGGGATGTGGAGATTGCTTCCTAGTTGCTAATAGTTGCTGGGAGGTGACCACTCTCCACACTGCGTGCATTTGTGTCAAATTTCTTTCAGTGAGATGAATTGTCTGTGGTCCCACTGCAATCCAGACTGGATTGCATGTCCGCCCAGTCACTGATATTGGCCTCCCTGTGCTGTGATAATGGTTTTGGTGGGCAATCAGTTGCGATGCCTTTTCGACTTATCTCCCATAATAGATTGTCCTCCTCAGGCAAAATTGAATAACCTGAGACACGGCCTGCAGGCAGGCAATGAGAATTCAATAAGTCTATGGGGTCAATGTCTTGTCATTTTGCCAAGCAAGTAATTATTCTGTACTAACATTCTGTAATAGAAGCAGGAAACTGCTGGTTACACCTTCATCCCAGTGCCTAGGGAAGTCACCGTAGCACAAATACTCACAAATGAGCTCTTTCTCCTCTCCTTCAAATGCCCCCTTGTGCACTTTCGCACTCTCCTTCATGTTTTGAAATTGATGCAAAGATTTTTTTTTTTTAGCAATAAGCAATGTATTGTGAAGTGCTGGGACTTTTCATTTTTTTCCCCCTAATTACGAAATTTAAATTGTGTTTTTCTTTTTCCGAAAGGAACCAGTTCACTTCAGTCAAAGCCAGAGGGGCGAAAAAAAAAAAAGATGTTTTTCTCCTGAGGTCAATGTGCAAAGGAGTAATGAAGAAGCTGAGCTAAGAGCAGAATAAGCACTTTCCATGACTGATTGTCGATTGATTAGAAAAGGGATGTCTCTAGACAGTCACCCTTCAGTATTCTTTTTGACAAGCGAGTGTCGCTCCTGACAAGAAAAAGTGTTTTAATCTGCATCAATTTGGTTTGTTAACTGTGACAAAACTCAAGTTAATACTGATCATGTCCATCTGTCAAAGTTGATTTACATCCCTGATATTAGAAAATCCAACTCTTCCAATGCACTTCATTCCGAGGGAGATCGTATCAATTATTGAGGACAAGCTTGTATTTAATGATTTTATTGTCCTTTGCATATGCTAATGCATTTTCTTAACAAATAATCAAAAAACATATTTTGCTTTTTGATCTTTCCGATTTTTCCATGGTGAAGCTGATAGTTTCTTGCAGAATTCATCTTCATTTGTTTTGTATCCCGTTAAGCTTTATAATGTATATAACATCACCTATGACCCTGGGAGGATTTGTGGGAAATCCTGTTACACTTCTTCTAGTCCAGGGTAATTACCTTTCCTAATGATTCTGCCAGACGCATGCAATGTCCCTACTGATTAGGTCCACCAGGATTCTGCTGTAGAAGGAAGCCATGCAATGTATATGTGGTTCCACAAATGCTATTTTCAAAAAGGAAAAAAATATATAAATAATAGTAAAATAAGGTGATTCCACGGATCACAACGTGATATTGTGAGATATGAAAGAATGGCAGTTTGGTACAGAATAGACACCATGAATACCAATTTAGATTCTAATTTGCTGTAAAGCAGGATGTTGTAACATTTGACCCATAATTATATAACCTATTTCAGGTTAGCTGATGGGGTCTTGCAGGACTGCTTTGACAAAACTGACTGGCAGATGTTTGAGGATGCAGCAGAAGGCAGCATCAACGAATACGCAGTCTCTGTCTTAGGCTACATAAGTAAGTGCATCAATGATGTTGTTCCAAAAGCCACCATCTGCACTTCCCCAAATCAGAAACCCTGGGTCTGAGGGGAAATTCATGCCAAACTCAAAGCACGGACCACTGCCTTCAACTCAGGGGACCCCAACGCCTACAAAGCAGCTAGATATGACCTCCGGAAGTCCGTCAGGAAAGCCAAGAGAGTCTACAGTGACAAAGTGGAATCTAATTACTACAGCTCTCACCCCAGACGCATGTGGAGTGGATTGCGTTGCATCACGGATTACAATGGGAAAACCAGGAGCACTGTCCAGCCTACCTCTTCGCTTAACACCTTCTATGCCCGGTTCGATGTAAGTGACACAGCGCCCACCATGAGTCCACAGGTGTGCAGGGAGATTACCTCACTGACCCTACAAACGGCAGACGTGAGGCGGTCCTTCAAAAAGGTCAATGACCGCAAAGCTCCAGGGCCGGAAGGTATCCAGGGCAGGCTCTCAGGGCATGCGCTCATCAACTGGCAGAGGTGTTCACCAACATCTTCAACCTCTCCCTGAGTCCGTCTGTGGTTCCCACCCCCTTCAAAGCGTCCATCATTGTTCCTGTTCCAAAGAAACCATTAATCTCCTGTTTAAATGACTACCGTCCTGTCCCACTGACATCAGTCATCATGAAGTGCTTCGAGCAGCTAGTCAAAACTCACATCTGATCCACTCTCCCTGACACCTTGGACCCTCTTCAGTTTGCGTATAGACCAAACTGGGCCACGGACAATGCCATCGCCATGGCAACTCACACTGTGCTCACCCACCTGGACAAAGGGAATACATATGTGAGAATGCTCTTCATCGACTACAGCTCCGCATTCAACACTATCATTCCCTCAAAACTTGTCCCCAAGCTCCTTGATCTTGGACTGGAGACCTCCATCTGCGGCTGGATATTCAACTTCCTGACGGGCAGGCCCCAGGTGGTGAGAATTGGCAGCCATACCTCTTCCTCACTGATCCTCAACACAGGCGCACCACAGGACTGTGTGCTCAGTCCTCTCCTGTACTCCCTGTTCAGGCACAGCTCCATCATCTTAAAGTTTGCTGACGACACGACCATCTTGGGCCTCATCACAGACAATAATGAGACGGCCTATTGAGAGGAGGTGAGGGCACTAAACAGCTAGTGCCAGGAAAATAACCTTTCTCTCAATGTCAGCAAAATTAAAGAGATGATTGTAGACTACAGGAGACAGCAGGGGAGTGGACACCTCCCCATCCACATCAGTGATGCTGAGGTTGAAAGGGTCAGCAGCTTCAAGTTCCTCGGTGTGCTCATCCCTTGGACACTGCACACGGACCCAATAACTAAGAAAGCCCACCAGCGGCTCTTTTTTCCTGAGAAGACTGAGGAAGTTTGGCATAAACGCTAGCATCCTCACAAACTTCTACAGTTGCACCATCGAGAGCCTGCTGATGGGCTGCAGCACAGTCTGGTACGGGAACTGTTCTGCCCACAGCCGCAAATCACTACAGAGAGTGGCGAAGGTGGCACACAGCACATCACTGGCAACTGTCTCCCGGCCATTCAGGACATTTTCCACTGGCGGTGCCTGCAGAAGACACAGAGCATCATCAAGGACCACAGTCACCCAGCACGCAGACTGTTCTCCTTGTTACCGTCAGGCAGATGACATAGGAGCATGACAGCACGTACCACCAGACTTAAGAACAGTTTTTATCATCATGCCATCAGGCTTCTAAACTCATAAACACATCATATATGTTGATTATTTTATTTATTATTGTGTTTCACCTACCATTGTCACTTTTATCTTATCTTTTTTTTTACCTTAATTTTATCCTTGTAATATCATTACTGAGGTGACCCGTTGTCTTGTCAAACACATTTTATTGTACCGTTGACCCTGTGTTAACCTACATACGACAAATAAAAATGAACTGAACTGCTGTACCATTTTAATACATTATATAATACATCAATGATTTGGATGAGGGGATTCAAAGTAACATTAGCAAATTTGCAGATGACACAAAACTGGGTGGCAGAGTGAACTGTGAGGAGGATGCTATGAGAATGCAGGGTGACTTGGACAGGTTGGGTGAGAGGGCAGATGCATATCGTATGATCATATTGAATGGCGGTGCAGGCTCGAAGGTCTGAATGGCCTACTCCTGCACCTATTTTCTATGTTTCTATGTTTCTACTGGTTAATATAGTGCACCTAATATTTAAAGGAGCATGCACAATTGCAAACCACGTTGACAATGCAGTAAGATAAAAAGAGCTCTAATTAGAGGACGACTCTGAGGTGCAAAGGAGGAACACATCTACTGGGTCCAGAATGGCAATGTGGTCTTCTTTACGAAGGCCGGGTCACACAGGTACCGCAAGTGGATGGCAGGAAACTAGCAGATGACGTGAGGGCTAAAGAATGGGAGGCTGTGGGTCTTATAGGTGGAAAGATTCAGAGGCTTTGCTAAGATGATCTGGTGTCACAATTGTCACAAGGTAGGGAGCATTGCAAAAAAAAAAGTGCCTGCGGAGAAGCGTGCATATAGATTAGAGCCACTCGAATGCTGCGGAGTCAGATGAAGGTGCAAATAGAAATATTTTGGGTACATCTCTTGCTCAGAGTGGGGGAATCTCTTGCTCAGAGTGGGGGAATTGGGGACCAGTGGACGTTGGCTCAAGGTGAAGGGGAAAAGATTTAATAGGAATCTGAGGGGTAATTTTTTCACACAAAGGGTGGTGGGTGTATGGAACAAGCTGCCAGAGAAGGTAGTTGAGGCTGGGACTATCCCAATATTTAAGAAACAGTTAGACAGGTGCATGGATAGCATAAGTTTGGAAGGATATGGACCAAATGCAGGCAAGTGGGGCAGCTAGTGTAGCTGGGGCATGTTGGCCAGTGTGGGCAAGTTGGGCTGAATGAGCTGTTTCCACACTGTATAACTCTATGGCTCTATGACTCTAGGTAGTGGATAGTTGTGGACGATTTTTTTTTTCTGACTGAAAGTCTGTAAGAATTGGTATGTCATAGAGATAGGAAGAAGGAACTTTGTTTATATTATATATTTACGTATTGTATATAAATGATTTGGATGCGAATGTAGATAGTATGATTAGTAAGTTTGCAGACAACACATAAACTGGCAGAGCCATAGATAGTGAATAAGATTGTCTAAGGATACAGTGAGACATGTATCAGCTGGGAGTTGAGCAGAGTGGAGGCAAATAGAATTTAATCCAGATATGTGCGAGGTATGTGCAAGGTAATGTACTTTGGGAAGACAAATTTTGTTTGGATATGGAGTATAAATGGCAGGGACCTTAAGTGCACACATGTACAAAGGGAACTTGGGGTTCATAGCTTGTGGATTGGGTAATTAAGAAAGAATGTGGTACGTGTAGGAAGGAACTGCAGATGCTGGTTTAATCCGAAGGTAGACACAAAATGCTGGAGTAACTCAGCGGGACAGGCAGCATCTCTGGAGAGAAGGAATGGGTGACGTTTCGGGTCGAGACCCTTCTTCAGGTTTTGTCTACATAGGCCGAGGCATAGAGTATAAGTTGTACAAAACATTGGCTGCACTGGAAATATAATTTACAGTATTTGGTCGCCACACCTCCGGAAGTAATGTAGTGATATTAGAGAGAGTGCAGAAGACATTCACCAGGTCATTGTCTGGAATGGAGGATTGTAGTTAGAGATTAGATGAACTGTGTTTATTCTCACTAGGATATAGGAGGCTGATGGGTAAGCTTATAGCGGTGTATGAAATTACAAGGGCTTTCGATAGGATAGATTGTCTTTTCACTGTTTCCAGGGGTGTTCTAGAACTTTAGGGGGAAGGTTTAAGGAGAGAATTGTAATTGTCGTGACAAACACTGCAATTCACTTTGGAAAAGACAGCCCTTCAGTAAAGTTTAAGAACGAAATGCAGATGCTGGAAAAATCGAAGGTAGACAAAAATGCTGGAGAAAGTCGGCGGGTGATGCAGCATCTATGGAGCGAAGGAATAGGCGACATTTCGGGTCGAGACATGTTTTTAGTCTAAATGACAATACTTGCTGCAACAGTAAAGAAACCTGCAAACATTACACACACTAATCATTGTTCCATAGTTTATCTCTGTCGTACTTCTTATAGTAATGGTAACGACCGAAATTTCAGCCCAGGCTAAGGTTCCGTTTTAGAGACACAGCGCGGAAACAGGCCCTTCGGGCCCACCGAGTCCGCACCGGCCAGCGACCCCCGCACACCAACACTATCCCACACACACTAGGGACAATTTACACATACACCAAGCCAGTTAACCTACATACCTGTACGTCTTTGGAGTGTGGGAGGAAACCAATGATCTCGGAGAAAACGGGGTGAATGTACAAACTCCGTACCGACAGCACCCACAGTCGGGATTGGATCTGGGTCTCCGACGCTGCAAGCGCTGTAAGGCAGCAACTCTACCATGGCTGTCCATGGTGTACAACAGTATCAAATATTTATTCATGCCAATATGCCAACCAGATTTGTAATTTGCTTTAGCGCTAACTACAAAAAAAGATCAATGATTCGGATTTGTAAACAAGGCAATTCACTTCTGCCAAGATCAGTCAAAACAGTATTAGTGTGGTGTACATTTTATGTTGCCAAAAAAAAATGTGCATGTAGGCATATTGGTTTCTGGTTGTCACTTAATTGAAACTTAAAAATTGATCCTGACGTCTGAAGCCATTCCAGTAAACACCAAGAATGACCAGCTTAGGAAGACATCCCATTGAAATGAGTCCGAGACAATCTTTCATGTGTTCTCATCCAACAAAAGAGTTGGTCTTTTCATATGTTCATACGTGATAGGAGTAGAATTAGGGCATTCGGCCCATCAAGTCTATTCCACCATTCAATCATGGCTGATCTATCTCTCCATCCTAGCCCCATTCTCCTGCCTTCTCCCCATAAACTCTGACACCTGTACTAATCGAAAATGTATCTATCTCTGCCTTAATTATATCCACTGACTTTGCCTCCCCAGACTTCCGAGGCAAAGAATTGCACAGATTCACCACCCACTGTCTTAAAGCAATTCCTCCTCATCTTCTTCCTAAAAGAGGCTATGACTCTTAAGAGGCTTTCTCACGGGGCGAATTGACGCAAGAGGTAACCAGAATTGAACATCGTGGGAACCTCGTACGATAACCGTACGGCATTTGTGGACCACCGTGGACCACCGTGGCGCTAACGGCAGGTACTCGTGTAACTTGTTGACTCGGGAGAAAATTCAAGCAAGCTTGAATTTCTCCAAGAGTGACTTGTACACTAGTGGTTGAACATTGAAACATTATATGGACGTAGTGGCCAGTGCGATATCCGTAATAACTCTTGCGTTTACCGTGGGAACTCCTGCGAACAGTGAACCCGGAAGCTGGACAGAGGGAACAGAAGGTGAGTAAAAAAGGTGTTCTCAATATCGCCAATGGAACATGTGTCCATCGAGGACGTCCCACCTCATTGTCATTGTTGGAGAATCTTTTTCATTGGAACACTTGCAGAGATGGCTCCCAGAAAAGCTCAAAGAAAGGGGGTAAAGCATGTCAGAAAGGTTTTTGCCATGCAGGAGAATGAGGAGGAGACGCAGCAAGAGAGACAGGTGGAGAGGCAACAGGAGATGCCACAGATAACACTGCCTGTGGGCTCCTTGGAGCAGGGAGAGGGTGAGCAAGGTGGATTTCAGATTGCCTCCCCAGTAGCCGTTGTAGGAATAGCCTCAACAGACGCTTATGTAAAGGGAGGATGGCAGAAGGTAAGGCCATATAACTTCACCAGGGAACAAGAGGGTGAACTTGTAGAATGGTACCAATTCAACAAAATTCTTTACGATAAATCCAGAGAGGATTACAGAAACAGGGAGAAAAAACTGAACCTGCTGGAGACGAAGGCTGCGGAGTATCCCGGGTGCTCATGTGAGTATATATAGCGATATATTAGTACATCAACAGGAAAATCATTTAATGTTATCCATGATTTAAAAACATACATTGCTATAGATGTAAAAGTGCTGTTTTTGCAGTTAACTTAAACTTCTCTTATAAGTGTGTCTGTGCCCTGCAGCTGCAAAGTTAAAAAGTCGCAGACAGCTTTTACACCCTCTGTGTTTGAAGTTGGAATCATGTCTCCAAGAGCCATGAAATTCTGACAAAGTTTGTGAATGCACTTTTATCCTCTTCGCACAGCACATTAAGCAGTTTATCATATTGTCCAGATACAGGTCTCCGTTGAAAGATGGGCTTCACCCAGTGAGACTTCCTCTTAATTCTCTTTTTAATTAATCTCACCCTTCTGCCTTCACACAAGCGTCCTCGATTCACATGGAGGGCTGCTGCATACAGCACGTCAATGAAAAACACCACCATCCTGTACTCGAAACTACTTAGTACAGGCATGTCTCCAAATGAGCCAATTCAACCAAGGGAGGATATTTATAGTGTGTGAAAAAAAAAGTGACATCATTTGTGCCACGTGATGATTTAACAACACTTCACAGTTCACAATGTTCATTCAAGATTTAACGGGAAAGCTCGGGAGACGGACAAGTCACCCGCATAAATAACAGAAATGCTGAGTACCCGTGGGAACTCTTTATCTACCCCCCGTTATATCGTGTGATATCGTGCTAGACCACGACCACTTCACTCTGGTTACATCTTGCGTCAAGTCGCCCAGTGAGAAAGCCCCATTAGTCCTAGATACTCCCACTAGTGGAAACATCCTCTCCACATCGACTCTGTCTAAGCATTTCACTATTCTGTATGTTTCAATGAGGTCCCCCTCATTCTTCTAAACCCCAGTGAGTACAGGCTCAGTGCTGTCAAATGCTCATCATATGTTAACCTCCTCATTCCTGGGATCATTCTTGTAAACCTCCTCTGGATCTTCTCCATAGCCAGCACATCGTTCCTTGGGTATGATGCCCAAAATTGCTCACAATATTCCAAATGCGGCCTGACCAGCACCTTATAGAGCCTCAACTGTTTCCTGTTCCTGTTCCAGATAAGGCCAGAGGGTTGGCTGATATAATGTTTAGGCTAGATGGAAGTCCCTTTTTCCTCATCTGCCTGGTAGACCATTGGCAGACTATTAGACCATCACCGGCCCTCAGGCCAGTGGAGAGGTGTTAAACTGAGGGATCTTTGCCTTCAGTCCTTCACTCTCTGAATACCAATCTGCTGATTGCTGCTGCAACAGTTATGTGATAATTCCCATGTTGGATTTCCTTCAGTGGAATATTGTGTGGCCTTACTACCATCAGAGATGGTTTTGGTGCTTAGATGGATGCATACCACAATGCTTTTTAGTACATAGGACAATTTTATTAAAGAATGAATTATGATAAAAATTTGTGGATTGCGTGCAAATTCATTATCCCACTGTCTATAATCTCCATGCGAGGACATCTGGTCATCTAATCTGCTGAACAGTGAGATGTATAGAGTGCCTTTGGGCTGTGTATCTATGAAACATGCTTCTGCTGGTTTCCGTGGATTGTCACCTTGTTGTGGTGGAGAAGCTTGTGTGCACCTGAGATTCTGAGAGTGATGCTGTCTGGAGCTACGCTCCTGGTAGGGCCACCCATGGGGTAAGGTCGAGGGGGAGGTCTCTGACAATGAGCACTCCAACCAAGACCCCAACAGTGGAACAGGCAGAGGACGATGGCTGACATTAGTGGAGCGTCACAACGGCTAGGAAGGCAGATGAAGGCTGCAGCAGTAAAGGGTCTCTGGTCATCTTGGACTCCATGCCACTGGATCCCAACTTGAGATCTGTCAAGAACCGTGGGGTTGCTGTCTGTGCACCAGTCTCCCCACGTTAAACAAAGTCACGCACAGGCGTCCTCCACATAGGGAATAGCACCCTGAAGAAACTCATGGACAGCCATGACCGAAGGGGACCTAACAAGGCTTCTGCTTAATTTAAAGGGAACCTTCATGGACGGGTCTTGATCAGACAGAGCTGATTCAATCAATGAACCTTTTTCATTCAGGTTGTCAGATTGAATTATTCAACATGGAAACAATAGGCTCACCAAACCACCCTGACCATTGATCTCCTGTTCACACTCGTTCTATGCTATCCCATGTCTGCATCCACTCCCTGCACACGAGCGGCAATTTACAGAGTCCAATTAAGCTGCCAACCTGGGATGTGTGTGGTTGGAGGCTGAGGTGGGAAGATTGGCAGAGGTGATGAGATCAGTAATGGTCTGGGGAATGGTGGCCTGGTGTTCATCTGTGGGGTCTTGGTCAAAGGGTAGGTTTCAGGAGGGGTCAGAGAGCTGCCGATAGGCCTCAACAGGTGGTGGACAGCCTGCCAGACTACAATGGCACCTTCCTTGTCGGAGGGTTTGATTTCAATATTTGTATTGTTACTGTGATTGGAGGGCTATGCATTCAGAGGATGTAACGGGAAGAACGTGGAGTACATGCAAACTCCACGCATGGAGCAGATGCAAACTCCACACAGACATCGCCTGAGGTCTGGATCAAACCCAGTGCCTGCCGCTGTAAGGCAGCAGCTCTACCAGCTGCACCACTGCTTCACAGCTGGTGTGTGCGATAATAAAATAAGATCAATTATTTTCAAACGAGGAACTTACCTCTCTCCAAGCTTTGCAAACTCTGCCCTGTCCCAGAACAATTTCTCCTGTATCCAATTTTCCTCCTCCTCATTGACTCCCCCAGCCGACCTCTGACCCTCTTACGACCATTCCACTCCATCTGCTGATACTACATCAACCATCTTGACCTCCACTTCCCTGCATCTCCTTTAACCTCATTTACTGCATTTGGTGCTCCTGATATGGTCTCTTTTACATCGACGAGACCATACGTAGATTAGGCGACCATTTAGCTGAGTACGTGCACTCAGTACACCAAGGCCTGCTTGTCCAATATTCCGGTTGCTAACCATTTTAACCCCCCCACTACAATCCCATGCCGACTTTTCAATGCCAGGTCTGAGCCATTGCCAGAGTGAGGTCACACACAAACTTGGGAAACAGCATCTCATAATCTGCTTGGCAGCTTAAGGGCCTGTCCCACTTAGGCGATTTCTACCGGCAATGTCATATTCGTAGCAGGTCGCCAAAAAACCGGCGACTGGACCACCCTACGACAATGTCTACGACAAGCTACAACAACCTACCACCTAGTCGACATCAAGCTACGGTAAGCTAACGACAACCGGCGACCCATTAGGACGTCCACCTACGACCACAGTTACGACAACATACAACAACCAAAGTCAACCTACGTCCACCCGCGACAACTACGACAAGCAACGACCCTGTCGGCGACAACTGAAGACAATTCAGTCGCCGGTTCACGTAGGTAGCCGCCAATGGAATTCACCAAGGTCAGCGCCGGCGACAACCTACATAACCTTGCGACAACCTACGACAGCACCTACGTCAGGAGAAGTCAAGCTACGCTCAGTGGCGCCAACCCACTGTCGTCGAACGTTGAAAATCCAGCGGCGACCAGAAAGACGCTACGACTCTTTGTGCGACTGAGGAGACGACTCACGGCCATACAGTCGACACCCCGGCAACCATGTGGTGACAGTCTAGTCGCCTAAAAAATAGTCTAAGTGGGACAGGCCCTTTACAACCCAATTGAATTCTCCAATTTTTGGTAACTAGCCAAGAACAACAACCCCTCCCCCCCTCACCCACAATCACCTCCCCTTTTTTCCCCCCATCTCGTCAATGTACCAAACCTAGTGCACAAAAAACTCTCCCACAATCCTGCCCCCATTTTCCCTTCTACCCATCCCATTCCACATACAGTATTTCCCTCCTTCTGGCTTTACTTTTCATACCTCATCTCCTTTTCTCACAGCCTTGTGTCTTTTTGCCTCTGCCAAAAATCATCTGTCATGCAAACATCCCCCTTCACCTGCACCACCTATCGCTTACCTGGCTTTGTCCTAACCCCACCTCTCTTCCAGCTTCCCCCTCCCCGCCCCCCGACTACATGCGGTCTGAAAAAGGGTCCCGAATCAAAATGTCTTCTATTCATATCCCGCATAGATTCTAGCCTGACCCGCAAATCTACTCCAGCACTTTGTGTATTTTCTTCTTAAACCAGCATCTGCAATCCCTTGTGCCCACATCCCTACTACACCACCCTTGGCCGACATCTCCATCCACTGATCTACTGAACCCCATCCTCCTGATTAGTCAACTGCAAATGACGATCATTCCCAGTGGGTCACTCAGAACTCCCCAAATATTAACAGTCATTCCTTCCTATCATCGGTCACAACCCTAAACTTCTTAGAATTGCCCATCTGTTCAACTAACAAGATTGCTCCCCTGCCCACATGATTCAGATTGAATTTAGTGTATTATCAGAAACACTAGAGTGTAATGAAATTTCTTGTTCACATGAAGCTCACACAGGTCATAAGGTCATAAGTTATAGGGGTAGAATTAGACCATTCGGCCCATCAAGTCTACTCCACCAGTCAATCATGGCTGATCTATCTCTCCCTCCTAACCCCACTCTCCTCCCTTCTCCACGTAACCTCTGACACCCGTACTAATCAAGAATCTATCTATCTCTGCCTTAAAAATATCCACTGACTTGGCCTACACAGATAATTCCACAGATTCACCACCCTCTGACTAAATACGTGTCTCCTCATCTCCTTCCTCAAAGAACGTCCTTTAATTCTGAGGCTATCACCTCTGGTCCAAGACTCTCCCACCAGTGGAAACATCCTCTCCACATCCACTCTATCTATGCCTTTCATTATGCTCCTCAACCTGAACTCCAGCGAGGAGAGGCCCCTTGCTGTCAAATGCTCATCATATGTTAAGCCACTCATTCCTAGACTCTAAACCTACTTTGGACCCTCTCCAGAGCCAGCACATCCGTCCTCAGATATGGGGTCCAAATTTCACGATTCAATCTCGTGGAAATTTTGTAACGGGTCCGTAGGAGGCTGTGGGAGTCCAAAGATATATCGTAGTGTCTGGTTATGTCAGCCGAATATACTTAGGGCAATGCTAAGGTAGGTCGGCTAATGGATGTTTTCCTGAACATGACAAACCCTGTCCTCGAGTAAAAACACGCTTTGTGGTGAAGTCAGGCATTATCACTATTTAATCACCCGTGTCCCTGACAGCTGAATACATTCTGTGATTGTTTTAAACAGAAGTCCCGACTGTGAGATGCTGGGATAGGAGGTTAACAATAGTCAGGGATACGGCAGGAAAGCAGATGGTTCTTACCGGGCGGGATCTGTTGATGGTAGTGCTGTGAGTCAAACATTGTCTCGGATCTGAAGGTTCTTCTGTTCAGTAGATGGAGCTGGAGGGATGCTGCTTGGGGGCGGAGCTCGTTGATGGTCAGGCTCAGGAAATCACCCATGGTGGCAAAATGGCGTGACTTGTAGAGCTGTTTCTTTACAGTGCCAGAGATCCTGGTACAATCCTGACCTTGGGTGCTGTCTTTGTAGAATTTGCATGTTCTCTCTGTGACCACATGGGTTTATTTTGAGCACTCTAGTCTCCGCACACATGCCAAAGACATGCGGACAATTGGCCCCTGTAAATCGATTTTAGTGTGTCGGGAGTGGATGTGAAAGTTAGTTAAGTTGTGAACAGGTGATTGGTGGTTGGCCTGGACTAGATGGGCCGAAGGGCCTGTTTCCAGGCTATATCTATCAATCAATCAATTAAAATCTTAAAATCAACTTTGTGTTTTTAGCCTATTGACTTTGTGTGCTACGAATCATAAACATTGGCTCACGTTGTGCTTACAATTAATATTTTACTTCCTGAATTACGATACAATACAATACGATAGAATTTTATCTATCTCAGGAGGGATATTGTTCTGCCAACAGTCATAAAACACAACAAGATACATGAAACATTAATTTAAGGTGATGAGTGGAAAGCCAGTATTATTGGGGACGTACAAAGATCGCGGGGGGGGGAGTGGGGGGGGGGGGGGGGGGGGAAAATACTGGGGGATATAAAAAGTCTCAAAATGGGACTACTCGCTTATAGATCATGTGTCTGTGATAGGACAGGGTTATGGCCCTGCCCCATTTTCCCGAGCTGCTCACGAATTCATACCCGAATTTTCCCTTGATTAAAACTCGTGGAAATTTTGTAAGGGTGCGGAAGGAGGCCGTGGTAGTTGTAGATATATCGTAGTGGCTATATGTCAGCCGAGGTACTAGGGCATCAACTAGGTAATGACTTTTGCGACCCAACATGACGAAACGTTAATGTCCACGAGTAAAAAGATAGTTGTGAGGAGAAAAATTGCAGTATTTAATGCCCCGTGTACCTACAGCTGACTTAACGAGCCATTACGATATATTTACGGACTCCTACAGCCTCGTACGGACCCATTACGAACATTATCCGAGTTTGAATCAAGGGGATAACTCGGGAGAATTCGTGAGCAGCTCGGGAAAGTGGGATAGGCCCTTTAGGTGATTTTTCAGGCGAATGTCAAGTTGCTGGCAGTCACCTGAAAAACTAGCAACTGGAATGGCGACTGGTCAGAGTGGAACACTCATGCGCACACACACACACATCGCTTCCACCACCAGCCCGTTATGCAGGTGGGGGCCAGGGCAAGCGGGGGGAGCGCTGTCTGAGTGAAATTCACATGGTGTAAAGCCAAGGTGATACAGACACACAACAAGATGAACAGGAAGGTTGGTGCTGTAATTAAGACAGCTGAGCACAGGAGTTGAACTTTTAAGAAGCCCAAGATACACGTCTGTGAAGCTCGGCGGACATTAGCATTACCGGTTGGTTATCCTTGGTTCTGAAAACTACTGCTTACGTTTTTTTTTCCCCAATGAGCCAATGAAATTGACCGGTCAGCACCGGCTACAACCTACGAGAACCTTCGACCTCCTGGCAACCCACTAGGACCTCCTGGCGACCCACCTACGGCTCGAGAATTCTCGCTACTCACCATGGCGGCTTCATTCTAGTCGCCGCTAATTTTTCAACATGTTGAACAATTTGTGGTGACCATAATGAGGCCGCGACTAGTTCCCAGAATGCGGGAACTCCTCACGACCATGAAGGCAACTCCCCGGCAACCACCCGCGAACATGTGGCGACCATGTGGCAACTGCATAGTCTCCTGCAGTCGCCTAAAAAGTCGCCTAAGTGGGACAGGCCCATTAGTATTGAATTGTTGAGTATTCCGCAAGCTTGCAACAAAATGTAAAGATTGTCAGAACCAATAGTTTGATCAGCCTCACATGAAAATGGAAGAAAAAAGCAAAGAAAAACTTTAATGTTCAGGATAAAACATTATACTCTGTATTAAAATGGAATGTTATACACTGGTGTTATTCTCTCCTTGGTGCTGTGTAAAAGGTAATGTCTGAAGAAGGGTCTTGACCTGAAACGTCACCCATTCCTTCTCTCCAGAGATGCTGCCTGTCCCGCTGAGTTACTCAGTCTCAGTATTCAGTATTCAGTATTTACTTTAATGTCATTTTAACTGAGTACTTACATACACAGATGAAACGAAAAATTGTTTCGCAATCAGTTCCCATCAGTGCAGTTAATAAAAACAGAATAAATACATATAGCTTTAAAATTAAAATTAACATATCTACAATAGGCCTAAAAATTGAAACAAAAACAGATATTCAGAACGAACAGTGGCTTTGCTTTGACAGGTGCCTAGCTGTCAAAGTATGGCGAGGTTAGAAGTGTTGGTGTAGGATATATGGGGAGGGGACACAGTCCGTTAACCAGTCATATTGCCTGTGGGAAGAAGCTGTGTAGCATCCTGCTGGTTTTGCAGCTGATGCTCCTGCACCTCTTCCCAGCTGGCAGAATCGAGAAGATATGGTGTGATGGATGATAGGGGTCCTTGATAATGGAGATGGCTCTGCTGATGCTAGGCTTATGATAGATCTCCAACAGGAAAGGGAGTGGGGCACCAATGATCCTGCTGGCTGTCTTCACTATCCTATTAAGTTGTTTTTGGTCATAAGCCTTACAGCTCCCAAACCAGGAAGTGATGCCGTAGGTCAATATACACTCGATGGTGCCCCTGTGGAAGGTCCTTGGGTGAACTGTAGGGAGACCTGCTTTCCTTAGTCTCCGGAGGGGGTGCAGCCACTGCTGAGCTCTTTTGATGACTGCTGTGGTGTTGGTCATTGAGGTCAGGTTGTCCGCCAGGTGAAGTCCCAAGAACTCCACACTGCTGACCCTCTCCACAGCAGCACCATCAATATGCAGCGGAGTGTGATGGTGTTTTTCAGCCCTCCTGAAATTGATCACCATCTCCTTTGTCTTTTCCACATTGAGGGTGAGATTGTGAGATCTGCACCACTCTGTAAGCAGCTCCACCTCCATCCTGTATGCCGACTCATTGTTGTCACTGATGAGACCCACCACTGTTGTGTCATCAGCGAACTTGTTGATATAATTATTGCTGAGTCTGGCAGTACAGTCATGAGTAAGCAGACTGTACAGCAGGGGGCTTAGGACACAGCCTTGGGGTGAGACACTGCTCACTGCGATGGTTCTTGATGTCCGACTGCCCACCCTGACTGTCTGCTGCCGCTGCGTCAGAAAATTAAGGAGCCAGTTGCAAGTGCCAGTGTCCACCTTGAACAGCTTCAGCTTCTCCACCAGCTACTGTGGGATGATTGTATTAAAAGCTGAGCTGAAGTCTATGAAGAGGATCCTGGCATAGGTGTTTTTTCAGCATTTAATGTCGATCTTTGGTTTAAACCAGCATCTGCAGTTCCTTCCTACGCAAGTAATGTGAACTACCAGGCCTTGAACTTGTAAATGCAGTGCTGTGATCTGCAAAATGAGATGAATTTTTGCTCAGTTTTTTAACCAGGTGGCCAAACAAACTGTAGTTTCCATTCCAGAAGTTCTAATATTCCCACTGAGTGGTCGGGTCCATTTTGAGGATTAGTCTAATGATCATAATCCATGAAGCAACACACCACTCTCATCCCACTCTCATCCCATTTTTTTATCGGACAGAAAAGACTATCGGACC
Source organism: Leucoraja erinaceus (assembly GCF_028641065.1). Taxonomy (NCBI): domain Eukaryota; kingdom Metazoa; phylum Chordata; class Chondrichthyes; order Rajiformes; family Rajidae; genus Leucoraja; species Leucoraja erinaceus. The sequence continues at coordinate 148,754,733 of NC_073377.1, forward strand.
ACTCTGTGATGGGAACTCAAATTTGGCCCCATTGATCCTGATACTTTGCTAACATTCCTCAGGTTGATCACAGGGTGGCCAACTCAATTCCTCCAAGTTTGGTTAGAGTTATTATTAGGTTTCACACTAGGCTAGTGTCATGCACAAAGGGTGACCATTTTCACACTGATCCATGTCAAACCATTGCACACTTGGATCAGTATTACATGGTGATCTTTATTTAAAGGATCCTACATTCATGGATTCTTCTTTCCATATGGTGAATTGGTGATTAAGCAAAGTTCCTCCAAATAATGCACCATGAATCCCTCCATATCCCTCCCATGTTAATACTGGGGATAGTGGGAGGGTGTGGATCTTAATGAGATGTTAATGATGTTCTGACATTTTGCATCAATTTCCCTCCTGGGATAAATAAAGTTATATTGTATCGTATCTCAATTCAAGTTTCCTGCCTTACTAGCAATTATGTTTCCAAATGGTGGTCAGGGGAAGGGAGGGGATGGGCAGGGAGGGGAGCGGAGGGAAATGGAGGAGAGCTGAGGGAAGGAAAGGGGAAAGAGGAAAGGAAAGACCTTCATCGGCTCTGACCTCCCTACCATCGAGGGGATCTATCATAGTCGCTGCCTCAAAAGGCTGGCAGCATCATCAAGGACCCACACCATCCTGGCCACACATTCATCTGTGGTAGAAGGTACAGGAGCCTGAAGACTGCAGGTTCAGAAATAACTGCTTCCCCATAGTCATCAGGCTATTAAACTAAACTGAAACAAATCTCTGAACATTAATAGACCAATTTCTGTTTATTTGCACGTTAATCTGCTTATTAATTGATGTGTGTATATATTTATATAATTATATATGGACACGCTGATCTGTTCTGTATTCATGTCTACTATATTCTGTTGTGCTGAAGCAAAGCAAGAATGTCATTGTCCTATCTGGGCCACATGACAATAAACTCTCTTGACTCTTGACTTCTTTTGCTACTGCCAATTACATATTTAGTCTTAGTCAGTCAGAAAAGGAGAAACTTGGGTCATTTGGTCTGATATTAGTCATAAGAATTCCTTCTCTCCCGAGATGCTGCCTGTCCCGCTGAGTTACTTCAGCATTTTGTGTCTACTATAGTCATAAGAATATTGCTGGAATTGATTATTATAAATATGATAATAGAACACTTAAAAAATAAATATAGAATTGGGCAAAATCAACATTTTTGGAAGGAAAATCAGGTTTGTCTATTGGAATTGTTTTAGAATCTAACTGGTACATTAGGTCATGATGAAAGTTAATATGGTACATTTGGGCATTTAATAGAATGCCTCATAGAAAATGAGCAAACAAAATGAGAGCATGCAGCACTGGCAAAATGTACTGACATGGCCTGAAAATGAGTTAATGGGTAGAAAACAGAAAAAGGATCAAACAGCACTGTGGCACAGCAGCAGAGTTAGGTCATAAGGTCATGAGGCCATAAGTGATATGAGCAGAATTAGGCTATTCGGCCCATCAAGTCTACTCAGCCTTTCAATCATGGCTGATCTATCTCTCTTTCTCCTAACCCCGTTCTCCTGCCTTCTCCCCATAACCCCTGACGCCCGTACTAATCGGGAATCTCAAGTTCAAGTTCAAGTTCAAGTGAGTTTATTGTCATGTGTCCCGTTTATTGTCATGTGTCCCTGATAGGACAATGAAATTCTTGCTTTGCTTCAGCACACATCATATAGTAGGCATTTACTACAAAACAGATCAATGTGTCCATATACCGTAATATAAATATATACGCACATGAATATATAAAATGATAAAGTGTAAATAACAAATAATTGGTTATTAATAATCAAAGTTTTGTCCGAGCCAGGTTTAATAGCCTGATAGCTGTGGGGAAGTAGCTATTCTATCTCTGCCTTAAAAATATCCACTGACGTGGCCTCTACAGCCTTCTGTGGCAAAGAATTCTACAGATTCACCACCCTCTGATTTAAGAAATTCCTCTTGATCTCCTTCTTAAAGGAACGTTCTTTAATTCTGAGGCTATGACCTCTAATACTAGACTCTCCCTCTAGTGAAAACATCTAGTTGTTGCCTTACGCAGGTTTCATACTGACTACAGGTGCTGTCTGTATGGAGTTCTCCCGTGACCATGCGGGTTTTCTCCAAGTGATCCAAGTTTATGTATAATGTGTATAATGTGGATAAATGTGAGGTTATCCATTTTGGTGGCAAAAACGGGAAAGCAGACTATTATCTAAATGGTGGCCGATTGGGAAAGGGGGAGATGCAGCGAGACCTGGGTGTCATGGTACACCAGTCATTGAAGGTAGGCATACAGGGGCAGCAGGCAGTAAAGAAAGCAAATGGTATGTTAGCATTCATTGCAAAAGGATTTGAGTATAGGAGCAGGGAGGTTCTACTGCAGTTGTACAGGGTCTTGGTGAGACCACACCTGGAGTATTGCGTACAGTTTTGGTCTTCAAATCTGAGGAAGGACATTATTGCCATAGAGGGAGTGCAGAGACGGTTCACCAGACTGATTCCTGGGATGTCAGGACTGTCTTATGAAGAAAGACTGGATAGATTTGGTTTATACTCTCTAGAATTTAGGAGATTGAGAGGGGATCTTATAGAAACTTACAAAATTCTTAAGGGGTTGGACAGGCTAGATGCAGGAAGATTGTTCCCGATGTTAGGGAAGTCCAGGACTAGGGGTCACAGCTTAAGGATAACGGGGAAATCCTTTAAAACCGAGATGAGAAGAACTTTTTCACACAGAGAGTGGTGAATCTCTGGAACTCTCTGCCACAGAGGGTAGTTGAGGCCAGTTCATTGGCTATATTTAAGAGGGAGTTAGATGTGGCCCTGGCCAAGGGGATCAGGGCGGAGGGAGAGCAGGCAGGTACGGGATACTGAGTTGGATGATCAGCCATGATCATTTGGCGGTCTCAAGTGCCTACTCCTAATTTCTATGTTTCTAAGTTCCTCCCACATTCCAAAGACATTCTGGTTTGTAGGTGAATTGTCTTCTGTAAATTGACACTCGTGTGTAGGATAGGACTGGTGTCCAGGTGATCAGTGGTTAGTAGGTCGAAAGGCCTGTTTCCACGGTGTATCTCTAAAATAAGCTAAGCACAGTGTTGGAGTAACTTAGCGGGTCAGACAGCATCCCTGGAGAACATTGATAGATGATGATTCAGGTCACTCAAAACGTCACCTATCTACTTTATTCAGAAATACTGCCTAACCTGCTGGGTTATTCCAGCACCTTGTGTCCTTTTGTGTTTTAGCCATCATCTGCAGTCTGTTTTTTTCTGCAAAGGGTCAAAAGACTCCCAATTTTCATATTAGGAGTCTGCAGGTACTAGGGTCCCACCTCCTCACGATCAATATCATTAATTTGGATGAGGGATTTGAGGTAATTATATCCACATCTGCTGATGATATAAAACACTCCAAAGACGTAAAGGTTTGTAGGTTGGCACAAAAAGCTGGAGTAACTTAGCGGGACAGGCAGCATCTCAGGAGAGAATGATTGGGTAACGTTTCACGTCAAGACCCTTCTTTAGACTTTAGACTGCCATAAGGGACACAAGGGATATAGATGGTCATGTGGGGAGATAAAGAACAATGAACGAGTAGGAGGAATCAGAGAGGAGGATATTGCTGAGCTCTTGTCGGAGAAAGGAGGGGAACTTCTTCAAAGTAGACATACCTTGAGGAGATTTCACAGTGGAGCAGACAAAATGTGAAAGGAGGAACTACAGATTTTGGTTTATACCAAAGATAGACACAAAAAGCCGGAGTAACTCTGCAGGACAGGCAGCATCTCTGGAGAGAAGGAATGGGTGACATTTCGGGTCTAGACACTTCTTCAGACTGGTTAGGGAAAAGGGAAACGAGAAATATAGCCGGTAATGTGGAGATATAAAGAACAGTGATTGAGCTAGGTATAAATGTAAAATTGGCCCTAATGTGTGTAGGATAGTGTTAAGCCTCTGTCCCACTTTCCCGAATTATTTGCGAATTCTCCCGAGTTTTCCCCTTGATTCAAACTCGGAGATGCCGGCCTTAGGTACTCGGGGCTATTATTTTTTACTCGTGGACATTTTTCAAAATGCTGAAAAACATCCCGACTTACCTGATGCCCCGACTACCTACAGCTGGCATTACAAGCCACTACGAAATATCTATGGACTCCTACGGCCTCCTACGGCCTCGCTATGGACATTCCCCGAATTTGAATCAAGGGGAAAACTCGGGAGAATTTGTGAGTAACTTGGGAATGTGGGACAGGGGCTTTAGTGTGCAGGGATCGCTGATCGGTGCAGACTCGGTGAGCCGAAGGGCCTGTTTCCGTTCTGCATCTCTAAACTAAACTACAATACTGCAACATTAATACCAAACAAAAGGCATGATAATTGATATTGTCACTGGTTTGCTCAGCAGCTCTGCATGTAGGCATATCATATGCATGCAAGTGTGCAATACAAAGTGTCAATTTGCAAGAGGTAATCTGGGGTGCATTAGTTGTACTCACTGAGGGATTTGGTGCTTCTATTCAATTGAATGGTGTACAAAAATCATGCAACCACAATGGTTTTCAAGACCAGTTTTTTTTTTTGGAAATATGGTCTTTGTCAGAAGTTACGGTTGATACACAACACTCACTTTCTACTTCTCGTCAGAGCAATAGAGAAAGAAAATTGTTTGGAAACAAAAAACACATTGTTTACACTTCGATAAAGGGAAAGCAATAAGACAAAGCAGCGTGCTACAAAATCTATCATATAGTTCTTGTTAGATATTTAAACATGATCTTAAAAGGAAAAAAAAAACACATTTTGTGTACAACCCGGTCTTCCATGTGTATGATGTTCCTACACAGCAAAGTTGCAAAGGTTTCAGCAAAGATGTTATTCAGCTTGCAGAGCATGTCTGATATCATTAAGTTTGCAATGTAGGATATGTCATTCAGCATGCATTGCAGGTCTAACGTCACTGTTGGATATTGAAACATGAATAATGCACTTTAGAAACCCGGAGGGCCTTGCTTTCTGGAACTGGCCTTAACGAGAGAAAGAGGGCTTCAAGATTAAGTTCAAAGTTTTGTCCATGTCTGAAATGCCGTTGGAAAGTCTACACTGAAGGCAGGCATGGGATCTTTTACTGTCAACCCAATGTTTCACCTTAGACGTCCACCTCCACTAACACAATGTCCCATTATGCACAGATGAGGCAGCACACTCACTCCCTTCATCATTGACCAATCAGACCAAAACAAGACTCAAATCTGCCTCACTACTTAACACGAAAATAGACACAAAATGCTGGACTGATTCAACGAGGACAGGCAGCATCTCTGGAGAGAAGGAATGGGTGGCGTTTCGGGTCGAGACCCTTCTTCAGACTTCAGACTGCTCACTACTTAACTCTGCAGGTACTGATTTGTGTCAGTGTTTTAAATACTTCTGCAACTCTGCCATCAACTGCTCCTTGTACAATGTTAGATTTCCAAAGGGTCTCAACCCGAAACGTTGCTCATTCCTTCTGTCCAGAGATGCTGCCTGTTCCACTGAGTCACTCCAACATTTTGTGACTGTCTTAGATGTCACCATGTGACCCAGCAGGTCTTTTAATGTGACCGGTGGCGGCAGTTAGGTTTGGAAGGTGACAGCTACTTACAAGTGAGTGCTAATTTGTTCAGGAATATTTTCACTTCAAAGGATTGCTGTTTAAATATATAGGTGATGTAGGTAATTTTTTAATATTTTTAAAAGATACTGTCTGAATATTCTTGCAAACTATGAATGTAATTTTGAGACTGTCTGAAAGTGTACAGTTCAATTTATTAACTAACTCATTCATTTATTGAACTTTTTTTATTTGTTTATTATGTTATTGACTGAGTACAATGTTTCAAACCTATTATGCTGCAGCAAGGAAGACATTCATGTTCCTGTTTCAGTACATATCACAAGTAAGCTCTCTTGATCCTTGAAGTGCTGTTTTGTTAGGACCATGTGACTGATCGTGAAGTTTAATTACTAATTTTTGCCATATCCCATTTGCATTTGTAGTTTACTGCATTTTTAATTTTTATCTTAATTAAATATTTCTACTTCTAAAGGAAAGCAGGTCAAACAAGAAGGGTCTCGACCTGTTACATCCCACCTATTCCTTTTCTCCAGAGATGCTGCCTGACCTGCTGAGTTACTCTAGAATGTTTTAGAATTAGAATTAGATTCCTTTATTGTCATTCAGACCTTTCGGTCTGAACGAAATTATGTTGCCTGCAGTCATACACAGAACCAATAAAAACAAAACATACAATAAACACAAATTAAACATCCACCACAGTGAGTTCACCAAGCACATCCTCACTGTGATGGAGGCAAAGTCTTAGTCTCCGTCTCTTCCCTCCTTGTTCTCCCTCTGCGCTGAGGCGATCGATCCAGGCCGGAGATGCCGCCCTCCAGTCCAGTGGACCTCAGTGGTGATGTTGCCACCGTCGAAAGCTTGAACGCCGCCTCCGCTCCGAGACAGCCCGCCACAGCATCAGCTCCGGGCAGCCGACCCAGCCCCAGGCCTCCGCCCCAGCTCCGGGACCCGCAGTCTCCACTCCGGACCGCCGCCCCAGCTCCGGTTCCCGCAGTCTCAGCTCCGAGCCCCGTTGCGGGACACAATTTAGTGTCTATCTTCAGTGTAAACCAGCATTTTCAGTTCTCTACTGCATAAACAATCCTAAATGTGTGGTGAATTAGACTAACACTTAACTAAGACCCAGCAACAAGGACAAATTTATCTTCTGTTATGTGTGATTCTTTAATTCTATGGAGGGGTACTCAAGTATACTGACACATGCTTCTATATAAGGAGCCACCACCTCCATTATTGGGGTGGGAGATTGCAACCTTCATGTGGTCCACCCTGTTTCAACGAATGCATTCAACCTGGCAAGCACAAATAGAAGATCAAACAGAACAAGTTGTCTTACAACTTTAGGCTGTGCACGCCATAGGCAAGAAGAAGAAGAAGATCTCCATTATTGTATTTTTTTCAGTGTGGTTTGGTTTTGATGCTTTAACTGCAGAGAGTTATACGTAGATGTCAAGGGTTGTTTTCTGAAAAGGAGTAGGAGGCAGGAATTGCTTCTCTCCTCATTAAATTACTTTAAAACTTGTTCTCAAAGTACCATCTTCATCACTCAGCTTTCACTGATGATATACCTTGATAGCCAAGGAGTGTACAAATCTTAGTGTAAGTGTAGGATGCTCCATGTGTGTACAGATTTATGCATTTTCTTTGGATTTCCTGAGAGGAATTATGTAGTGTTGGACTTAATTTTGCAATTTTGCAATCCACATCTTATACTGAAAAAGCTGACAATTTCTGGGAACAGCTTTGCAGTTTGGGATTTCCAAATAGTATATGAGTTCAATCCTATTGGATTTGTAATGTAAATGTTAGCTTTCATTTGGTAGAGTCATAGAGTCATACAGCATGGAAACAGGCCCTTCAGCCCAACTTGCCCACGCCAACCAACATGCCCCATCTACACTAGTCCCACCTGCCTCCTTTTGGCCTATATCCTTTGAAAACCTATCGTTTCCAGACACCTGTCTAAATGTTTCTTAAACGTTGGTATAGTACCTGCCTTAACTACCTTCTCTGGCATTTTTGTTCATTACTCCCACCACCCTTTGTGTAAAAAAAAGTTGCCCCTCAGGTGCCCATTAAATCTATCCCCGCTCACTTTAAACCTATGTCCCCTGGTCCTCGAATCCCCTACTGTTTTGGTACAGTTGAAGTATAATTCTGAAAGTTTCTTTAAAGGTGCAGTGAAAAGAAAGTGATAGTAGTATTAATATCACAATGCTTTAACGTGCGTGGCAATATATACCAGAATCTTAGTATTAACGTGGTGATAAACTGGAGCAAAACAATTTGTTCTGTGAAATGATGCGAACATGATATAAACTGTCTATAACCAGAATGCTGAAATTGTATGCCTGCCATGATCCTAAGCCTGAAAATGTCTTGATTTCCCTCTGGCCATTGAGAATAAAAATGTTGAACTAATATATTTTTACCAGACTATTCGGTGCAGTTTTACAGAATGTATAAAGCTGTGGATTATACCCTTTATAAAATAGACAGTTTGTCTTTATGTATCTCTTTATTCTTTTGACATTGTGGAATTTGTCATTGACTGTTTCACAATGTATCAGTCTTGGATGAAGGACCAAGTGACATGTGAGGTAGCTCAGGCTTAGGACTGAGATTTACTGCTTGTGAACACTGTAAAAAGAGTTTTTGACAGCTAATCAACCTTCACAATTATTCTGTTAAAGGTCCATTGATTGCTGGGCCAACTGCATTAAACTTTGAAGAGAAGGACATCTCATAGGGCTACCACTTAAAAAACATTGTAGGGTAGGAGCAATTAATAGCGCAATAATGATGTAGACAGGTCACTTAGCTGAGAGTGACTGATTGGAGGTGATAGAAAGGCAGAACATTTTGAGAAAAGGACAGCATGAAGCAAGGCTGTTCTGCAATGGAGGAGTAAAAATGCCCTTTATCTGAAGCTGATGCCATATTACATGAATTATCTATTTGAAGATTTGATTCCAGACTGTCTTAATATATGCCATTTATCGGTGTATCTTTCAAGATGACAAGAGATTGCAGAAGCCTGCTGATCCTTGGTCGTAAAAAAAAATTGTGACTAATTGGTAGTTTGATGTGACAGGGCTGAGTGCCTAGGGAAATCGAAGCATCTTCAGGCTCAATACCCTTTGTTTCTTATTCTTTATAGGTTATCGTAGGGTGGTCTCTGCGGGCTTCTCTGACGGTTTATATTCAGAGACGATCTGTGATCAGCAGCAGGCCTGGAATGTAAGAGCATTTTTCACAATCGTTATTGATCCTCCTTCCTTTGAACCTAATTTGCTCATTAGCATTTAAGAACATTAAATTGTCATAAACATGTGATTTGTTTCTCGTTTTCAAACATTGTTTAAAAAAAACATAACCGCAACTGGAAGAAAATAGCCTGATATTTCTCACGGTGGATGATCTTCCTTTTGATGGTGTGTTTTGGTGAGTTTACAGAGAGATTTCTGATAATTAAATGTATGTTTTTATAATGAATGCTGAGTCATACTGTCTAAATTAAAGCCGTCATAAAAACATATCATTTGTCCCCCAACCTCAAACCCAGAGTATCCCAAATCTTACCTCTCAACTCAACTCAAATCTCATTTCTGGTGAATATCCTAAATCATTACCTTGTACTGTGCAGCCAAACACATCGTAACCTTTCCAGAGGGGTGCCAGATGTTATCGAGAATCTATGAAGCTTTTCTTATAATAAGGCAATGTTGTTAAAAGGTTCACAAAGAAGTTAAAATAAATAAATGTACACCTCGGCCTATTAGCTACACCGGCCATTGGGTATTTGGCGTCCTTCAAAATCACAGACTGCATTAATTTCTTAAAATGAGCCAGGAATGGTGTCAAATGATTGGGGCTATGGGGGATGGTTGCAAATGTTACTGAATCTGAACAAAGGGGAAGATACAGAGCACAGAAAATAATTCTCGCCATTGTAGCGCATCAGTTCCACAGACAAAGTCCAATGTCTACAATGGGGTGGAGATGAATTGAACAGTGCCCTCGCTTATGGAAGGCCTGTTCAGAAGCCTAATAACAGAGGGGAAGAAGCTCTTCCTGAGTCTGGTGTTGCATGCTTTCAAGCTTCTGTACCTTATGCCGGATGGGAGCTGTTAGAAGAAGGAATGACCGGGATAGGACAAGTTTCTGATTATGTTGGCTTAGTTGCTTTTCTGAGGCAGGGTGTAGTGTAGATAGAGTCAATGGTGGGAAGAACTAGTCATGTGATTGACTGGGCTTCAACTACAACTCTGAAATTTCCTGCACTCTTGATAAAATCTATTCATACACGAAGCTTTGATGCAACCCCACAGTTTGCATTCTACGGTGGATCTGATGAGAAGGAATGGGTGATGTTTCAGGTCAAGACCCTGCTTCATAAATATGCCAAATTTAATCCTTTAAATTTAAAAGTATTTGCTAAATTTCCTAACCTTGGTCAGGGTAGCGGCAATGGTGATACAATTTGGCCGGGATACTGATATTGGAGGCAAAAAAAGGTTGTCTAGAATTGTTGATCCTGTTTGTCAGTGAATGCTGCTGAAAGTCCACGTGGTGGGATCAAATCTGCTCACCTGTGATGCTCTCTGTTCTGAATGACATTCTGACCCTCATTGCCAATACACAGCAGTGGCTAGTTACTGCTGGAACAAGTCCGAATGGACGACTGACACCAAAGAACCAGACACAACTGAACAATTGAAGGTAGACAAAAAATGCTGGAGAAACTCAGCGGGTGAGGCAGCATCCATGGAGAGAAGGAATTGGCGACGTTTCGGGTTGAGACCATTCTTCAGACTGATGTCGGGGGGTGGGAAAAGAAAATAAGTAGGCGGAGACAGTAGGACGTGAGAGAATTGGGAAGGGGGAGGGGAAGGAGGGAGAAAACAAATGTTAACTAAAATTAGAGAAGTCAATGTTCATACCGCTGGGGTGTAAGCTACCCAAGCGAAATAAGAGATGTTGTTCCTCCAATTTGCACTGGGCCTCACTCTGACAATGGAGGAGGCCCAGGACAGAAAGGCCAGAGTGGGAATGGGAGGGGGAGTTGAAGTGCTGAGCAACCGGGTGATCAGGTTAGTTAAGACAGACTGAGCGGAGGTGTCCAGCGAAACGATCGCTGAGCCTGAGCCTGGTCTCTACTGAACAATTAACACCTTCAATGGCAGAATAGAAAGAACAAAGCAAGGTTACATTTAGAATAAAAATGAATATTTGATACAAAACTAATTGCACTTAAAAAAAATTGTTAATATGACTGTCATGACCTTTGAACTACATTTTAATTTTTGTCTCCAGAGATGCTGTCTGACTCATTGAGTTACCCCAGCTTTTTGTGTCTATCTTTGGTTTAAACCAGCATCTGCAGACAGTTCCTTCCTACACATTGTTATTTTTGTCAGGTTTAATGCTGTTTTGTGAAACGCAGTTAATCCAAAACATTCACAAAATGCTGGAGTAACTCAGCGGGAGAGGCAGCATACCTGGACAGAAGGAATGACCCGAAACGTCACTCATTCCTGCTCTCCAAGATGCTGCCTGTCTCGCTGAATTACTCCAGCATTTTGTGTCTATCTTCGTTTTAAACCAGCATCTGCAGTTTCTTCCTACACATAATCCAAAACAGTACCAAATTTCCCACCTCACAATGCTTCTGACGTAGATGAATGTGTCATAATTAATCCTGAATAATTTTGAATCACTTCAATCCAGCTTACCCTGTGGCACTAGATTTAAGGATCCTGTTGTGTTCCTTTGGACTTATTTGGACAGTAACTTCCTTGACACTTATGAAGCTGAATTATGTTCTATAACCCTGTTGTCTGGACGTGTAATGGCTCCAGTAGTTTACTCAGCTACTTAAGAGTAAAACAATCATAAGTAATGCTGCATGATGTGCAGGAAGAACCACTTTCAGCAACTCATTTAATAGTAAGCATGTAATAAATCCTTGGCTATCTTTCCTCTGATTACAACATTCTGAAATGTTTATTACTGCAAGTAAAATATTTGCAAGTACCTGACTGATCCAATCCATGTTGTCTGCAGTTTGCAGGCTATCCATGCCGATCCAGATCTTATACTGCTTCATCTTAGTTCATGCCAAGATTTGCTTCCCTACGTGGCGCATAAGATTTAAAAGGTTGCAACGCAGAGAACATCTGTGGAAGCGGACTCAAAACTAAGTAATTTTTTGGCTTGTTAGAGGAATACTGTTGTTGATATTTTTGCTGTTTCTCCAGCTTCCCGTGGTGTCTACGCTTGCGGCATTACTTTGGCATTTGTCGTTCCATTTTACATTATTTGACATTTCCCAGCCTTGTGCTTTGGCATTGGGTTTCCTGAAGCTACCACTTATTTTCAATGCAAATAGCTTCTTAAATCTCTTTATCTCTGATTTTCTGCTGTACCAGGAAATGGGTCAAACTGCTTTCCATTTATTTAGTCTCATGTGGTATTCAACTCTTGCTGTAAATACCTTTAATATTTGATGTTTTCAATACACACCCAAAGCATTCTGATATAATTTACCAAAGGTGATCAATTTCCACATACTAGAATGCAGAACAGATAAGTGCATGTTTATAAGGAAGGAAAACTATAATGTGTTATTGCCTATCTTTTGTTATCCTTTTCTCTCTTTCATTGTTCATTTTGCTGTTCACTTTCTGCTGTTAATCACTTTAACTTCACAATTATTTTGTATAATTTTGTTGTATCTTTTTGCTCTCTTTGAAAGAGCAATTCCTCTTCCTTTAGCTTCCTTCTACCAGCATGGATTTTGGACAGCCAAAAGCTATCGTCAGGAGCTGTTCCATTAGCCAGTGAAATGACACAGATTTCAAGATTGGCTTGGCTGCAACAAAGATATGACCAAATTAATCTTAGCTGTGAATTTCTCCCCTGAGTAAACTTGTCTGTGCCTTGTTAAGAACAATTAATCCTTTAAAGTGCTACTGGCAAAAGTATTTGGCAAGCTTTTCATTTTACAAGAAAGAGAAGAACATATATTAGTATTTTTTCCATAATAACTTGATGCTGTGTTGGAATGTGGCTTACTTCACTGAGATGGATGTTGGTAAAGAAATAAAACAAAACTAAAGTGTATCAGCAATGTTACCAGGAAACAACTTTCAATTGATTTTGACCTTGCGGCATTGTGCAAAGGGGGTAATGACATTTTAAACTTTCAGGTTATTGAGGGGTGTGGAAATAGATGAGAGATAAACCAAGCTGCCACCTACCCATCCCATTGTCCTTCAAGCACTATTTTCATTTCTCAACCAAGTACTGATGGTTAAAATGACTCCCAATTAACGTGGAATAAATTTGAAGCCAAAATAAATGTGAGTCAATCAAAATGTTGCAATAGACTTATGAAATGTTTTTCTGTTTGCAACTTTCAGATGTAACGATCAGGAGGCTTATGCTGAACCGAATGCTGAAATGTTCCAAAATGTAATGCTGAAATGTTCCAATGGGTGAAGATATTCCAAAATTTGAATGGAGAGGATGGAATGCCTCTTGGCATTTGTTGATATAGACACAATAGCTGGATATCAGCAGGCATTTTGTCTGCAGTTCCCTTTGTCTTCTTATTATCAAGTAAACTTGTGGATTACAGTTCTGAATTGGTTCATTAATTTACATGAATCTGTACCATTTTGTTTATTTTGAGAACCTGTGGTTTTAGGTGTCATCCATAAATGCAAATATATATAAATTTCTCTAACTTCAAGTAACCCCTGCATTCCCTCCCTCACCCAAGTTGCACCAGCTTCTCGTACTCACCTAGCAAACAGCTGACAATAGCCTGTTTCCTTGATCATCATTAGTTTATTTGCATATCTTTCATTCATTTGCTCTATATTTCTCTAAAACACCATCTATATCTCTCGTTTCCCTTTCCCCTGACTATTCTGAAGAAGGGTCTCAACCCCAAATGTCAACCATTCCTTCTCTCCAGAGATGCTGCCTGTCCCGTTGAGTTACACCAGCATTTTGCGTCTATCTTCAATGCAAATATACAGTTCATTCTCAGCCGCTTTATACAAAACTGCAACTAAACCACAAAAGTGATTGAGACAAAGAAAATTCGAGCTGGCATTGCAATTCCTTATGTCATGATTACAACCTGTCAATACTTTTTTTTTAAAAACAATATAGGACACAAACGTTGGAGTAACTCAGCAAGTCAGGCAGTATCTCTGGAGAACGTGCATAGGTGACATTACAGGTTTGGACACTTCTTCCGACTTTTCTTTTGCCATGGGTGAATTCTTCTACAAAGTGATGGTAGCGGTATGGGATTTGGAGGAGGAGAGTATTTGACTACTCTAAAGAATAGAACTCCAAATATATACTTTAAATATAGCCAAAAAATGGAAAGGCTAAACTAATCCTCTCATTCTCTCACTCTGTTCCAACAATCTGTCAACAATGCTACAAAACTCTGAGCATCTCTATTCCATCAACATATTGTTTCCATTTTTGCACTTCAGCTACCCTTATGGCTTCTCGGAAAGAGAGAGATTGCCAATTTATTGCACATCTGTGCCGACCTGCAGATATTTTTACTGAAATTTAATATCCCAAAGGATTAGCATTCAAACAAATTCAAATTAATTTCACCTTGTTCTCTTTAATACGTCCGGAGGAACGTTAACACTGGGGCTTTTTTGCAGTAATGCAAGGTAGTTTGGACTTTGGAATTATACCCTATGTACAATATGTTCGAAGCCAGAGGTCAACCAGTTTCTGCAGTACTCTCTTGGCCCAGGCTTGTTGGGTTTCGACAGCAGATCCACATGGACATGCCAACAATTCTCGAGGCAAGTTTGGTCTTCTGCTTGAACGTGGAAATCCTGAACTTTTGGTTGAGATCCAGTGGCCATTTCCAGGCAAGGCTCATTTACTGCACTTCCCATGTCAGCCCTTGCATTTGCAGGAATGAATGGGAAAAGCAAAATGTGATTTTTTTTTTCCCTTTTGAATTGCTATTGATGAGTTTAAAGCTTTTAATTATTTAGAAATGCTTTGTGTTCCAGTTGATCTTAATCTTTTAAATAGTTTAATTTTATTTTTTTACTCTACTAATTAAGGGGGGGGGGAGAGGGGGTGTTGTTAGTTAGTTAACTAGTTATCTAGAATTGGAGAATTCCATGTTCATATCATTGGGTTGTAAGCTACTACAGAACTTTGTGTGTTTTGTTTTTGTAAACCAGCATATTCCATCTCTTGTGTCTACAATATTAGGAGTATGAGCTTTAAAGTAGGTTTGTTTCCTGGAAATATCAAAATAGTAAATCCTTGGATTTGTTTGAGAACAAAATGCGACACAGTGGCGCAGCGGTAGAGTTGCAGCCTTACAGAAATTGCAGCGCAGGAGATCTGGGTTTGATCCCGACTACTGGTGCTGCCTGTATGGAGTTTGTACATTCTCCCCATGATCGCGTGGGTTTTATCCTAGATGTTCAGTTTCCTCCTGCTCTCCAAAGACATACAGGTTTTTAGGTTAATTAGATTTGTATAAATGTAAAATTGTCCCTAGTGTGTGTAGGATAGTGTTAATGAGCAGGGATCGCTGGTCGGTGCAGGACTCGGTGGGCTGAAGGGCCTAAATATATTTCTCAATGCTCACAGTGGGTGCCCAATCAGGATTGTTGACATAATTCCATGCTGCAGGCTTGTCTGTTATTAGATGATAAATAAATAAGTAGTTTGGGTGATTGTGCAGGCTTTAAACAAGAAACATTGAGAAATATATTTTGGCAAATAATAAAATGTCCTGATTTTGTCCAATTAACAGCTGACAATTATCCCATTCCTTAGCTTGCATCTGAGTAAAATTTATTTCAAAACGCATTGATAGTTTACGATTATTTAAATGGTAAATGGAGCTTCAGAAGCGTTTTCATTTTGCATGTTAAAACCCACCTGAGAACCATGGGCGATTTTGCAATTTTACTGACGGATTTTTCACTTTTAAAACTTTTCATATAACAAATGAATAAAGATAAAAAGTCAATAATGCCTTACTTTTGATGAAATGCAGCGAGCAAACGTGATAATTCCCGATATTTTCTATCTTTATATCTCCACGGCAAATGTCCGCTGATCATTTCCACTGTTTTTGCACCTTCAGCTCCCTCTTGAATTTACCTTAATTTTTATCTTTCTTCTGGACTGTAAAGTTAGGTAGCTGTGCCTCACGGTCACCCCGACTGGCACAGTAATTTACCGCTCAAAAACTGGCCGTTTTCACGGTTTTTAACGGGTGTGAAAGTGCATGTTTTCAGCTTCACTAACATGTACCGGAAAGCGACGAGTGTACTCCAGTTAAATTATGCTGTCACGTGGGTGAGGATCTATGCTCCAGTGACCTTTCGTGAAATCACCCTATAGTTGAGAGGAGGTCAGTGTGTGGAGGTAGTGAAGAAGAAGGTACATGTGGGTGGGTTTTTTTTTGTGCATTCATATAACAAACGGGCGGCATGGTAGCACAGCGGTAGAGTTGCTGCCATACAGCGCCAAAGACCCCCAGGTTTCATCCTGACCACGTGTGCTGACTGAACGGAGTTTGTATGTTTTCCCTGTGACATGCATGGGCTTTTCCGGGGTCTTCAGATTCTTCCCATACTCCAAAGACATACACGTTTGTAGTTTAATTGGCGTGGTATAATTGTAAATTGTCCCTAATGTGTGTAGGATAGTGTTAGTATGCGGGGATCACCGGTCGGCACGGACTCGGTGGACCAAAGGGCCTGTTTCCACCTTGTTTAGTGGCATTGCTCTATGGTCGAAAGATTCTCACTCCTCTGGAAGGGGCAAGTCAAGCCACCCCTTGCCAAACACTTCTAAGGAGAACCATGCAGAAACCCTGTGCACCAGGAGCTGATTGCATGTGTGGGAGGTGGAGAGAAAGCTGGAAAGAGGTGTAGGTGGGACAAAGCCTCGCAAGCGATAGTTGGATACTGATGAGGGAGGCTTTGATTAGCAGATGGATGTACGAAGATTAGTCATAGAGTGGCACAGCATTGAAACAGGCCCCAATTTACCCAAACCAACCAACATGTCCCAACTACACTAGTCCCACCTGCCCGTATTTGGTCCATATCCCTCCAAACCTGTCCTATTCAAAAGCAATAAAAAGGTGACAAAAGGAGACAACAGAAAACAATCCTTTAGTTACTCTTTTGATTCCTTTTCATCTCTAGCCTTTATCCCACCCCAGCTCTATTTTTAATCTTGCTCCCCCCAACTACAGTCAGTCCAACAAAAGGATACTGACCCTAAACTTCATCCATCTGTATCCATCAGCGATGCTGCCTTGCCTGCTGAGTTACTCCAGCACTTTGTGCTCTTTGCAAGATTCCAGCATCTGCAATTCCATGTCTGCATCAAATTGCTAATCAACACTTCTGTACCTCTGTGTAAATATGACAGCACCCTCTCTCACCCCCATTTTGCTGTGGGCTGGTCGACATGGAGGGCCCGTCTTGAAAAGACTGCTCAGAAAATTGGCAGCAGCCACCTGTAATAGAGTATGGTCTAACTGAAACCCATGCAAGTCCAAAGACGTGAAGGTTTGTAAGTTAATTGGCCTCGGTAAAATTGCAAACTGTCCCAACTGTGTAGGATAGTGCTAGTGTACAGGGTGATCGTTGGACTCAGTAGGCCGAAGAGTCTGTTTACATGCTGTATCTCTAAAGTCCAAAGTCCTCTTTTAGTCATGATTTTAAATGTGAAGCACTCTAACTCTCTGTCAAATAACTTCAACCAAATTTGTGGGGAGTCGAATGGATATTTGTACAACTGGCAGCGATGCCATAGCAAATCAAAATAATGAAACTAAATTCCGAGGAGTTAATGTCATATCCAGCCTTTTCCTTTCAACACACTCCGTTCCAACACAATATCTTCACTCTAATTTTATCCTTAATCAAATTTGGGTCTTGCATAATGAGATTTTTTTTTACTCATGCCTTAATGCTCTGCAGTTTTGGTTGCAAAGTCCTCACCATGTGATAGGAAGAGTGAATTTTACTAGAAAACAATGAGTGGTCTTCCATGTGATGGGGAAGGACAGTCTTTCAAAAGGAGGTTAACCAGTGACCTGCATTAATACTCTTATACAAGTAATAACTCAAGGAAGTGTAATTATATTTTCCAATAAGAAAGGTCTTAACATTTAATTAATTGAATTTGTTTCAGGATCTTTCTTTTGGACTTTAAGAATGTTGAGAACTTTTTTTAAAGCAATTCTTTGAGAGCAATTCACGCAAAGGACAACAGATGATGAAAATTTCATTGTTCTCCTATTAATTTCTGTAATTGTGATTTATAACAGCATTATAAAGTCATAAGATCATTTTTGCAGATGTTCTTCAATTGAAACGGCCATTACTCACAGGGTTCAAGTCTGCTTTGTCTGGCAGACCATGACAAAAGTTTTGCATCTGAAGCAACAGCTCCCTGTAAGTCAGACTGAATGTAATGAAATGAAAACAATGCAAAGTCCTACTTTATTAAATAAAACATTTCAACCGCCCGAGGCATATCATTGTCATACCGTAAAGGGGGAAGGAGGTGGGGTATAGGAATGAATTCTCAGTAACATCTGCTTTCACATGCAACTAAAAACATTAATATGAAATAATTCATTACGTCAATCGCCTTTGTTCACAAGCATCTAACCTCCATACCAACCTTACCAAGTTAGATGCTTCCCTACAGACACGAAATGCTGGAGTAACTCAGCAGGACAGGCAGCATCTCTGGAGAGAAGGAATGGGTGACGTTTCGGGTCGAGACCCTTCTTCAGACTTCTTTCCAACACAGATGTTTCCCAATGTTGGACTTCTTCCACATTCCTGGATTGCATTGTGCCGTGTAAGCATTTGGCAAACAGTGACGAAGCACAGGTTGCAACTGACTGCTTTGATGTTTCTCATTCAGGGACATGACACAAAACACATGTATTATCAGTGCTGCAACCGTTCTGCCATTTTATGGCCATGTTCACAATGCAATCGTTTTTCATGACTTGCCTAAATTTGAGTTGAACCATTACACACAATTTATTTCACAGCACAGCACAGCGTTACATCCAGAATGCTGAGAAAAATTTGGAATCATTTTTGGACCATTAGATACTGGTGTAAAATGTGTGCTTTACTATTTATTCATAGTTAAAAGTAAAAAAGCTGCATTGTGCTGCTGGTGGGATAGGACGGAATTGACATACTTTTGAAACTGCAAACTTCAAAGCCTTAAACAACAAACAACCATACAGAGGGCATTGCCTATCTCTGTTACCATGATATTTGCATTCATCTGCGGAATTTGTGCTATTTTCACTCATTCTCTATTATCCAGCTCGAAAAGGCTATGGTGCCTACAAATAATGCGTCAAAACTAGTGTAATTCTAAATGGTTGTACAAATAGCAAAAATAGGGTGTTCTATAAAATCAAGTCAGCTGAGGAATACTCTTTAAATGTACCTGTTGAATTATGTTTCTGGTAACAAGTTGTCCTACAACTTTAGGCTGTGCACATCATATGCAAGAAGAAGAATATGTTTCTGGTAATTCATGCTTATTTTTTTTATTTTTCAGTCACCCTTATGAGATGAATGAAGCAAAGCCAAATCTGTGATAAGTTACATTGTGTATGATCCATGGAAGATTTGGGTTGCGGGGGGTACTTCTTTATTCAATGCTTGCCTGCAATATTTTTTTTTTCTTAAAATTTGATTCTTTCTAGTTTTGAAAAGAACTGCAGTGAGAGGATTTAGTACGGCCAGAAGCCTGTGCTTTGGAAATTCGTGATGTGAATCCAAAATCTCAGTGCTTTGCATGGTTCGTGCCTGACCCCAGCTTCACCAGTGTGTGAAGACACAGACAGAAGACTGAGCTTCATTTGAGGAAGGGTAGTAGTACATTTTCCTCAAATATCATTGAATGGCTGAACAGGGCTGTTCAGGAGAAAATTTCCACTCTGAAATGTTCACCAGTGCTGCCTCATGACAAAAGACTCAAATGATGAAAGCTTAAAAAAATGTTTTAAAAAATAAGATTCAAATGATCAGATCGTAAATTAATTTCATATGCATTCCAAGTGGTCAAGTAAAAAGGAAGCAGAAAATATTGAGCAAGTTTTATTCATAATCTGAAAATGCATAATGTCTCATCAAATGTTACATTGTTAATGATGCTCATCTGTCTGCCATTCATTGTCATAATACGTAATGTTGAGATTTACTCAGTGGGACAAATGGAAATGGAAAGATAGAAATTAATGTTTATTTTATAATTTTTTTTGCAGTCGATTCTCTTCAGATCATGATTTTTCCCCAATTTCCAAACTTATGTTGGCAGTGAAGCCAGGTTAAATTCATTCCTGTGATTCATTAGCGGTCTGAAGTTTTACAAGTGCAATAATTTACTTCAATCATTATTTACAGTTACCAAAATGATTATGTCCATTGCTAATCTTCCACTGATCAAGGGAATGTAATAAGCATTTTAACTTGTATAACTCATTGATTAACTCACCCTTGAGTTAATGAAGTTTTAGATTAGTAATCAGTAAAATTATTTACCCAATTTCTCAGATGGGCTGAGATTACTCAGTGATTGAATAGTGTTTTATCAATGAAAATTATTATTGCTGATTAGAGTACATGAATAAAAAAAATGTATCCAACAATTACAATCCTATACGTGTCACAAATAATGTAAATGTCCTTTAGCATTGTGTCAGATGCTCCAATGCTGTAATGGAGGGAAGTGCTAGGAGGAGAAGCAAACATCGCCACTGAAATATTTGGAAAGGAGATGGCGAGTGAGATGCCGAAAGAAAATAAATCTAGTGCCTAAAGTTGTGGAATAACATATATAGAAACAAACTATTTCCAATAATTGAATGATTTAGAATACGGGGGACTTATGTTATTGCAGCATTTGAAGAAAACACAATTTTTAAGATAGAAAGAAAAATTGACAGTAAATTGCTACATTTAAACCGGGAGTTGTGAATCTGCGAAATGCCTTAAAGAATGATGGAAAGACCTTCAAGGCATTTCCCGTTCCTCTATTGTAATTCATTTCTGAGGAAACCCCCTAGGGTTGAGAATGGTCTGTCTGCACTCCAGCTTTGTGACTTCTGAATGACTGATTCACCTGTGGGGTTCTGCTGGTTTAATCCTAGATGGGGCAGAAGGCATTTAGAACTGACGTCAGTGTGTGGCAAATGGTCATTTGGTTATTTTGGAAAGTTGTGAGGCCTTTTTGGGTGCTCAGACCTGAGGCCCCCACTGCCGTTCCAATTGCTTCTTCTTTTCTTTGAGTAGCTATGGGTCGGGGGTTTCTCTGAAACATTGGGTGTGTTGAACTGAATTTTTTTCAGAGAGATTTTAAGAACATCCTTGAACTGTTCCCTCTGTCCATCTCTAATCTCCCCCAATTATGGAGGTTGTGTTGCTGGTCCTGCTTCAGGATTCCAACATCAGGGACAAGGAGAGTACTTTGATGTAGGTATGTTACAAAACCTACCTGAATCTTCGATGAGAATCTGCCCCACACCGTGTGCGTGATTTTGGCGCTGTTTACAGGGGGCGGGTTTAAAACGCGACTTTTACTAGGCTGTTGCAATCGAAAATGTTCAGCCTAGTAAATCATTAACGGAAAATCGCTGAAAGACCCCGTCGCAAAAGGTATTATTAGTTTTTATGGCCTTGTATAATAGTTATAGTAGTTTAAAAATCACTCTCTAAACCCGCGACCTCAGGGTTTTATAAAGCAAACAATTAAAGGTATGTACCTTATTTTTACATTAAAAGGGGCTTCTTAAGAACCCTGTATATATAGTTTACTATAGCGAGTAGCTCATTTTGGGCTCTTTATATCCCGCAGTATTTTTCTGGGCATTTGAGGGCACAAATCCAGCGCAATGTGACCGTTCTAAACCAGCACGTTCACAGGAACCCACTAGAAAGCCGATTTAAATTGACTTTAATTTACAGCAATTGAACACTAAATTCCTACCATTTGGCCTATAAATTTATGTAAATGAGATTTAAAAATCATGTTTTATCGTGAATTATTTGTGAATATTATTTGGACACTTAGGCTATTTAAAAATGTTAATCATTTATTAAGAAATGGATAGATGTTTAGATCTAGTAATTGAAGTTTGAAATTAGCTACAATTGGGGTAACTAACTAATTATATGCTTTAATTTCAGGTCATCCAAGTAAGATTATTTTATATTTGTTTCAGAATGCTTCAATCTATGATAACTGAACATTTCATTCAGTTCTCTTAATTTTTAAGAAGGTTATGGGCTTTTGACTGTCCATGATCACAGCTTTTTTGTTATGTCCATAGAAAATCAATAGGGAACAAGATGCTAATTTCCGAGTATGAAAATGGCCATAACTGTTTTATTACTTGAGATATGAAAGTGAATTAGGTGTCAAATTAAACTTATTGTTATGCTTTATCTGATGGGATAAATTGCAGACTTGATTTTTTTAATCTCAAAATTTTGTAACATTGCTATTTGATGGTGGTTTGATTATATTTTGTTAAGATTGGAGAGCCTCTGCAAAACCTCAGCACTCTTCTCCAAGTTAAGCTGGGGGAAATATCCAGAAAAATCAGTAGGATATGTGAGTAGTCGATGGAACAGATTTTAAAGGGAGGAACTGCAGATGCTGGTTTACACCAAAGATAGACACACAGTGCTCAGTGGGACAGCCAGCATCTCTGGTTAGAAGGAATGCATAAGAAGGAAGATAGACACAAAAAGCTGGAGTAACTCAGTAGGACAGGCAGCATCTCTGGAGAGAAACATAACAACATAGAAACATAGAAAATAGGCACAGGAGTCGGCCATTCGGCCATTCGAGCCTGCACCACCATTCACTATGATCATGGCTGATCATCCCACTCAGTATCCCATCCCTGCCTTCTCTCCATACCCCCTGATCCCTTTAGCCACAAGGGCCACATCTAACTCCCTCTTAAATATAACCAATGAACTGGCCTCAACTGCCCTCAACTACCTTCTGTGACAGAGTATTCCACAGATTCACCACAAGGAATGGGTGATGCTTCGGGTCGAGACCCTTCTTCAGACTCTAGTGTCATTTTCCAGCAATCCAATGTCTTGCCTCTCTTTAACTCTCTATATATCTGAAGAAATGTTTCCTATCCTCTTTTACGTTATTTGCTTTCGGATGGCTCATTCAATCTAGTAATTCCCACATCCTGCCTATTATTTGCCCTACAACTCTTTCCCCTCACCCCCTTCCCCAGAAATCCTACCTCAGAGATGGAGCCCAAAACTGCTCACTATACTCCAAATGCAAACTGACTGGTGCCTTATAAAGACTCAGCATTACATCCCTGTTTTTATATTTTAGTCCTTTGGAAATAAATGCAAACATTCCTTATTACCAATTCAACTTGCAAATTAACCCTTTGGGAATCCTGCATCAGCACTCCCAAGTCCCTTTGCACTTATGATTTCTGAATCCTCTTCCCAATTAGAAAATAGTCTATGGCTTTATTCCTACCACTAAAGTGTATGACTGCAGATATTGCAACATATTTTCCATCTGCCACTTCTTTGCCCACTCTCCGAACCTGTCCAAGTCCTCCTGCAGACTCTGTGCTTCCTCTACACTACCTGCCCCTCCACCTATCTTTGTGTCTTCTGCAAACTGGGCCACAAAGCCACCAATTCAATCATCAAAATCATTGATCCAGAACGTGCAGAGTAGTGGCCACGTTACTGATCTCTGTGGAACACCACCAGTCACTGGCAGCCAACCTGAAAAACCCTTCTTTATTTACACTCTTTGTCTTCTGCCATTCAGTCTACTTTCTATCCATGCTGAAGACAGACACAAAAGGCTGGAGTAACACAGCGGGTCAGGCAGCATCTCTTCAGAAAAGGAATAGGTGATGTTTTGGGTCGAGACCCTTCATCATATCTACACATTCTATCCATGCTAGTATCTTCCCTCTAATACCATGGGCTCTCAGCAGCCTCAGGTGTGGCACCTTATCAAAGGCTTTCTGAAAATCCAGGTAAACAACATCCACACTCTATTCTGCTTTTTACTTCCTCAAAGAATTCCAACAGATTTGTGAGGCAAAGTCTCCCCTTCACAAAACTATGCTGACGGGACTATTTTATAATGTGTTTCTAAGCACTCGGAAACCTTATCCTTTATAATGGACACTTAAAATCTTACCAATCACAGGCTAACCAGCCTATAGTTTCCCTCTTTTGCCCCACTCCCTCTTGAAGCAGAGTAACATTTGCAATTTTCCAGTCCTCTGGAACCACTCCTGACTCTAGTGTTTCTTCAAAGATCACTGATGGCTCCACAATCTCTAAAGCCACTTATTTCAGAACCCTGGTGTGTAGTCCATCTGGTCCAGGTGACTTATCCAACTTCAGACCTTTCAGCTTCCCAAGCACCTTCTCTTTCACAATAGCTGCTCCACTGATGTCTGCCCCCTGAAGTTGGCATCTTCCACTGTGAAAACTGATGCAAAAATGTATTCAATTCATCTGCCATTTCTCTCTCTATATATCTGAGAAATGTTTGCTATCCTCTTTATGTTATTGGCTATCGGTTGGCTCAATCAATCTAATTATTCCCACATCCTGCCTATTTTATTAAACACTTTTTTGTTTCAGCTGCAAACAGAAGGGCAGCATGGTGGCTCTTTTATGGGACTGTCCCACTGAGACGCTTTTTCAGGCGACTGCCCAACTAGGACAGTCGCCTTCAGGCAACTGTCAGAGTGGGAACACACACACAGAGTTTTCACACACACACAACACAACACACACACACACACACACACACACACACACACACACACACACACACACACACACACACACACACACACACACACACATCGCTTCCTGCAGGCGGGGGACAGGGAAAGCAGGGGGAGCGCTGTCTGAGTGAAATTCACACGGTGCAAAGCCAATGTGATACAGACACACACCGCGATGAACAGGAAGGTTGGCGCTGTAATTAAGACGTTGAAAGCACAGTGTACGGGATGGGTCACATAAGTCCTTTAAAAGAAGGGGGGAGAGGGAGTGGTGACAACTTTTAAGAAGCCAGAGATACACGGCTGTGAAGCTCGGCGGACATTAACATCACCGGTCGGTTATCCTTGGCTCTGAAAACTACTGCTTACTTTTTTTTCCCCCAATGAGCCAATGAAATTCATCGGTCAGCACTGGCTATAACCAATGAGAACCTTCGACCTCCTGGCAACCTACTAGGACTTTCTGGCGACCCACCTACGGCTCGAGAATTATCGCTACTCTCTATGGCGGCTTCATTCTAGTCGCTGCTAAATTTTCAACATGTTGAAAAATTCACGGCGACTATATTGAGGCCGCCACTAGTTCCCAGAATGCGGGGACTCTTCACGACCATGAAGGCGACTCCCCGGCAACCACCCGTGAACATGTGGCGACCATGTGGCAACTGCATAGTCTCCTGTTTTAAACAAAAGGGCAGCACGGTGGTGCAGCAAAAAGTTCGCTAAGTGGGACAGGACCATTACAGTACCAGAAACCCAGCTTCAATCCTGACTATTGGTGCTGTCTGTATAGAGTTAGTGCATTCTCACTGTGACTGTACAGGTCTTCTCTGGGTGCACCACATTCCTCCCACATTATAATGACATGCAGGTTTGTAGGTTAATTGGCTTCTGTAAATTTCTGCTAGCGTGTCGGATGGAATTAGCATATGGGTGGTCGTGGGTTGGCTTGGGCCTGGTGGGTCGAAAGGTCCGTTTCCACACTGTATCTCTAAAATAAACAGAATCTTAAACGTAATAATTTTCTATGTAGAAAGAAGTGCAGATGCTGGTTTATACCAAAGATAGACACAAAATGCTGGAGTAACTCAGCAGGACAGGCAACATCTCTGGATAGAAGGAATTTGTAACATTTCGGGTTGAGACCCTTCTTCAGACTGGGATTCAGGGAATGGGGAGAAATTATTTTCTCCTAATTTCCCCTCCAATTTCCATTAACAGCCTGACGTGCTGGGCATTTCCTACAGTTCTGCATGTCATAGCTTCCACATATTTCTTCCACAAAACTGGAAGAGATCCTGAATCGTACATCAACAGAACTTCTATCATGTTGAATATTTTGTTCACGGGAGATCGAGTTCGTTGGATATTAACAATATCATTCCTATGTTCACTTTTCTCTATGATGTGCAATTGTAATTACATTGCCAGATGGAAGGAATCTCGATGTGCATTGAGCTAAATCAGTTAAAACACTTCAAGCAAGCATCACTGCGCTGCTGGATTTAATACTAAAATCGCTAGAGATTATTACAAGGGATTCCATATTCTGGATACTACAATGAAAAGAACTTGCAGTAATATTGCAACTTCAAGGGGAACAGAAATTGTGGCATTCCACACACCTACGTACTTGACTTGCTAAATGGGAGGGATTGCAGACTAGGAAGTTGTGGCAGGACACACCTTAATGGAACGTACTAGCGATAGTTATGTTATGCCAGCTGTGGAATACTGGGATGAGTTGCTGTTTTGGAGTCCTGGATGCTGTGAAATTTAGTTTAGTTTAGAGATACAGCGCAGAAACAGGCCCTTCGGCCCACCGAGTCTGCGCTGACCAGCGATCCCCACACATTCACACCATCCTACACACACCAGGGACAATTTACACTTATACTGAGTATACAAACCCAAACCAATTAACCCACAAACCAGTCCGCCTTTGGAGTGTGGGAGGGCACTAAAGATCTCAGAGAAAACCTAGGCGGTCAAGTGGAGAACGTACAAACCCGTAGTCGGGATCGACCATCAACGGTCTCCGGCGCTGCAAGTGCTGTAAGGCAGCAACTCTACCGCTGCACCACCTTGAGCATTTCTTGAGCATTTTTTTAGCTCATCAAGCAAATGATTAAAAATGGGTGTCTCACAATATCCAGATGTCCTGTTTTACAGCCAATGAGCATTGTTCAACCGCAGTCACTATTTTAAGGCAGGAAATATCACACACGATTTGCACACCGCAAGCTCTCACAAGTGTGACAAAGACGAGATTCTCTGATTTCATGCTGTTAATAGAAAATACACATTTGCTAGGCTATTTAATTAACTTTCTATAATCCCAAAATAGTACTGTGGGATCTTTTATCTGATGGATCAAACATGGATCCAACCAGTGTGGTTGATTTTTAACTCACTGCTGTAATGGAGGAGTGCAAAATGTGGAGCAGAATGTCAAGAAATCTCTCTGAACACCTTAAAAATGTAACTTTTATCTAAAAGGATGATTGCCAGCACCAGAGGGTGTGAGCTATAGGGAGAGGTTGAGTTGGCTGGATCTCTATTCCTTGGAGTGCAGGAGGGTGAGGGGTTATCTTATAAAGGTGTATAAAATCATGAGAGGAATAGATTGGGGAGATGCACACAGTCTCTTGCCCAGAGTAGGTGAATCAAGGACAAGAGGACATACTGTAGGTTAAGGCGAAGTGGAAAAGATTTAATAGGAATCTAACGGGTAACTTTTTCACACAAAGGGTGATGGGTGTATGGAACAAGCTGCCAAAGGAGGTAGTTGAGGCAGGGCCTAATTGCAATGTTTAAGAAGCAGCTAGCCTGGTACATGGATAGGACAGGTTGGAGGAATATAGACACTTGCAAGAAATACTTATCGGTGTGGGCAAGTTGGGCTAAAGGGCCTGTTCCCACGCTGTAACAATCTATGACTCTAAAACCCAACGTGGCTTGCAGTTTTAATCTTCATTAAACAATATCTTACATGTGAAGTTAATATCATTGATAGTAAGCATGAAACTACTGATATAAAACAATTCTGAATTACCAAAGGATATCTTATTGAGTGAGAGAATTGATTGTAGCAAACTACGACACTAAAATGCTTCCTATGCAACCATTCTGTGAGGTTAGCTCCACCAGAATGGGGTAGGCATAAATACAAAACGGGTCAGCATCTCTTTCTCAGGATTTTAAGAATAATTCAACGGGTCAGGCAGCATGTCTGGAGAAAAAGGATGGGTGACGTTTTGAGTCGGGGGCCTCCTTCAGACTCTTCTTCAAGAACATCAGGCTACATTCTTGTGTTCAAGATGAAATGTTGGACTTGACCCTATAAAGTTGAGGCACAAAAATCCAACTGTCTCGACCAAAGCAAAATGAGATAAACATTGAATGCTGAAAGTGATATTGCAAATATTTATGCTGTAAACAAAAATGTTTGCCAAGTGTTTTTCAGCTGCTTTCTTAACATGTTTTTGAAACTCAGCGGGTGAGGCAGCATCTATGGAGCGAAGGAATGGGAGTTGTTTCAGGTCGAGACCCTTCTTCAGACCCATTCTTCAGACCCATTCCTTCGCTCCATAGATGCTGCATCACCTGCTGAGTTTCTCCAACATTTTTGTCCACCTATAAAATATCCTAGTTTCTTATCTGTAGGAAGGAACTGCAGATGCTGGTTTAAACCGAAGATAGACAAAAAAAGGTGGAGTACCTCAGCAGGTCAGGCAGCATCCCTGGAGAGAAGGAATGGGTGACGCATCGGGTTAAGACCCTACACATTACTTCTCTCCAGAGATGCTGCCTGTCCCGCTGAGTTACTCCAGCTTATTGTGTCTATCTTTAGTTTCTTATCTGTAAAGTCTTAAGAATTCAAAATAATGAATTCAAAATAATGATGCTAAATAAACATTCATAACATCATTTCAATAATAACATACGGGAGATCATCATCATTTTGAATTAGTTTCTTCTATTCTTCTATCCCCACACTGGATCCCTATCAGTTTGCCTACCGCAAGAACAGGAGTACGGAGGATGCCATCTCAACGGCACTTCACTCCGCCCTCTCCCACCTCGACAACAGAGACACTTACGTAAGAATGCTGTTCATCGATTACAGCTCAGCATTCAACACCATTATACCATCGAAACTGATCACCAAACTCGGTAACCTGGGCTTCAACCCCTCCCTCTGCAACTGGATACTGAACTTTCTAACCAACAGACCCCAGTCTGTTAGGTTAGACAAGCACACCTCTTCAACCCTCACCCTGAACACCAGCGTTCTACAGGGCTGTGTGCTGAGCCCCCTCCTCTACTCCCTCTTCACCTACGAATGCACACCTGTACATGGTACTAACACCATCATCAAGTATGCAGATGATACAACGGTGATTGGCCTCATCAGCAACAACGATGAGTTGGCCTACAGGGAGGAGGTACAGCACTTAGCAGCATGGTGCACTGACAACAACCTGGCCCTTAACTACAAGAAGACCAAGGAGCTCATTGTAGACTTCAGGAAGTCCAGAGGCGGCACGCACACCCCATCCACATTAACGGGACGGAGGTGGAACGTGTTTCTAGCTTCAGGTTCCTGGGAGTCAACATCTCCGATGACCTCTCTTGGACCCACAATACCTCAACTCTGATCAAGAAGGCTCACCAGCGTCTCTTCTTCCTGAGGAGACTGAAGAAGGTCCATCTGTCTCCTCAGATCCTGGTGAACTTCTACCGCTGCACCATCGAGAGCATCCTTACCAACTGCATCACAGTATGGTATGGCAACTGCTCTGTCTCCAACCGGAAGGCATTGCAGAGGGTGGTGAAAATTGCCCAACGCATCACCGGTTCCTCATTCCCCTCCATTGAGTCTGTCCAAAGCAAGCGTTGTCTGCAGAGGGCGCTCAGCATCGCCAAGGACTGCTCTCACCCCAACCATGGACTGTTTACCCTCCTACCATCCGGGAGGCGCTGCAGGTCTCTCCGTTGCCGAACCAGCAGGTCGAGGAACAGCTTCTTCCCGGCGGCTGTCACTCTACTCAACAACGTACCTCGGTGACTGCCAATCACCACCCCCCCGGACACTTTTATTATTTATTTAAATCATTTGCAATGTCGCTCTTCCAGGGAGATGCTAAATGCATTTCGTTGTCTCTGTACTGTACACTGACAATGACAATTAAAATTGAATCTGAATCTGAATCTGAATCTTTCTAACATGATCTTCTCTGCCTCTCCCTTTAGTTCACTCCCACTAAACTGTATCACTTATCTCTATTGTTTGTTTTAATTTAGTTTAAGGAAACAGCGTGGAAACACGCCCTTCGGCCCACCAAGTCCACGCCGACCAGCAATCCCCGCATACTAGCACTATCCTACACCCACTAGAGAAAATTTACAATTTACAGAAGCCAATTAACCTACAAACTTGTATGCCTTTGGAATGTGGGAGGAAACTGGGACACCTGGAGAAAACCCATGGGGGTCACAGGGAGAATATACAAACTATGTCGGACGGCATGTGTAGTCAGGATCGAACCCAGGTCTCTGGAGTTGTTAGGCATCAAATCGACCGCTGTGCCACTACGCTGCCCTATTGTATTACATGTAATCTGGATGACTCCATTTCTTTCCACATGCTTGGCTGCAGAAGCTGCAACTCATCCAATGCTAGCTTCCTATACATTGTATTATATTCCCAAGTGCACCATATTATTCTCAATTGTTCCATTGCTTAGCTGTCCTCTGACAGTAATTTTCAAGTGTCTAGTTTAAAATCCCTCCCCGCCCCCAAGGATCAACCATGTAGTCTTTGTAGTTTCTTCAGTCACTTAATTAAGCGTATGCCCTCAAGGCAAGAGTACTCTCCTCCACTCATGTGATCATTGGTAAGGCCTTCAGCCACCTTGGTTTTACTCCCTTCTCGAACTGGTCTTCCTTAACACTTTGAATTCTGCCTTGAGAGTGCCCTCTACCTGTCCTCAATTGTATTTTTGCAACCTTACGATGTTACTTTGCCAATCTTCCCCTTCAAGCCGAACACTGAATTCTGAGATGCTGTTGTTTCTGACTTAGTATCTGGAATGAAAAAGAGAAATGTAATTTGCTATTTCCGGTGGTTATTGGTGGGAGCTGCCAGTTAATCAAGAGACCAAAGCCATTTTTTAAAAACGATATCCATGTGCATTTAATTGAATGGAGAATTTACCCTGTGGTTTTCGTTCCCAGCATATCAAGAAATACCAAGCCTACAATCATTGCCTCTGTAATCCTAGAGCACAGCTGATATTGGAAACACTATCAAAGAAACAATGTGCTCCAATCACAAAACACGTGACAAAATACATTAAAGAAAAGCTAAGCAGTATCAATGTGCTATTTTAAATTTATCTCAAAAATTTTGATCCATTAAATGTTAAGTCTGCCATCTGGCACTCTGGTGAATGATTATATTCAATCCGACACTGTAATATCATTTCAACAGCGCCCTCAAAAGGACTTTAGTAACACTGACTGAATCAGTTTTGCACCTTTCAGTCACCTTCTGTTTATGTGAGAATTTTAGCTTAATGACAGTTTGAAAATAGGCCCTGAAACAAGAAACATAGAAACATGGAAAATAGGTGCAGGAGTAGGCCATTCGGCCCTTCGAGCCAGCACTGCCATTCAATATGATCATGGTTGATCATCAAAAATCAGTACTTTTTCCCCATATCCTTTGATTCTGTTAGCCCTAAAAGCTAAATCAAACTCTCTTTTGAATGCATCCAGTGAATTGGCCTCTAATGCCTTCTGTGGCAGAGAACTCCACAGACTCACATTACTCTCTGGGTAAAAAGGTTTTTCCCCATCTCAGTCCGAAATTCTTATACCGTGACCCCTGGTTCTGGACTCCCCCAACATCGGGAACATGTTTCCTGCATCTAGCCTGTCCATTCCTTGAAGAGTTGTATATGTTTCTATAAGGTCCCCTCTAATCCTTCTATATTCCATCGAATACAAGCCCAGCCGACCCATTTTTTCATCATATGTCAGTTCTGTCATCCCAGGAATGAACCTGGTGAACCTACGCAGCACTCCCTCAATCGCAATAATGTCCTTCCTCAAATTAGGAGACCAAAATTGCACACGATACTCCAGGTGTGATCTCACCAGGACCCTGTACAATTGCAGTAGGACCTCCTTGCTCCTAAACTCAAATCCTCTCGCAATGAAGGCCAACATTCTTCACAAGAAAAATTAATAACTGTAAAACATTGAAAAAATGATATTTCTATCATGTTCACACAACCCTGGTAAAATATGGATCAAATTTTGATATTGGAAAAACAGTGGGAATTTAAATTATGAACAGATTAGAAAGGCTCATTTACTTTCAAAAGTGCTGTCAAATCATTCAGTAACTTCCAATGAAGCACAGACATTTGTATTTTCTCTCTGTAGTTCTATTTTAATTCACATTTTGGGACGGTATGCATTAGCATGGAAGAAGAATTGCAATCCTTAGCTCAATAGCAAGTGCCAAAATGACTTCCAGATAATCCATCTGAGGAGTTCTTAATCATGTAAGTTGGTCCGCTGCCTAGACCAAAAATTTCCATTGCAACTCAGTAAGAATGTTCTCTGCATAACTTGTTCAACAAGAGCAGTCAGAATCAATGTAGAAAAGAGAAATCGAGCTAATTAACGGTCATTTACCAAGCACTATAATTCTAGAGTTCCCATCCAGTGCCCACAGTGTGCGATACTTGAGAATACTAGCATCAGGTTGGCTTCTTCTAGGCTGTAATTGGAATTATTTATAAAGACTGGCCATTTGTTGTCCATTGTTGCTTAAGTCCTAGTCAGCTGGATTCACTAATCAAAAGGAACTGAATCCATTTCAGACTTCCTTGCCAGAGAAGAGCGGACGGAAGAAAAACAGGGAGGAGGAACTATGGAACATTGTGTGTGTGGTAGACTCAAAATGCTGGAGTAATGTCCCTGTCCCACTTAGGAAACCTGAACGGAAACCTCCGGAGACTTTGCGCCCCACCCAAGGTTTCTATGCGGTTCCCGGAGGTTGCAGGTGGTTGCCGGAGGTTGCAGGTAGTGGAAGCAGGTAGGGAGACTGACAAAAACTTCAGGGAACCTCACGGAAACCTTGGGTGGGGCGCAAAGTCTCCAGACGTTTCCGTTCAGGTTTCCTAAGTGGGACAGGGGCATTAAATTCAGCGGGACAGGCGACATTTCTGGAGAAAAGAAATGGGTGACGTTTCGGGTCGAGACTCTTCTTCATCACCCATTACTTCTCTCCAGAGATGCTGCCTGTCCCACTGAGGTACTCCAGCATTTTGAGTCTACCTTCAATTTAAACCAGCATCTGTAGTTCTTTCCTCCACATTGTGAGTGTGGTTATCTTCTCATGTCAATGACACACAGACAAAGCTTCATAGTCAATGCACACCAACCCTGCTAGATGCCAGGACAATAGAGAATCCTACTCAGCCATCATCAGGGCTAGTGAAAAGTGCAACATTGGTGAATTCCTGACAGATCTGTAGATATTCACAGGTCCATTTCCATACAACTCATTATTTATTTTAGTTTAGAGATACAGCGTGGAAACAGGCCCTTCGGCCCACTGAGTCCATGTCGACCATCGATTACCCGTTCACACTGGCTATCACAGTATCTACTAGGACACACTCTAAAGGTCTATCCTATCCCACTTTCTCAGCCTCTCCCTATACACTAGAAACAATTCACAGAGGTCAATTAGCCTGCAACCCTCATGTCTTTGGGATGATGGTGGAAACCGGAGCACCCGGAGGAATCCCGCACAGTCACAGGGAGAACGTGCAAACTCCACAGAGACAAACACCAAGATCAGGATTGAAGCTGGGTCTCTGGCACAGTGAAACGGCAGCTCTAGCAGTTATACCACTGTGCTGCCTTTGGCTGCTGGCTGACATGGTTGATGACAGCAATGTTTCACCTACAGCTATCCATTTTACCATGCAAAACTGGTTGGAATAATTCACTGCGTACCAAAAATAAAATCCTTCATTACCTCGACTTTACAGGATCATCTCAGTCTTGGTGTTAAGATTAGCACTGAGCTGGTGCCACAATTTTCAAAGAGAGCAACTAACGAACAGGGACAGGATGAGGAGGGGACAGAGGGAGTGAAGGGTCAAGAAAGAGGGTCACAGAAGGTCAGCAGAACGTAGACAAGTGATTTCTGGTATAGCTGTCCATTCATTCAACTGTGATATTCCTAATTACCTGCAGCCCACACCTTGTTTTCCTCTTCTGGTTATTACAATATCTACTTGGACACACTAGAGTCAAAGTCAGCAGAAAATAAACAGTGCAAATTGAACCTTTAAATGAAATCGGGGCACATTGCATGGAAAGACACGTTATTACCGTTTTCCTCCACAATGCCGGTTTTTTGTAGGTTTTTCCAGCCCTGCTGATTCTATTCTTAAGCGATTGGACAGGTCTAGATGCAGGAAAATTGTTCCCGATGTTGGGGAAGTCCAGAACCAGGGGTCACAGTTTAAGAACAAGGGGAAGGCCATTTAGCACTGAGATGAGGAAAAACTTGTTCAACCAGAGAGTTGTGAATCTGTGGAATTCTTTGCCACATAAGGCAGTGGAGGCCAATTCACTGAAATGTTTTCAAGGGAGAGTTAGATTTAGCTCTTAGAGAATGAATAAATGAATGAATTTGCCTTGGTGCTCCACCCACAAGTGACAACATGACATACAGTGACAGTTACGAATGACACATAAAACACTAAACATTAATAATAAAACACCATTGGTCAAACATGTGAACCAAACAAACTACCAGAGCAAAAAGAGACTTCAGATATTTGGCTATTGAGTAGAGCTACTTACTACTCATGGAAAAAAAACTGTTTTTATGTCTGGCTGTGGCAGCTTTTTATGTCTGGCAGTGGCAGAGCTAACGGAATCAAGGGAAATGGGGAAAAAACAGGAATGGGGCACTGATTGGGGATGATCAGCCATGATCACATTGAATGGCTGTGCTGGCTCGAAGGGCCAAATGGCCTCCTCCTGCACCTATTGTCTATTGGCATGTTGGTTGGTTTGGGCAGGTTGGGCCGAAGGGTCTTGTAGGAGCCATTAAGCTTAAGTCAGTATATTATAGCCATGTCTAACATTTTTAATATTTTAAATTCTATTTGTCTGCACTTTTGTAGGTGGGATTTGATACATAGAAGGGTTGTGTCTATTTCTAGAGGAGACTAGCGCAGACTCACAGATTAGGAGTCAGTTAGGTCTCGGAAGGATGGTGAGAATAGTTATTTTACCTACACACGACATGATCACGACACACACAAGTTAATGAGAGGACATACTTTTATGAGAAGAAACTTTCATGTGATTTATATGACATAAATAGAACAGTGATTGACAACGGAAAGTGTCAGAAATACTCTCTCCTTCATCTTTCCAGCCAGAGACATCTATTCAACTCTCCACATTCTCAACCAGGGTCCCAAGCTGATACATTTGGAGCCAATTGCTCGCTTTTCATGACACTCATCAATGTCTTCCCAAATCAGATTAATTTGCTGTAAGGCTGCAATCACTTTGGTTTAGTGATACAGTGTGGAAACAGGCCCTTTGGCCCACCGAGGCCCTGCCGACCACCAATCACCTGTTCACAGTAGTTCTATCCTACATGCTAAGGCCAATTAGCCTACAGACCTGCATGTCTTTGGGAAGTAGGAGAAAACTGGAGCACTCGGAGGAAAACTGGAGCACTTCATAGCAAAAGGATTTGAGTATAGGAGCAGGGAGGTTCTACTGCAGTTGTACAGGGTCTTGGTGAGACCACACCTGGAGTATTGCGTACAGTTTTGGTCTCCAAATCTGAGGAAGGACATTATTGCCATAGAGGGAGTGCAGAGAAGGTTCACCAGACTGATTCCTGGGATGTCAGGACTGTCTTATGAAGAAAGACTGGATAGACTCTCTCTAGAGTTCTAGAGTTTATACTCACTAGAATTTAGGAGATTTAGAGGGGATCTTATAGAAACTTACAACATTCTTAAGGGGTTGGACAGGCTAGATGCAGGAAGATTGCTCCTGATGTTGGGGAAGTCCAGGACAAGGGGTCACAGCTTAAGGATAAGGGGGAAATCCTTTAAAACCGAGATGAGAAGAACTTTTTTCACACAGAGAGTGGTGAATCTCTGGAACTCTCTGCCGCAGAGGGTAGTCGAGGCCAGTTCTTTGGCTATATTTAAGAGGGATTTAGATGTGGCCCTTGTGGCTAAGGGGATCAGAGGGTATGGAGAGAAGGCAGGTACGGGATACTGAGTTGGATGATCAGCCATGATCATATTGAATGGCGGTGTAGGCTCGAAGGGCCGAATGGCTTACTCCTGCACCTAATTTCTATGTTTCTATGTTTCTATGAAACCCATGGGGTCACAGGGAGAACGTGCAAACTCCACACAGACAGCATCCGAGGGCAGGATCAAACCAAGGTCTCTGGCGCTGTGAGACAGCAACTCTATTGCTGTGCCACTGTGCCTGCACTTTCTCCACTGCAATGCACTACCCCATTGAGCAATGCAGACTAACTCTGCCTAGTGTTCACCGGTCAATCTATTGGGCACCAAATGGAGCATTCAGTCAACCAGCAGTGGAAACCATTGAAACATGTAAGCCGTCTGAAGTTTGGTGTTTCATGTTTATCTACCAACACACTGGCACATTGCAATTACTATCCAAGCTTTCAGGGTCCACAAAAACTAGCCCCCGTTTAACTTCATTATAAGATAATAACCAAACTTAATCTTATAATTCACAATTAGATTCTAATGTACCTGGCATAAGAAATTGTTTCCTCGTCATTATATTTTTATCCTTTGTTGTAATCTCCGTCATGGCAACACAGTTCATAGTCTTAAACATGTGTCTGAAGATTATAGGTTTGAGTCCTAACTCATAGGATGTCAGGGTGGCACAAGTTATTGACATTATGGTAGGATGCAGAAGGCACTGATGAAAGGTTGTTTTTCGGACTGGAGGCTGTAACCTGCTGTTCCTCAAGGATCAGTGCTGGGCCCATCGGTATTTATAATCTATGCCAATGATTTGGATGAGAATATACAGGTGCAAGGCATGATTACGAAGTTTGCAGAAGACACTAAAATAGGAGATATCATAGACACTGTAGATGGTTACCACAAATTGCAATAGAATCTTCATCAGGTGGTCCAGTCGGCTGGGAAATGGCTCATGAGGGGAATACATAGGACAAATGCACAATCTTTTCACCAGAGATGGGGAATCAAGAATTGGTGTGCATAGATTTAAGATTAGAGAGGAAAGATTTCATAGCAACATAAGGGACAATTTTTTTAACACTAAGGGTAGTCAATGCCTACTATGTTCTGTTGTGCTGAAGCAAAGCAAGAATTCCATTGTCCTATCAGGGACACATGACAATAAACTCACTTGAACTTGAATTTGGATATATGGAATGGGCTGCTGGAGCAAGTAGTTCCGTCTGAAGAAGGGTCTCGACCTGAAAAATCATCCACTCCTTCTCTCCAGAGTTGCCGCCTGTCCCGCTGAGTTAATCCAGCATTTTGTGTCCCTCTTTAAGTAGTTCAGGCAGGCATATTTAAAAGACATTTGGACTTATACATGGGTAGGAAGGGTGTAGAGAATAAATAGGTTATAATTTGTCAAATAAAGGACCTGTGCCACTTTCACGACCTAATTCACAACCTTTTTTACTCGTGGACATTTTTCATCATGCTGGAAAAAACGCCACGACCTACCTGATGCCACAAGTACCTACGACTAGCATCACAGCCTGCTACGACCTACCTACGACCTCCTACGACCTCGTGACAACCATGCTGCAAGTATGAATCAAGGGCAAACTCGGCACTATACAAATGCCCCAACTTTTCAGTATTTTGCAGTAAGTTGAGTTTTCATCCTCTCTTTCAGTTGTGGGCCTTGAATGACTGACCAGAGTACACCATTTGTCTATGATGCCCCTGTCCCACTTAGGAAACCTGAATGAAAACCTCTGGAGACTTTGCACCCCATCCAAGGTTTCCGTGCGGTTCCCGGAGGTTTTTGTCAGTCTCCCTACCTGCTACCACTACCTGCAACCTCCGGGAACTGCACGGAAACCTTGGGTGGGGCTCAACGTCTCCAGAGATTTCCGTTCAGGTTTCCTAAGT
The DNA here is from genome assembly GCF_028641065.1 of Leucoraja erinaceus. Classification (NCBI taxonomy): domain Eukaryota; kingdom Metazoa; phylum Chordata; class Chondrichthyes; order Rajiformes; family Rajidae; genus Leucoraja; species Leucoraja erinaceus. The sequence continues at coordinate 148,792,518 of NC_073377.1, forward strand.
GGGACAGGGGCATAATTTAGGCTGTTAATATCAGCAGGTTTTCTTCGCAGCCAAGTTTGATCCTATAATCTGAAGGCCATGGTTACCTGGAAATGACTATGAATGAAATGTTTGGCAGTGTTTTGATTTCTTTTTAAATAATTGGCCAAAGACCAGGGATCAAATGTGGATCCAACCGCCCTTTACTGCCAGGTAAGTCCTGCACCGTGTAGTTCAATTAGGAATCACAACAGCAAGATAAAATACAACCAAACACTGGAATTGGACTGTAATTCTGGCAATATCAAGAAGGAATAATAAATGATTCCAAAGGTTTAGGTTCACCCTGTTCTGATGAAGGCCATAGATACATAAACAATAGGTGCAGGAGTAGGCCATTCGGCCCTTCGGCCCTTCAAGTCAGCACTGCCATTCACTGTGATCATGGCTGATCATCCACAATTAGTACCCCTTTCCTGCCTTCTCCCCATACCCCTTGATTCCGCAATCTGAAATCTGTCTGGATGCTTCAAACATATTCTATTCCGATTCACAATTGCTGCATTTGTCTTTCGCTGCCACCTAAAAGTACTGCGAGGCTTTGATCCTGAACTATTAAAATAAAAAAAAACTCTAAACTCCTTTCATTAAATTGCCACAAACGAAATGATTGGTGTCCCTAAAAAAAGTGACTGTTTAGTACATATGATAAATATAATGATAATTTTGATGATGTAAACTCTTTTTTTTTGCGGTCTTTGAACTTGTGAGATGGCAAGCTAAATATTATGCTCATATGAATATCAAGTGACCGTCGTGAGCAATAGTAGGTTTACAGTCTGGATTGAAATTAAATAGTTTTATGTAGTAAGGATGAAATGACATAACAGCAGGATGAATGAACAAGGGTATTGGACAAAGGACTCTGGACTAACAGGGACACTGAGAATAATGGGGAGATAAACCAAACGACTGGCACGATGAGGGTGGTAGTGGAAAGACATGGGCGGCCCTAGCTAATAGGTTATTTGGCAAACATGCATTGATCCTGAGCAGGCCCAATAGCAGGGATGGAATTATTGCTGAAGCTTTGTCGGAAAGTTTATCTTCCATGATTTATAAAAAACATTTACGAGCATATATCTTTCCTTTTTCCATTTTGCTCTTTTTAAAAGCTCCACTTTATGTGTTATTTGTCCCCTTATTAGGTTTCCCTGTTCCATTCCTCAACCACGAGGCCTGGCAAGTGAGCAAGCTTTGAGATGTGCATTAACAGCTCTTTAACTGGCTCCGAGGAGATGTCTAACAACAATTCAAAATGATTTGTCCTCCTACTTTCATAACCTCAGGGTGTTAAAAGTTTACATCAATGTAAGAGCATTGTATAAACTTATGTTTGAAAAATATATTTCCCATCAGTGATAACATACATCAATACAGACTGAGAACATCATTCAGCTTCAGAAGTATATCAAAACATCATATTATTCTTTATTGGATTAATTAAATGTAAGGTGCATGCGGAACTGAAAACATTACATTGTACTTGAAAAATCTGTGCACTTACACCGAGTGGATAGAATCATGACCCTAGTCATGTACTGGATATTTCTGTGCTCCTGTATTGTGTAACTACCATGTTGGCCAAAAAATCAACAAGGTTTTAAAATAATTGTGTATTTCTTCTTTCGACTGAGGCCATTAAAATTCCACGTCCTACGGGGGGGGGGGGGGCTGTGTATTTCTAAATGAAGAACTTCTAGTACCAGGTAACACATAGCAAAAATGGATAAAAGTGGATATGATGTGATTGGAAATGTAGAACATAGAATATAGAACATAAAATAGTACAGCACAGGAACACACCCTTTTACAATACCTGTGCAGAACATAAGGCCAAGTTAAACGAATGTCCTCAGCCTGCAAATAATCCATGTCCCTCCATTCCTTGCATATTTACGTGTTGTTCTAAAAGCCACTTAAATGCCATTATCATATCTGCCTCCACCACCACCACCACCAACAGCCTGTTGCAGGCATTCACTACACTCTATATATTAAAAAAATACTTGCCTCACACATCTAAAAAACTTTTGTCCCTCTCACATTAAACCTATGCCCTCTAATCCTTGGCTGGGTGCAAAAATGTTTTATGAGTTTGGCCATTAGCAAAGTCTTGAACATGATGTCCCAACTTCCCTGAGTTCAATCATGACACCAGGCAATTACCCCAGCAAAGTATGTTGCTGAATAGCATTATCTGTGAAGTTGATAAGGATGTAGGGCAAATAAAAAAATGTGATTGGGATTAGTGTAAATGCGTAGTTGACGGTGGGCAAAGAGTTTGGTTCTGTGGTCTGTGGCAAAATGAATCTATGACTCAATGATATTTCCATCCACCCAGTTCCCTGCAAGGATTTCATTGTTCCACTCTCTAATGTTCCTTGGTATCTTTCTTGTCCTTGAGGCAAATTCCATGTATGTGACTACTTGGCCAATAAACTTATTCATTCATTCATTCATTCATATCTACTCCAAGATAACATCTGCCACGCCAGTGTTTCAGTGGTAGCATGGTTTTCGTTGTGACTGTGCCATTTTCTGCACTCCCGCTCTCCTTCTACTCCAGAGCCAGGATCAGGTTCCATTTGTCTTCACCTTCCGCCCCAACACAGTCAATGGGACATTCTCTGCCATTCCCACCACGTTCAACAAGATACCACCACTAGACACGCCTTCTCCTTCAACATTACAAAGAGACCATTCCTCCTGCATTACTGACTCGATCTTCTGTTAACATTGATTCCTGTGCACTAATTGTGCAAAACAATCTCTTCCACTCCAGTTGTGTGGATTCGACAGATAAGACCAAGGTAAGACCTGCAAATTCGGCCTCATGAGTCACAGAAGGTATTTGACAGGGCTTGAAGGTGGGCAGTTTGGGAGCTTGTGTGCTCAACCACTAACATTGAGCTTCAGTGTACTCCCACAGAATGGCTTCAAAACGCTCAAAGGCATTCCAACAGCTCTTCTTCATGTTAAGAGGTCCTTTAGAGTCAGCGATCCCCAGGAATTGGGGGGATGTTACACTTTTTTTTCACATTGAGGCTTCAAAAGCATCCTTGAATGATTTTCGCTGCCAACACTGGTTATTGCTTGCGATGATAAAGGTCAGTCGACTGCCTAGTTCGAGGGGTTTTCATCCAGCATGTGAAGCGGCCTGCTGTCACACCCAATGCAATGTAACTAAGGAGAGAAGAGAGCCATTTAACTGAAAGGAAAAGCGGGAATTGTATTAGAAGGAAAGCGTGAGTGAAGGGAGAGCGAGCTGAGAGGAAGGGATCCCCAGACCAGCCTCTTCCTCCCTTCCCTCTCTTAGTGAACAGATACAGGTCAAAGACACATTCAGCATCTGGTAGCAGATAGGTGACAATTCCCCACAGATTATTTGTCCACATTGGGCCTATAATGTTTTGTGTAAGTAAATAGTATTTGATCCAGGGAATACATAACATAAAAAATAATGTTATTGTTTATTTTATGGTTAATTGTATTTTTAATTTTGCCTATTATCTAAACATATTATGGAGAAATACTACCATTCCTGGATAATATAGCGATCAGTACTCCAGATGACACGCGGAAGACCGAGGTTCAATACGCTGCCGGGAAGATTGATTTTGGCATAGATAAGGTAGACAGTCAGAACCTGTTTTGCAACGGTAGAAATGTCAAAGATTGGAGGGATTAGCTTTTGGTGAGAGGGGCAAAGTTTAAAGGAGATATGTGGAGCAAGTTTTTTTTACACCGAGTATGGTGGGTGCCTGCTATACATGGCCAGAGTTGGTGGTGGAGGCAGATATAATAGAAGCATTTAAGAGGCTTTTAGTTAAGCAGTTTAGTTTAGTTTAGTTAAGGGAATGGAGGGATATAGATCATGTGCAGGCAAATGAGTTTAGTTTATCATGAGATTAAATTATCAGCATAGACATTGTGGCCTGTTTCTGTGCTGCACTGTTCTATGTTCCATGTTAAATGTTGTTCACATGTTAAAAAATTGACTGGATGACTTACCTATTAAGTAGGAATTATAGACAGGATCAGAGTCAGTAACGTATTGGGTTATTCTTGTCTTCTGCCTCAAAAACGCCCAGTACAATTTATAAACTTGGTGTCATTTAGACTTTAGTGACGCAGCAGGGAAACAGGCCCTTCGGCCCACTGAGTCCATGCCGACCAGTGATCCACGTACACTAGCACTATCCTGCACACAACGGACAATTTACAATTTTTATCGAAGCCAATTAACCTACATACCTGTACGTCTTTGGAGTGTGGGAGGAAACAGGAGCACTCGGGGATAACCCACGTGGTCCTGGGGAGAACACACAAACTGCGTACAGACAGCACCTGTAGTCAGGATCGAACCTGGGTTTCTGGCGCTGTAATGCAGGAACTCTACTGCTGCGCCAGCATGCCGCCCTTTTTCTTTATAAAATATAGACCTACAGGTAAAACAACCACAGAATTTTGCAAATTTTGCTACCTTGTTACTTATCAAGTCCTGTAGACTGGTTGAGGGAAAATGAATGGTCGGTTGGTTTCCGGGTTCATGCTTGTGCCGTGCTGCAGACTACTCCACTCTTCCTTATTCAGCTTTATGCCCCTGTCCCACTTTGGACACTTGAACGGAAACCTCTGGAGACTTTGCGCCCCACCCAAGGTCTCCGTGCGGTTCCTGGAGGTTGCAGGTGGTTGCCAGAGGTTGCAGGTAGTGGAAGCAGATAGGGAGACTGACAAAAACCTCCGGGAACCGCATGGAAACCTTGGGTCGGGTGCAAAGTCTCCAGAGGTTTCCGTTCAGGTTTCCTAAGTGGGACAGGGGCATAACTCACCTAATGCTTTTGCCAGGCCTACAGTCAAATGACAGCACTTTCCATATTATTCTACGCATTTCCCTCAGAGGAACTTTGATTGCAGGAAGTTTCTAAAGAATCTCAGCCTGAGATCAGAAAAGTTTGAGAACTATCAACATACATAGGCCAAATCATAAATAATCTCATTCAAGTTGTAGTAATTGCAAACTCGTTGAGTGAATATTAATCCCACAGCAGCATTCCATGAGCTCTGGCAGCTGTTATTTTATGTTAATTCCAGAAACCTGTTATAGAAACAGCCTTTCATATTTGCCAATAGCTCTCTGGATCTTTTGCATATTTTTCCACAGATAAATATTTCAGGAGAAAGACTTGCTTTTATGTACAGACTTCCAGGATGTTGAAAAGCACTTTACAGCCAAAGAAGTATTTTGAAGGGTTGTCAATTATTTTAAAGAGGGAGTTTTATCAGCCGAACTGCACAGTGCAGTGCCGTAACATTAATCGATGGATAATCTGGTTTAATCTGTTTAAGGGATAAGTATTGTTCAAAATGCTGAAATAATTCTTCAGCTCTTCTTTGAAATTGTTCTTTTTATTCCCACCTGATGAGGCTTCAGTTTAACCTATCAGCTAAATGAGACATCTTTGAGGGTACACCACACACCCAGTTCTCCACTGAAATAATAGTGTATATTTTACTCCTTGTAATGAGATATGAAGGCATGGAAAAAAATGGATCAGAGCACTTGCTTGCAAGTGAGAAAATCAATGAAAGTGACTGGAACAAGCACTAAATGATGAAAGTGCTATTGGCTGTTAACTCTAAAATAAATGTTTGTAAATATGCAGCACCTTCCCCAAAGCAAGTGAAAGGCAGTGAAGAACTCTTTTGAAATATGTGGAATTAAAAAGCACCCATTAAAAATCAACCCATGATCTGCATGGGGGCTTGCCAAAAGAGAACTATTTAGGCTAATCACACTTCCTGGCACTAGTGATCCTGGTGCTATAAACACCTAGTGCTTATCCAAGTTCAAATGAGATGAAGGATTCTATCTCAATGACTCTTCTAATTAAAAGGAATGTCACCTATCCATGTTCTCCAGAGAAAATGCCTGAGCCATTGAGTTACTCCCACACCTTGTGTCTTTTTTTTGTTAATCAGCATCTGCAGTTCCTTGTTTCTGCAATACTATTTTGTTCCGCATCATTCTGGCCCATTCTATTTAAGATTGTCTCATTTGCCAACTTGGCACTGCATTTGGCACTGCAGAAGTCCCTTCTGCTTCATTTGTGTCTATCTTCATCCATGTTAAACACTTATTTAGTTACCTTCCCCAACAATTATTTTCAGTTCCTGTGGAAAACATTCTGTTACTGCAGCATCTGCACTTGCCGTCCTGTATCATCCATGGAAAATATTTGTTCTGATTCATTCTGCAACAATTCTTTTCTGCTCCTCTGGAAAAATAACTGTTAGTCAAGTGAATACTATCCACATTTCCATATTTTCAGAAACATTCAAACCGGCCTTGGCTATCATGAACAAATTGGCACTTCAGAAGATTCACGATGACCTTCATATTCTTTTGAGTCTTTCTGTAATAATCTTGTTTTATCTGGATTACTATAAAACTCAGGGACATGATCCTGTAGATTCTGATCTGCTTACAATATGCTTCATTCTGACCATCAGAAACTATTTGCATCTCACACGATACCCTTCCTGGATTAACATTCTCCACCAACAATAGTGATTTGTTGGCAACAACCAGTTGTGTCAAAGGCAATTGTGCCACTTGGCTGTGGTTTGTTTCAATGGTCACTTATATCGATGGTACACACAAAACGCTGGAGTAACTCAACGGGTTACAGCAGCTCCGGAGAAAAGGTATAAGTGACGTTTCGGGTCCAGACCCTTCTTCAATTTGAAGGTTCAGTTTGAAGAAGGTTCTCGACCCGAAACGTCACCTATACCTTTTCTCCAGAGCTGCTAACTGGCCCGTTGAGTTACTCCAGCGTTTTGTGTCTATCTTTGATTCAAACCAGCATCTACAGTTTCTTCCTACATTTATATTGATGGTCACTGTAAATGCAGCTCAGTCTTGTGGGCAGCGATCTTTGTTAAAACAGATGCACATGAAACTTCAATTGCTATTTGTTACATAATAAGGATAAAATGGCTCGGTCTGCCACATAATTTAAGGTTTTTATTACAATGCCATAAGAATCTTTGTAAATTAGGGAAATTAGCCTAAAGGTAGAATTGCATTGTAGAAAATATTCAAAAGTCAAATATTTGTATATGAATGGAAACCTATCCCCATGTTATAAACCAAGTGATTACTTCAGTAATGGGGAAATTATTGGGATCAATACAAAAGGAGAATATTTCTTAATTTAGAAAAATAAAGATGAATTAAGCAAACTCAGCTTTTTGATGAAGATACAGGGATGACCAATGAGGGCTGGGCTTTTGATGCTGCCAACATTAATTTTACAATGGCATTGACACGGTCTCAATGGACAGACTGGTCAAAAAACAAAGACCCATGGGATTTGAGGGCAAGTGTATCAATGTTTCAATGGTCCTTTATTGTCATGTTTTCTGTGAAAAATTCTGTGTAAAACATTGAAATGTGACAAATAATTTGCAAAATTGGTATGACTGCATGGCAAATCAAATTCCTTGTATGTTGCAAAACATACTTGGCTAATAAATTATGATTATGAATGATAATGATAATGATTATGATTATGGAATTGGCTCAGTGGCAAGAAGCAAGTGATACCTAATGGGTGATTTTGTGACTAGAAGGCTAATTCCAGTCATATTCCTAAGCCCTCGATGTTCAATCACTTGGTTCTTAAAACATAAATTAATACAAATGTAACAGGGCATGCTAAAGAAGTTTGCAGATGACACAAATTTTACCCATTCAAGAAGGAACTGCAGATGCTGGAAAATCGAAGATAGACAAAAGTGCTGGAGAAACTCAGCGGGTGAGGCAGCATCTATGGAGCGAAGGAAATAGGCAGCATTTTGGACCGAAACCCTTCTTCAGAACTCCTTGTTTGGCAGAGGGGATCAAATCATTAGTATCGGAAATTATACAGAAAGTCTGGTCCAATAGACTAGAAAATGACAGGTAGAATTTATTCCAGATTTTTTTGCTGGGTGGGGAGGTGAAACAATGCAAGGGGTTACACAATGAATGGGAGGATATTGAGTGGTGTGGAGGAATAGAGGGGTGGCAGCATAAAGAATGTCTTATTGGAAAGACATAGACTAAAAGAACAGATAGGTTATGTTAGAAATACTGTATATACTTCTACTTCGGCCACAGATTGAGTGCTGCATACATTTTTGATCACCATATTACAGAACGATGCGATGGGTGTATAGTGTTGTCAGGACTGGAACACTGCGAAGAAAGACTGGATAAGTTGCTATTATTTGCCTCAGAACAGCAGAGGCTGAGGGGTAACTTACTGATGCATACCAAATTCTGAAATGAATTGGCAGGACCCGTTTCCCTCAGCAGCAGAATCAAAACAAATGAACTAAGATTTATAGTAATTAGTGAAAGGATTAGAGGGGAGACAAGGACACGTTTTTGATCCAAAAGGGTAGTAAAGGTTTAGAAGTGTTCAAGAAGGAACTGCAGATGCTGGAAGATCGAAGGTACGCAAAATTGCTGGAGAAACTCAGCGGGTGCAGCAGCATCTATGGAGCGAAGGAAATAGACGACGTTTCGGGCCGAAACCCTTCTTCAGAATACTGCCTAAGGGATGGAAAGGACCTAAATCTTGATGACATTTAAACTGTGCTTTCAAGTGCTGCTGGAGAGTTGTGATCAGTAGGACTGCAAATCTAATCCTGGAAAGCAAAATTGGGCTGGATAGTTTCCACATGACCGGCAAAGCACGCTGAGCTGAATGGTCTCCCTATGTTGTGAGTTTCTGATATTTTTATTATTCATTGGCTTGTCTGGGACCATCTAGCATGGAAGAGAGCATGTTTCCCCAGGGGCTCAGTGGAGGAGGGAAACGAGTTGAGCAATTTTACAAGTCTAGTGATCTTTGTTGGAGAAATTATCATGGACACTTTTTCCATGGCATGTGCTGGTTCTGACCGTGTACTAGGTGCAGAATAGAACTGGAACTCGGGAAAATCACCCCCCATGCAAAACAAAGCAGTTACAAGAGTTTGCACAGTCCAATCCAAAGGAACACATGTGAGGGTGTGTAAGTGACATGATACCTCTGGTTCAGACCATAATGGAGGGGGAGTAACTATCGCTGCTGCTGTCGTTTGCACTTATAAGGAGATGCAAGACACTGGGAGTTAGATCCCCTCAACAACGCTCAAACTTCTGTCTACAGCAGATACTAAATTTCTAAAAAAAAATCAGCTATTAACTGCTTTTTAATCTTCATTTATATTACTGTCTTCTTATTTTTCACCACTGCAGATCAGTTTCAAATGTCTCAAACTGAAATATCTCATACAGCTGTACCTTTTCTCTATCCTTTGGCCTTCAAATGTTGGCGTCAGTTTTGCCTGTAATTGCACCCTTTAACTGTAAGCCACCCATATGCCTGTAACAACTCTTTCTGCCCCAAAATATGTCCAACCAACTTTTAAAGGAACATGCTGAAATCGAGAAAACTCATTTCCAGCACTGCCAAGTGATCCAGTCCACAAATGAGTAAAATAGTAATTCTTTACCTAAATGCACTTATGTAGAAACATCCTGCAAGAATTACGCAGTGGTCTCTTTCTGACCAGACTATCCTTAAAAATCCATTAGACTATAAAATAGTAAGATTAAATGAGAACTTAGCAGTTTGAAGGTTGATCTGTATTTTATGAGGAGTTACGATGAGGGATTACGTGAAGAACCCGTCCAGCACGCATGCGTGCCATACTTCAAAGCAGTGGTGTGGAATCACAGAAAAAGTGGCGGCGCGACTCACCAGTTGCAGCGGCCCCTACAGCCTGTCTGTCTTTTTTTATTTTTTGTCTAGTTAAATGTAGTGTTGGTGGGTTTTTTTTAATACTTGTTTTAAATGTGTATATGTGGGGGGCGGGGGAAACCGTTTTAACTCTCTTCCCTGTCCGGGAGACCTGACCTTTTCCCTGTCGGGTCTCCGTTGTCGTTGGGGCCTAGCACCGTGGAGCGGCCTCCAACCTGAACGACCCGGGGGCTCGGGAGACTGCGGAGCTGCGGACTACTCACCATCGTGGGGCTGGCCGGCCTCGGAGCGTGGGGAGCGGTGGTGACTCGCTGCTGCGACTCGACTCCTGGGGCTCGGAGGCTCCAGCAACGCAGCCACAGGTCTGGTGAACTGGGACATCGGGAGCTCGCGGGTCCGGGGGGAGAGACCGCTTCCCGGAGCTCCCGCAACGCGACTTCTCCAGCCCGTGTCGCGGGGTTGGAACGACCCGGAGCGGGGACGTACATCGCCCGGCGCGGCTTCATGGCCATGGGACATTCCAGCGCCTGCTGGGGGCTCCAACTTTGTAACATTTAGACCGGGAGCGGGGCCGTAAATCGCCCGGCACGGCCTAAAATAGCCGTGGGACTTATCATCGCCCACCTGGGGCTTGGATATCGGGAGAGACATGGAGAACAGGGGAGAGAAAAGACTTTGCCTTCCATCATGGATGGATGTTTGTGTGAATTAAATTGTGTGTATGTCTAGGAAATTGTCTTTGTTGGTATGGCTGTGGAAACAGAATTTCGTTTGAGCCTCACTGGGGCTCAAATGACAATAAATTGTATTGTATTGTATTGTATTGTATTGTATTGTAAAACACAATAATTGAAATAAACATAGTAAAGATAAGGAGAACTAAGATACCAGTTGATCTCTATAATTGAGGGTGGGAGCGGACGGCACGTAATCCCTCATCGTAACTGCTCATAAAATACAGATCAAACTTCAAACTGCTAAGTTCTCGTTTAATCTTACTATTTTACTTCGGAGTCACGTGAGTGACTACGTGAAGATTTTAAAGCTCGGTGATTTTAAACCGTGTAACAGTCCATACTTCACTCGCTGCCGAAGTCATCCAAGGGAGGAAGTATGTTATCGTAATCAAACATGAATCTGTTTGTAAAACAACAATGGTATTATTTGAAAATAATAACAAAGAAATTAATGTTCCCCCCGGGCTAAATTATATATTTTTTGCAGCGTCTAAAATTCTCTCTGCAAGTGAAACAGGTTTTATAATGGCTTGTTGTAGAATGTTTGAAAGTTCTTCCCATGGACCACCCCGCTGTTTCCAGGTTAGGTCCAGTGGCACATCCATACTGTTAGCCGCCGACGTGGATGCTGCTCAGGTAGAGTGAGATGTGTAAATATCGGTATCCACTCCAGCAGCTCCCAATACCTGAGCCATCTAAAGATGGTTTGACTCGGTACCCTGACCCAGTGGCTTTTTTGTGGTTGACCCATTTTTGTCTCCCTCGGGAATTTTAGGTTGTGTTGCTATATTGTAGAAGGTCAATAGTCAATAGTAATAGTCTATTTAATTGTCATTTGGACCCCTGGAGGTCCAAATGAAATGCCGTTTCTGCAGCCATACATTACACACAAATAGACCCCAGACACAACATAATTTACATTTTACATAAACATCCATCACATAGCTGTGATGGAAGGCCAAAAAAACTTATCTCTCCACTGCACTCTCCCCCCCCCCCCCCCGATGTCAGAGTCAAAGTCAAAGCCCCCGGCTGGCGATGGCGATTGTCCCGCGGCCATTAAAGCCACGCCGGGTGGTGCGAGGTCGCACACCGGGTCTTGGTGTTAGAGCCCCCGGCGTGCGCTCGCAGAGTCCCGCGGCCATTCCAAGCCGCGCGGGGCAGTGGTGTTAGGCCCCGCTCCAGGAGCTCTTCGACCCCGCAACTCGGGCGGGAGAAGTCGCCGTTGCAGGAGCCCCGAAAAGCGGTCTCCCTCCAGGGATCCGCGGGCTCCCGGTGCCGCCGTCCGCAGACCCGCAGCAGCAGCAGCAGCAGCAGCGCTCCTCCACCGCTCCACCCGCTCCGGTCTCGGCCAGCTCCGCGACGGCGACGGTGAGTCGTAGCACCAGAGTCCCCGGCTTCTTCCTGTTGGAGGCCGCTCCTCGTTGCGGCCCCAACGACAACTGAGACCCGACGAGAAAAGGTCGGGTCTCCAGTGCAGGGAGAGATTCAAAAGTTTCCCCCCCCCCCCCTCCCACCCCACCCCCACCCCCCCACACACACACCCCAATATATAAAATAACAAAAACTACATATAAACATAGACAAAAAATAATAAAAACGCGGACAGGCTGCAGAGGCCGCTGCTGACCAGAGTCGCGCCGCCTACCGGTGAGTCATGACATATAGCGGTGGTCAGGTGGGTACGCCCAGAATTCCATAATGAGTCCTGAAGTTCCTGGTTTACTCTGTTTTACCAGCTCCTGAATGATGAATGTTATTTGGTCTGATGTTATGACAATATTGTCCAGTCTGAGTAGGTAAAAGGACTGGACCCTTATGCTGACTAAGCCATCAGCATGGCCGTATACAGGGTAGCTGTTTTCAGAGTAAGTGACCTGGCTGGTGGTCATCCCTTACATATGTCAGGACAACGCTGACATCCCAGATCTAGGTATATCTAGGTCATGGGGTTTTGAATAGAAGGCACCTCTCATTAATTTGACCACCAGTGGATGAGACCTATGGCCTGTTTCCCTTGGTGCCTGTCTTAGATAGGCTGACAGTGCACTTCTAGCACATTTGATAGTGCTATAGTTCAGACCTTCATCGTGGTGAAGGCTGGCCAGCAACTCCGGTACATAGGTATGGCGGTTGATTAGTAGGTTGTCTCTGTTCTCGAACAGTATGTTTCCCATGTTCTTATATTGGAGAGATATTGTTTCTTGGTGGAAGTCGGTGAGATGCTGTCATCGTGTCCATGGTCCTATTTGACAATCCCAGGTTCATCAAAAGGTCTTTTTGGAATCTGCAACCCATAGGCTTATTCTGTCATGGCATGGGTGACTTTTGCCAGATACAGGGTGGATCAGTAGATCTGGTCCATGGGGAATGGTCATGGGTTTCAAATTGTTGCGGGAGAGCTTGTACTCCCGTCCGTCGCTGTGCACTGCGTGAGACGCTATATGTCGCGCATGCGTGCTGGACGGGGTCTTCACGTAGTCACTCACGTGACTCCGAAGTAAAATTAATAAACAGGACATAATTCTTTGTTCGCTTACAGTCCCTTGCCTTCACACAAAAGTGAAACTAATAGGCAAGAGAACATAAAATATTCTGAATTAAACTTATAAATTAAATCTGGTTAAGGTCACGAGCAATATGAAATATTCGTTCATGCACTCTCTTGATGCCTGTCTTCCTCTTTTCTCTGGTGCTTCTACTACAAATTGTTACGTGCATGCAGCAGGGCTGGTTAAAGGTTATTGACTTTCAATTGAGGCGTCTGCAGGTGGCCTGATGCATGGCTGATGCTTGTGCAACAGTGGAACCCAAGGCAACAATCATGAAATGATTCACTGTGTTTATGCAGATGTGCGGGCATGTAAGCTTTCAGGCTGACCTGACAATGTACTCAGCATTTCATTATTATTTCCATGAGTTTTCTTCTGAAATCTGCCACATCCAATCCTCATCTGGAGAAAATAAGACATAAAGTAGTGGTAATACCATGCAGTATCTTTTACTCTCATATCAGGACTCTATTCCTTGGAGCTCTCATATCAGGACTCTATTTCTTGGAGCAAAGGAGGATGAAGTGATCATATAGAGGAATGGAAAACCAGAGGACATAGGTTTAAGGTGAGGGGGTGAAAGATTTAATAGGTGGAGTAACTATTTCACACAAAGTGTGGTGAGTGTATGGAATGGGCTGCCAGAGGAGGTAGTTGAGTCAGGTACTGTCACAATGTTTAAGAAACATTTGGACAGGTACATGGATAGGATGGATTTAGAGGGATGTGGGCCAAGCGTAGGTAGGTGGGACTAGTGTAGATGGGACATGTTGGCCGGAGTGGGCAAGTTGGGCTGAAAGGCCTGTTTCCAAGCTGTAAGACTTTGCGACTCTAGGACTCTATCTATGAGAAGAATTAAGACATTGCATATGTTACCTGGTGCATTTTCATTCGTTTTCCTCAAATGCAGGTAAATCTTTAAAATAATATTACCACACATCTGATATATGGCTAGTGTTAAATTTAATTTAATTTTTCTAATCATTTTCAAAGAGCTATGTGTTCCAGTTTTTTTGCATGGATTTATAGTTTAGAGAATAGCATGGAAACAGTCCCTTCCCCCACCGAGTCCATGCTGACCATCAATCACCCGTTCACATTAGTTCTGTGTCATCCCATTTTTGGATCCAATCCCGACATACATGGAGCAATTTACAGAGGTCAATTAACCAAACCAGGTTCCCATTACGAGGGCACAGTGGCGCAGTGGTAGAGTTGTTGCCTTACAGCACTTGCAGTGCCAGAAACCCAAGTTCGATCCTGTCTATGTGGGCTGTCTGTACGGAGTTTGTACGTGTGCGTTTTCTCCGAGATCTTTGGTTTGATGTACAGGTTTGTAGGTTAATTGGCTTCATATACATGTAAGTTGGCCCTAGTGTGCACAGGCTGTGTTGATGTGATTGTTGGTCGGTACAGGCTCGGTGGGCCGAAGGGCCTGTTTCCACACTGTATCTCTAAACTAAGCTAAACTAAACCTACAAACCCGCAAATCATTAGGACGTGCGAGGAAAAAAAAACACCTGAAGGAAACCCACGCGGCCACGGAGAGAACGTGTAAATTCTACATAGACAGTGGCTATTGGCTATTCCACATAGTCATTGGCACTATAAGATAGCAGTTCTACTTCCTACGCCACTGTGCAAGACTGGGTAATGTGGGTTACATTTATTTCCTAGTGAAACCATACAAGGATTCCTCATGGAAAACTGAGGGAAATCTATTCAGCTGAACCCAGGCTCATCTGGTCCCAGCTGCAGTTTTCATACAAGTTACCTGGCTGTTTAAGTCCCTGAAATTCAGAACTAAGTGCTGACATAATGAAAATTATAATGTGGTACAATCCCAAGCATGATGAAATCTCCTTGGTAAACAATTTATTTCTATTTTGAGCGTGTCCAAAAAATACACGTGATGATCCTATAATATTTGTCCTTTCAAAATGGATTGAACTTTTCTAGAGTGGGACTTCAGACAACAGGGTGGCACAGCTGCTGCCTCACAGCTCTATAGACCCAGGTTTGATTCTGACCTCGGGTTTTGCCTGTGCAAAGTTATTGCAAAAAGTGGTGAACATCATGGGTACTGACCTCCCCACCATCGAATGGATCTACAAGAGTTGCTGCTTCAAAAAGACAGCCAGCATCATCAGAGACCCACACCGCCCTGGTCCTACTCTCATTTCACTCCTGCCATTGGGAAAAAGGAAACAAGCCTGAAAACTATAATGTCCAGGTTCAGGATCACCTTCTTCCTTACAACCACCAGGCTATTAAACACCACAACATCCAAATATGTTGCAAAGGATACAGTATAGACATGGGGGCATAGTTTTTGAATTTGCACAATTATTGTTTGTTTGTTTGTCTGTTTTTTAATATATAGTGAACTTTTTTGTATTTGTTTATTATGGGTTTTACAGTTTAATTTGTTTACATTACTGTTGTGCTGCTGCAAGTAAAAATGTCATTGTTCCATTTTGGGACATAAGGCAAAAAAACAATGGAAGGAGTGAGAAGGAAGATAAATTGTGGTAACACCAGGTACAGGAAAATAAATATGGAAAGGGAAAATATGTGTGGAAAATAATTAGAATTAAGCAAAAGAAAGATCTTTGTGATAATGTTGACATTTAAAACATTTCCAACAGGTCACCCTCTGAAAGAATGAGATTCCAGAATTTAACATTCTCTCCTTGGAAAAATGTGGTTGATTGGGAGTCCATGACAATTGCCACATCATTAAAGTTTACTTACATCCTCAATTACTCCAGCACTTTGCGTCTTAAATGATACAGATTGTTGAAGGATAAGATGGTGTTTGTGAAAAAAAAACATAACAATTGAACAGCAGAACTCAAACAGCATGTTCCAGAGCTCATGGTCTATGTCTTTCAAATTTGCTGGCCAATTTGAACCATAATGATGGGAAGCATTATTCACACTGCCTTACTTTTTTCAGCAACTTTTCAAACTAACATCTGCCAACTTATTAAAAAAAAAACCTCACATCTGCTCACATTTCCTGTCCTACTTAATCATTATAAATTCCAGTGTCTGCTTTAGTAATACTCACTGCTTCTGTAATCTTGTTGTGATGTGATTGCAATTTCAGACCAGTGAAAATGCAGCAGCACCACCACTGGAAGGAGATTACAACTGCAATGTACCAGGTTTGCCTGGTCATTTCCCATTATAAACAGGACACATTGGACAAGAACGTGCAATCAGATGTTGATGTCTGTACTTGCCTCTGTACTTGCCTACTGACCACTCAATCCCAGATATTTGAATTGTTTTCTCTGGTGACATTTACTGTTGGGCCCCGGCTTGACCATGGTGAGACCATGCGTGTCATCTAATTTCATCACCTCACAAGGAAGGGACGGGGTACCGATAAATCTTAACCCCAAAAAATGTCTAATAATTTATAATAATAATAATAATTTTATTTATAGAGCACTTTAAAAACAAACATTGCTGCAACAAAGTGCTGTACATCACTAATCATTGACAAAAAGTTAATACACACCAAAAATAACAATCAAAAGAAATAGTAGGAAAATACATGTAAAATAAAGAAACATCAAAAACACCACAAACAGAAGCAAAGCCTTAGGCATGGTCAAAAGCCAGGGAGTACAAATGCGTTTTAACACTGGATTTGAAGATGGACAGTGAGGGGGCCTGTCTGATGTGCAACGGCTTACCCCGGAGCAGCAACAGAGAAGGTCTAATGAGCCTCCGAACTCGGTACCTCCAGGAGCAGCTGACCAGCAACCTGAGGGACCCGTATTTCTCAGAGAGGTAAGGTGGGGCGAGCCCATTCAGAGATTTAAAAACAAATAACAGCATCTTAAAATGAACCCGAAAGTGCACCGGGAGCCAGTGTAGGGAGGCCAGAATTGGCGATATGTGCTCCCTCTTTCGAGTCCCTTTCGAACTTTGTCAGCCAGCAAAGCCACCTTTCTGGTTTAATTGCCTATCGAAAGTCAAATTCTATGATGTCTTCTGAGATTTGAAACAATCAAAACATAGAAATAACTATAAAAAAAACAATTAAAGAGTACATTTTAAAAAGGAGGAATAAGAAATAAAACACCCCCAAATCACAAAATGCAGACACTACATTAAAATATCTAAATTTACCTGCCAATTTCATTAACTCCTCACATCCATTCAATAATGCAACAGATGGTGAAAATGGGAAGAAACTTCAGTGTTTTTGTGCATAATACCACAGTTGACCAAGTGGTATAGTTTAACGATACACCTTCAGAGGCAAGTTCTCCTTAGTCAAATTAATTGATTTCAATTATGTGCCGCGTTGTGAAATCTTGTTTTATAATTTTGAAGAATTTATTGCCTGCCACTTCCTCTCTCTTGGAGCCACCCATCCAGATCGCACCACAGTGGTTGTTAATCACATGCAAATGTTGATGTTAAAGCGACTGAGACACCTTCAGGAATTATTTTGGTATTTGTCCATTGGCCACCAGCAGGACTATGAGCCCGAGTTGATTTTCCATCCTCTAAATCAGGAACTCTGAAGCCAGACTTAGAAACCCATGGGTAAATTCTAGTAACCCTCCACAACTGGGGAGAGGTCATTTACATTGGCACAGTCTGACAATGAAACCCATCCTGAGCCTTCTCACTCAGCCTGACTGGATAATCCTGTTGAGAAATCTTGGGGAGCATAATTTATTTTCTTTCCTTAGACTTTTGCAAAGGAAAGTTTTTAAAAATATTTTTGGTATCAATGTGGATAGCAGAAGACTATTTTTTTTTTTTAAATCTCCTATCCCCAATAACAAATGGGGCCAACAATTGATAATAAGTGGGCGATTTTTGCCAAAGGTTCAGAATTTTCCCGGAAGGTTGGAAAATCATAAACCAGGAGATTTTTTTTAAATTTCTGCCTCCAGAATAACATATTATTTTTTACCAATGGCAGAACTGCTCACGATTAATTTTGTCCGATATGCTTAACTGAATAATGAGGTTATAATTGAGATCCAATTGATGACTGAATAAGTAGATGCAATAGGTATGGGACACATGGCAGGTGGAGGGGAGGTTTCGGTATGTGTTGTGCTGCTTGGTGCTAGTTGGAGTCTAATGCCAACTGAGTGGCCCAAAGCAGCTCTCATTCACAGACCAGCAGGATAGTGCCTAATCCCAACACTGATCCAGCCATTGGATTAATCCTGAAAGTGTGGGGAGCCCATATGTGACACCAGGTAAACCTCAGACAGGGGAGAAAACTCTACCCGGCATCAATTGATCCTTAAAATCTGGGCCAGTTATTTTAAGGCAAGAAACAACAGCCAGTCATAGGTTAAGATTCTTCTCAGGCTCTTCATTTATTTCTTCCAATATTTCTAGCAACCAGTACCAGAACATAAACAATTGTATTATTTTAATTAATTAGCCGTACAAAAAACCAAGGCTGGTTTGTGTATTTGTATTTATAAATGCAGATCTAACTAACAGATTAGACTAAATCTGCCTTCTTCTGCACTTATATTGAAGCCCAATACTGCTCAAAGCACACAAAATGCTGGAGTCTCAGTGGGACAGGCAGCATCTGTGGAGAGAAGGAATGGGTGACATAACAGGTCGAGATCCATCTGAAGAAAGGTTTCGACCCAAAACGTCACCCATTCCTTCTCTCCAGGGATGCTGCCTGTCTTGTTGAGTTATTCCTGCTTTTAGTGTTAATTTTCAGTTTAAACCAGCATCCACAGTTCCTTCCCACACTGTTCAAATCACACTGGATAACTGAACCATTCATCCTCTGAAAGAATATTAAGGTAGAATACTTTTTAGTTATCAATTTACGGCACACCTTCGGAGTGATTGCTACAATTGTCAGGGACATATTGTTTGTTCTTTATTCGTTATGATATCTCCTTGAGCTGTGTACTTTATAATTAAGCTTATATAGTATATGAAATCCCAATAAAAACGAATGATAAAATCATTTTGACAACATTAATATAGATATTTGATGAGCAGATAAATAGGTAAATAATTCAAATGGTACAATGATACAATGCTAAGTTAGCTGTCCTTTCCTAATGATCGACTTTAATTTGGAATGGAGTAATGTACTTGGAAATGAAATGATCTGAGGCATGTTCTTCTCTAGGTTCTTTAAATTCTATTTAAAACATTACAGCAGTGTGCGTAAATCATTATGGATGCCGTGTTGATATCTGATCCTTGATAAATACCTGAAATTTTTGTATGGAGATCATTTACTGTTAACTGCACCATCAGTATCCACTGCATTCTTTGAGTACTGTGTTTGAAATATTAAATTAAATGCCTTTTACTTTAATAACAAGATGTATCTAAAATTCTTATTCTTAAAAAAAAACAGTGGTTGAATGAATCAGGATGTACCGTTTCTCAAATGCCGTGACAATTTCTGGAGGAAATCAGAAATAACGTTGGTGAATTTCTTCCGATCCAATAATAACGGGACTGTCTTTTTAAGCACTACCCTCCACTACTTCTGACATGCATTTACCAAGCCGAGATCTGTTCTGTCCCCAGGGTGTAGAATTTTCAGTCAGGGAGGTCATTTCCTCGAGAAGCTGGAAAAAATCCTTAATAAAATGTTGGTAGAAGCTACAGGTGGGAAATAACGAAGATCTTGTGACCTGTAATCTTCCACCACCTTGACTCACTTTGAGAGAACGCCAGTTGTCAGGGCTGAAATTAGATGCCTAGCCAGTGGATCTTCTGCCTTGATCATAGCCCTTGGAATGCTGTCCTCATTTCAAACTCAATGTGAGTGAACGACACAGGCTTGACTCTGCTTTCCTTTATGTGGTGGGGAATGTCTTTCAAAAATGTCACATATGTCTAGTCACAACTGGAAAATAGAACTGCTTTTAGCATTCCATGGATTGTTCTTTATAGAAACAATATGGGTTTTTTTTTTTTGACTGGATCTGATATTTATGTAACAAAGTTGGGTGGAGAGATTTATGAGTGACAAAGAAAGAATAATTTTGTCAAGAGTTTTGCTTTACTAATGGGCTTGTTTGGGTGAAATAAATCTTTGGCATCCTAATGCAGCTCTCAAGGCGAGGCATTTGACAGACTTTTATAGTGCAGAGTGAAACAAGTTTGTGAGCTGGAATTCAATTGAGGAGTATTGATTCACAGCATCAGTCATTATTCCAGTCTGATTGACAGGTGAAAATTGGTTACGTTAAGTATTTCATATGTTATATTGGCTGACATTTGCTTGCCTGCTCTTGTGTCAATATTGTTGTAGAGATCTCGAGCTTTATGAGATAGCAATATACACTGACTGTGGCTTTTGTGTGATGTTCCAGTGTTTTTCTGACATACAGTAATTTAAGATATATTAAAAATGAGCAGCATCTTCCCTCTTGAGGAGCTTAATGCCAATATTATTGTCTTCCACAGGAAGATCATGTATGCTCATAATCTGGTGCTAATTTCCACCTGCACGCTCATGTTTAGGCATTAGGTGCTCTAACTGTAATGATGAGCTTGCTTGATTGATTCAGACCCAGCATCATCTCTGCTCTTGCAGGGGAAGTCATCTAGATGACCCTTTTTAACTAGGAAATGAGATTTGTTTTTTTTTTCCTTCACCTGGAACCATCAAATTGACTGAATAACCTGGAAGGCATTATATTAGCATTTGCCGGGTAAGAATTAAAGACGATACATTAATTATTCCTGAATGAAATGATCTACCACCTGCAAGAGAGTTACATGAAACACTATGATCACTTTTTATTGCGCCTTAGATTACATAATTATTAATTGTCATGAACATCTTCATATGGTATTTTTCTTTGTAAAACTTAACCAATCGTTCTAAAATCGTAATATCAGTAACACACTTGTTATTTCCCAGCTCTTAAATTTAAACTTTGTGCACTATGTTTAAAAATTCTAGAGCTACAAAGATGCGTGATGAGCTCCATCCTTTCAATTTGGGTTTATACAGAAACTCTTTTTGCATAATTGCTCGGTGGACTCAAAACATAAGTTGCAATTTTTTTAATAATAATTTTTCAGATTATGTAAGTGATTTTAACTGCCACGAGACATAGAATTCCCTTCAGAAAAGAAAAGGAGAATGAAGAGAATAATTGCAGTTAAGATCACTTTTTAAATGTGCGTATATCTCCACCAGTATAGTAGCTGGAAGAATGCAAAATGTAAAAACTAAACATTTATCTTTTGTTATCCTTAAAATCATTTGTTGACTTTCATATTTTTTGTAGACTTCATCCCTTTTTAAATTTCTGAATTCAATAACATAATTGGCTGAGGAAATGGCCAGCTATTTATTTTAAATTTCAGCTCCGTCTGTGAAGAATTATACCATGTATTTATTCATAGTTTGTGCAAGGTCAAAAGAGTTATACAACTTGATATAAAATATTTACCTGCGATTTGTCTTAAACTGGCATAGTAATTTAGCGGTTACACAAACATCGAGTTTCTTGTGAGAGACGATTTGCTTTGTTTTATTTCCTATAATTGCTTGAGAGTAAATTTGCCTCCAGCTGTAGGTTGACTAAGTGTTGAATGGTCTTCTACTGTTTGCCACCTGCCGATGCAAGGAGTCTTCCAAAGCCTAGATGCATTATGTCTGGGTGGCCTTTTGTTTATGGGAGACAAAGCAAAAATCCTTCGGATTAGTTTAAGATATCGTATGTCGCCCAACATGGAGTTTACCGCTATTCTTTGCTAAGACACATAGCGCTTCCCTTGGGCTGAGAATGAAAGTGCACCTAATTTTGAGTAGGTAGCCCCATTAAAGATTTATGCAGGCTTGAATTATTTGGCTTTAAACTACACTTTAATGAGAGTGCCTTTTTTTTGCAATGCCGAGCTAAGTGAAGTAGATAGTATCATTGGTAATCTAGGGCTTAGTTGGCGGATTCTAAATGGCTTTAAATTAAGGGGAGTAGGCACATGTTTGATTCCCTTACCCACCCCCTCCTCCCCACACGACTCCTGCTTCGATCCACTGCAAGATAGTTCATTGCAGGAACATGGCTGACTTCTCCTTAATAAAAAAATATCAGTCTGAAAAATTCAACGGCACAGTTTGTACATCTGAAAATCTGGCCAGGGATTTTTAGTTTTCTTTAGAAGTATCACTTTCATCTGCAGGTAGTCTCTTGCAATACAAGTGGGCATCAGGTTTAGCTCACCTAGGGAGAAGCAGCAGCGGACATTATAAAGACCACGCCACTATCAGAAATTGAATATTTTCTCATCGCTCATGGTACCTGATGCTTTGTTGTTTTGTATTAAATACAGAAGCTGCCTTGAACTCTATAGAGTTTCCGATGCATTTTTTTAAATTTAATGCAATGTGGACTTTATTTCAAAATTACTGAGTGTGGAATTAAAAAAGGAGAAATAGCCTTTCACATTGAGAAGGTTGAGGTTGCTCAGTACATGTGTAACTCCACAAAATTCCACAATTCTAAATACTATTAGCAGTCAGTCAGAGCATATGTGCATATAAATTCCATGATAAATATTGTTTTTGGACAAAAAATACTTTAGATTAATTATGTTTGACACAAATGATTTGGGTTAGATATGCTTGAACTAAGCAATATTATTTTCGTCCGATTTTCCACATTGATGTAAATTCAACACTTGTCCGCCCCTTTAAATTTGCGATTCTCGAAATGATCAGCCAAATAAAGTTTTATAATCAGACCTTTTTTTAATTGTTTTTTTTAGGTTCAGTAAGAAAACATTTGCATGACTGCTGTTGCTAAGCAACCACGGTCTCGGTGCTGGGTCAGACAGTTGCTTTTCACTGCACAGATGCAATGGAGGCAGATACACTGATCCCCCAGCATGTTTTCAATTCATCTCACATGTGATGTTGCGAAGAGTCTGTAATTACAATTCTCTGTGCATTTGACTTGTACATACTGTATTATTTCAAGTTAACTTATCATGGAATAAAATAGGAGGATGTTAGGGGCTCCTGGTGTGACCCACAGGCACAGTAGTAAAACAGTTAGTTGACATACAACTGATGTTTCTAGAGGCTTGATTCAAATATCAATCTCATCTGTCTGATGAGAAGAAGCCATGTGGGGGTACAAAGTATTACATTAGCTATTCATCACATTGAATTCCACACACTTATAACATCAACCAGCATCTTCAATGTTGATATATACATAAGGGAAAACACTGATAAGTGCTGTTAAAGCAGGAGTGCATATTCTTGCATTACCTCACTGATACTTATTTCCTAATCCTGTTCTTGTCTGCTGATTTCTAAGTCTGTTGTGAAATCAAAACTAGCAAGTGATGTTGTCCGTGGTGTTTGATTACAGCACTTGACGTGTGGCATTTATGTAACTGTGAACATGAAATTAGTGCCATTTGGAAGCTGATCAACCAGTACAGTGGTGGTGGGGGGGGGGGGGGGGGAGAAAGCACATATTCTTCACGTGCAAAAAAGTAAACATATTTAAGCCAGCAGCTGGATAAATGATAACAAAAATCAATATTTTACAATATTAGAGTACAATGTAAAAAGGTAGGACATTATTATTTTGCAGTCCTGTCGTTGAATCGGAGGTTGCAATAACATTAACACCTTCAGTGGCAAGTTCACGTTAGTCAAATTAAATGATTTCAATTATGTCGCATTGTGAAAAATTGTTTTATAATTTTGACCCGAAACATCAAAAGTCACCCATTCCTTCTCTCCAGAGATGCTGCCTGTCCCGCTGAGTTACTCCAGCATTTTGTGTCCATCTGATGATGTAAATGTTCATTTCAATGAAAATAAAGTATGTCTATGGAGACAGGCCTCCATTTGTACACTTCCATTTACCAATCAGAAAGGCCTTCGAGCCCTTCCCTCCTTTCTGAAGGAAAGACCCAACCAGTAACCTTCCACCAACACTCTCATCCACCTTGTATTTTATCTCAACAACATCTCTTTTGATTCCTCCAACTCTCTAGAAATCAAAGCAGTAACCGTAGGCACTCACAGGGCCCTCTGCTACACATGTCTTTCTGATGGTTTCTTGGAATAGTCCTTGTTCCAAGCCTATTCTGGCACCACCCCCAACTCTCTCTCTGCTACATTGATGGGTTGCATTGCTGCTGCTTCAAGTGGAACTCATCACTGTCTTTTGTCACCTTTGCCACCAACTTCCATCAGCCCTCAAATTTAGCTGGACTATTTCTGACACGATCTTTTCTTTTCTGGATCTCTCTACCTCCACCTCAAGAGTTCAGACATTCATCAATTTTTATTCTAAATCTAGGGACTCCCACAGGTCCCCTCACCCCGTGTCCTCTCAGTTGGTCTCCACTGCATCTGCTCTCAAGGTGAGACTTTCTCTACAGGACTTCTGAAGCATTCTTCTTCTTCTTCTTCTTCAGGAAAATTGGTTTCAAACCTGCTGTGGCAGATGGAGCCCTCTGTCGCATTTTCACCCTTTCCCATATTTCTCTTTCTCTGCTCTTACCACCTGCTCTCAGAAGAGAGAGAGAAAGAGAGAGAGAGAGACAGAGAGCCACATCTTCTTCTCTCCTTCCATTCTGCTTTCTGCAGGGATAACTCTCTCCATGCATCCCAAGAGCACTTATCCCTTCCTACCCACCCCTCCCCATCCCGTAGCACTCTCCTCAGCTAGTGTACAGTCCCTGAGTTACCAAATTCCAGGGTCCTAAACTTCCGTTCTAGGTGAGGCCAATATGTCTGTGCACCTCCACCAACCTGAGCTATTGCATTCCATGCTCACAATGTATACAGTCCTCTCTACATTGGCAAGACCAAGCACAGACTAGGCAACTGTTTTGCAGATCAACTATGCTTTGTCTGTAAATGTCATCCTCAGCTTCTGATTGTTTTTTATTTCAACTTCCTATCCCCACAATGACCGGTCTGTCCTCGGACTTCTCCACAGAGACAATGAGGCCAAACGCAGCCTGGAAGAACTGCACCTCATTTTCCACTTGGGTAGCCGACAACCTAACGGTAATTCAATTACATTCATTCTCCAAATTCAGTAACCCCACAGACCCTGTTTCTTTTCCTTTACCTGTCTACTCACGACCTCTCTACCTTAGTTCACCATTTCCCACCTCTCTGCTCTTATTACACAACCATCACCATCCCCGCCTGGTTCCAATTGCCCAGCACCCATGTGCCTAATCTCCTGGGTTGCTTCCCCCATGATTCACCTTTCCTATCCCAATTCCAATCTGTCCATCAACCTTTCCTTTTCTGATTCCACCATCACCATCCTAGCTCTTCCCACACCTGATTCCAGCTGCACATTTTTTTCTTTCTTCTATTTCCAGATATCACCTACCAACCTCTCCCTCAATCCTCACCCTCCCCTCTTCCCCGCTCCCCTTCACCTTGCACCATCTGCGCCTTGCACTATCTGCCCCTTCCTATCGAAGATAGACACAAAATGCTGGAGTAACGCAGTGGGACAGGCAAGATCCCTGGAGAGAAGGAATGGGTGACGTTTTGGGTCGAGACCCTTTGTGTCTTGACTCGAAACATCACCCATTCCTTCTCTACAGAGATGCTGCCTGTCCCGCTCAATTGCTCCAGCATTTTGTGTCTATCTTCGGTTTAAACCAGCATCTGCAGTTCCTTCCTACACATGCCCCCCCCCCCCCCCCCCCCTTTCCCTCCCCCCACCAACTCCCTCCACCTATCACCGATGTGCCTCTTGTTTCACTCTTTTCTTTTCGCTTCCATATGTTGGATATCTTCCCACTACCCTCCCAGTCCCGATACAGGTTCTTGACCCCAAATATCGGCTGCCCTTTCACCACTATCGATGCCGCTTGGCGTGCTTATTTCTTCCTGCAGTTTGTTTTTTGCTGTATTGCTGTGATTGCTGTGACAACTGCGAAAGGTTCGCGTGCATGCATGTCAAGGGCAAACAGCAAACGCACAACCGGTGACATTGCAGGCATCAGTTTACATCAAAGCAAGTATCTGCTTAGAAAATCTGCCTCTCCTTGGAAATGATAACGTTCATCACCGCAGAGGTAATCGGATTCATTCTTCCAGTCAGCGATTGGCCGAAAGGATAGCAACATGGTATGGCCTTAAGGGGCAGTATGACTCTCTGTGATTAAGAGGGAACTGCAGATGCTGGAGAATCGAAGGTTACACAAAAAAGCTGGAGAAACTCAGCGGGTGCAGCAGCATCTATGGAGCGAAGGAAATAGGCAACGTTTCGGGCCGAAACCCTTCTTCAGACTGGCGCCAGTCTGAAGAAGGGTTTCGGCCCGAAATGTTGCCTATTTCCTTCGCTCCATAGATGCTGCTGCACCCGCTGAGGGACTCTCTGTGAGTTTGTCTCTAATATTGTCAGTTCCTTAATCCTTTGGGAAACAAACTAATTAAAACCATCAATATCTGTAATATTAACTTCTTATAACTTGCACTTTGAAAGCAACAAATTCAATGAATTCAGGATAATAAAACACAGGGTGGCACAGTGACGCAGCGGTAGAGTTGCTGCCTTACAGTGCTTGCAGCGCCGGAGACCCGGGTTCGATTCTGACTGCGGGTGCTGCCTGTACGGAGTTTGTACGTTTTCCCTGTGACCGCGTGGGTTTTCTACGGATGTTCTGGTTTCCTCCCGCACGCTAAAGACGTACAGGTTTGTAGGTTAATAGGCTTCTGTAAATTGTAAAGTGTCCCCAGTGTGTGTGTGTGTGTGTAGGATAGTGTTAGTGTACGGGGATCGCTGGTTGGCGCGGATTTGGTTGGCCGGAGGACCTGTTTCCGCGCAATAATCGCTAAACTAAACTAAACTAAATATTTCTTCCAATTGATCAAATACACTCATAACAATTTTGTGCATGGCTATTGCTGATGTGTTGAGGAAAGTTGAAAAATAATGATAATTGTATTACATGAAAGAAGCTAACAAGGCATCAAATTTTATCTGAAACGTTTTGTCTCCTTTTAACTGGGGGACAAAAATTGCTGTGTCATGTACTTCCAAAAGAAAGCCACTTTTGACAAAAAACAGTTGAATTATGGAACACCATCCTCCTTCTTAATCCCGTTACTGATGTGTAATAAAATAAAACTTGTAACAAGCAATGAGCCTGTGTAATTGCTGTAGATTTTTTTAAAAGGGCTTTTAATTAAAAAATGCTGCATAGCCATACAGATTTTATAGTTCCATTTCATTCTCAGGATTAACAGGCTTTTCTAAATTTTCGTGGCTGATTTGCAGTTAGCAAAGCTCCTCCGTTGCAACAGCTTGAATGAAATCACCAGCAGCTGTGCTGAGTGTTTAATGCACGTTTAGGGTCTGGAAAGAGGTAAATGTGTTTCTACCCAACGGTAAGCACATATAGAAAAAAGCCCACGACAATGGCCTCCATAGAGTTACGAGGAAGTTCATCACAGAAACCTGAGGTCTTTGGCTGTGTTTCATGTTCCATAACAATCCTGGTCTGCCTCATTTCAATGAGGACAAGCTAACATCCTTCGTTTGCTGGTGGCCTTGGCAGGACCAATGCTTATCCTTCCTTCTTCCCAATGATCCACCATTAAGATGTTCCACTAGATATTGCTCTGTAACCATAACACAGTCTGCAATAGTGGAAGGTCACAGTCCAAATGAATCTGCCTTCCAAGCCAGCTGGAAACTGATGCTTTTAAATTAAACCCCTCACTTTCAATAATGCTCAGACTATTGGTGCAGCTTCCCGCTTTCGTGCAGAACTTGAAATGTCATTATTTTTTGCTGCCAATTTCCACACCAGTCTCACTTTCACATGATCCATATCTAACACATTGCTTCTCATTCTTGACTTCTCCATTTTCATCATCTTCATCTGAGAGGATATATATTGATTCATATTGGTTTATTATTATTGTCCACTCTTCTGACAATCAAAACCTCCCTCGCCTGCATTCACCTATCACTTGCCAGACTTTGTCTCACTCCAGCCGTGGTTCCTGCTTTCTCCCCCCTCCTACAATCAGTCTAAAGAAGGGGCCCAACCCAAAACAATGCCTATCCATTCCCTCAAGAGATGCTACCTGACCCGCTGAATTGCCCAGTCCTTTGAGTTGTGAGTACTCCCCTCATTCGCCCAAAGAGCCATAGCGTCTTTCTGGTCACCCCGGGATTTTCAACATGTTCAAAAAGTTTTGGAGACAGTGGGTTTGACACCAATGAGCAGAGCTTGACTACTCCTGACATAGGTGTTATCCTAGCTGTCGCCTGGTTAACCTAGGTAGACTTCGGGTTTATTTTTGTTGTTAAAGTAATGATTCTATTTCAAATTCGCCAGTTTTTCGGTGACCTGCTTCGACTATGACAGTCGCTGGAAGTCACCTAAAAAGAGCCTAAGTGGGACAGGCCCATTACAGCACTAGGGACCCTGGTTCTATCCTGACTACGGGTGATGTCACTGCGGAGCTTGTACTTCTTCTCTATGACTGCATGGGTTTTCTCCAGGTCCACCGGTTTCCTCCCACACAGATTTATATGTGAATTGTCTTTTGCAAATTGTAAATTATCCCTAGTGTATAGGACAGTGCTAGTGTACAATGGGTACAATGTTACAGTGGTTACAATGGTACTTTATTTGTTACATGTACCGAGGTACAGTGACATTCATTTTTGGATACAATTCAGCTCAGCGACGGCGATGGATCCTCAGAGGCGGCGGCGGTGAGACCTCGTGGCCGACAGATCATCGCGGCGGCGGTGAAGCCTCGATTGGGGCACGGGGGAACCACGGTGAGGGGGAAGAAGATTGGAGGATCCAGCGTGAGGGGACCGCCATAAGGGAGGGGAAGAATAATGGACAATGGAGGACCTGGTGGGGGGCAGGGGAAGGGGGTGAACAAAGGAGCCGGCATACTTTGTAAAGGGCCTGTCACATGAGCATGCACCTGCATGCGGCAAGCGCGACCTAACGTGGTCGCTTGAGCCATACGGCCTTGCTGGGCTGGTCCACGTCGATCGCCGGAGCCGTATGGAGTTGTGCGGAGCTGGTCCCAACATCGCGCGGGGCTCCGTAAAACTGACCGTGTTCAAAAATTCTGCGCGGCAATGGCCTTTCGGCCCGCAGCCGCCTCGACGCCGTACGTCACGCGCAAACTTCCTGTGGACTTCGCTCGAACTTCATGTCACTCACTCGACCTCCACGTGGCCCCCGCTTCTGGTTTGGTCGCGCTTGCCGCATGCAGGCGCATGCTGGTAGGACCGGCCCTTTAGGTCTTGCTTGCCGCATGGAGTGGCATGCTCGTGGGACAGGCCCTTAACTTTGTCAGCACCGTTTATGATGACTAGTTGCATACCGTGGGCATGCAAGCAAAGAATTTCACTGTGCCTTGTCACATGTCAATAAAGTATTCCATGCATGGTCAGTTTATTGTCACATACCAAATATGGGACAGTGACATTTGAGTTACCATATAGCCATACTAAGTGAAAAGCAACACCACAACCACATAAAAGTCAACATAAACATCTATCACAGTGGATTCCACAGTCCTCATTGTGATGGAAGGCAATAGAATAGTAAGATTAAACGAGAACTTACCAATTTGAAGTTTGATCTGTATTTTAAGAGGAGTTACGATGAGGGTTTACTTGACCCCGTCCAGCACGCATGCTTCAAAGCAGTGGTGTGGAATCACAGAAAACACAATAATTGAAATAAACATAGTAAAGATAAGGAGAACTAAGATACCAGTTGGATCTCTGTAATTGAGGGTGGGAGCGGAGGGCACGTAATCCCTCATCGTAACTCCTCATAAAATACAGATCAAACTTCAAATGGTAAGTTCTCGTTTAATCTTACTATTTTACTTCGGAGTCACGTGAGTGACTACGTGAAGATTTTAAAGCTCTGTGATTTCAAACCGTGTAACAGTCCATACTTCCCTCGCTGCCGAAGTCATCCAAGGGAGGAAGTATGTTATCGTAATCAAACATGAATCTGTTTGTAAAACAACAATGGTATTATTTGAAAATAATAACAAAGAAATTAATGCTCCCCCGGGCTTAAATTATATATTTTTTGCAGCGTCTAAAATTCTCTCTGCAAGTGAAACAGGTTTTATAATGGCTTGTTGTAGAATGTTTGAAAAGTTATTTCCATGGACCACCCCGCTGTTACCAGGGTAGGTCCAATGGCACATCCATACTGTTAGCCGCCGACGTGGATGCTGCTCTGGTGGAGTGAGAGGTGTAAATATCGGTATCCACTCCAGCAGCTCCCAATACCTGTTTGAAACATCTAGAGATGGTTTGACTCGGTGCCCTGACCCAATGGCTTTTTTTGTGGCTGACCCATCGCTTTTTGTCTCCCTCGGGAATTTTAGGTTGTGTTGCTATATTGTAGAAGGTGAGTCATGACATATAACGGTGGTCAGGTGGGTATGCCCGGAATTCCATAATGAATCCTGAAGTTCCTGGTTTTATCAGCTCCTGAATGGTGAATGATATTTGGTCTGATGTTACGACCATATTGTCCAGTCTGAGTAGGTAAAAGGACTGGACCCTTATGCTGAGACTAAGCCATCAGCATGGCCGTATACAGGGTAGCTGTTTTCAGAGTAAGGGATCTGGCCATCCCTTAGGTATGTCAGGACAACGCTGACATCCCAGATCTTGGTATATCTAGGTCTAGGGGTTTTTGAATAGAAGGTACCTCTCATTAATTTGGCCACCAGTGAACAAGACCCTATGGCCTGTTTCCCTTGGTGCCTGTCTTAGATAGGCTGACAGTGCACTTCTAGCACATTTGATAGTGCTATAGTTCAGACCTTCATCGTGGTGAAGGCTGGCCAGGAAGTCCGGTACATAGGTATGGTGGTTGATTAGTAGGTTGTCTCTGTTCTCGAGCAGTATGTTTCCCATTTTCTTATACTGGAGAGATATTGTTTCTTGGTGGAAGTCAGTGAGATGCTGTCATTGTGTCCATGGTCCTATTTGACAATCCCAGGTCCATCAAAAGGTCTTTTTGGAATCTGCAACCCAGTAGGCTTATTCTGTCATAGCATGGGCAACTTTCACCTGATACAGGGTGGATCAGTAGATCTGGTCCGCTGGGAATGGTCATGGGTTCCACTGACCCTGTCAAGGACCACTGGGAACCATGGCTGTGTAAGCCAGTCGGGTACTAGCAAAAAGTCCGAAGCAAAGTTCATCTGTATTTTGCGTAGTACCTGACTGATGTTGCAGAAAGGGGGGGGGGGGGGGGGGGGGGGGGGAGAAACATAAAGATTAGTTCCCCTTAGTTCAGCGAGAATGTATCCATCACCGCCGCCTCAAGGTCTGGTTCCCAAGCGACATACATCGGTAAGTGGTGATTCAGTCGGGATGGAAATAAATCGATATCTGGTGTTCCATATTGCTTTGTAATTTCAGCAAAATATCTCCGATGATCTTTATGAATGGGTACTAAATAGTATGCATCTTTTAAGTCGATGCCTACCATAAAGTTTCCTTAGAAAATCCATTGTTTGGCAGTTAAAAATGTTTTCCATTATAGTGTGTATACCTGACGAAAGTATTCAATGTGGTTAAGTCAATGATGGTGTGACATTCACCAACTTTTTTGGTTTTAATAAATTTAATACGAATTCCAAAGGTTCATATTTAGACTTCTTTATGATCCCTTTGTATGTAACTTCTCCAGTTCAGTTTGTCCCTCATGTTTTCTTTTTAGTGAGAGGGTAAAACCCCTTTGGGGTGCATGCTGACCTGTGTAGTTTCTACCCTCCCCCCCCCCCCCCGTTAGCACAATCCCCTCACCTTTTATGTTGTTTGGTGGTGTGTTCATTTCTTCTGTTTCTGGTTCCTTGTCTGTCGGGGTGGTGCTGTTGGGGGGTGGCGCATTTCCCATGGGGTCCGCACTGGGCCCTGTCCCGAAAGACTTGCGGGGAAGGTATGCGGGCCCCGAGCTTTCACCAGTACCATGAAGTAGACGCCTACTGGCGGATGCGTAGAGGTACTGCCATCTGGGGTTTGCGTGGTTTGCTCATTCCAGATCCTGCCCTCATGAGGCCAAATGCCTTGGAGTCTTCGTCCAGATTTTAGGCGATTTGGTAATTATTTGCCAAATAGCAGGATCTGTGGTTCTGAGGCCGGCGTTTTACACAGTCCTGCGAATTTTTGAGTTTGAGGGCAGGTCTTATGACCTCTTTCCGGAGGTTGCCAATCACATACTGTGTTGCACAGTAGAGCCAGGGTGTTTTGGCATGTCAACCCTGTCCATGGAATGAGCATATGAAGTGGTAGCCGACGTCAGGGGTATCAACATTTTTTGCAATTTAAGTTTTTGGGTTTTGATACCCTGCTTAATGTACCCCCAGTAACGGCAGGCACATTGAGCAAATGCAATTTTGGGGAGGCGTGATAAGGTCCAACGCCTCACTGACTACCTGTCTTGGAGAGGTTTAAAGGACAGGTAGTAAGCTGGCCGCCAGTTTAGGCTGTAACGGCCGTCCCGCTCGTGGTGTTGCCACGTAGCGGTTCACCACTCCCAGCAGCTCTTCCTGGTCCTGTACCTCAAGCATACTCCCGGTTTCTTCTGCCAGTGACCCCTGTTCTTGACCAGCCCTGTCCTGGTGCCAACGCTCCCCTCTGTTGAGGGAGATGCGATGGCCAGTGCTTGTTAGTGCACTGGAGCGGGAGTGTTTGTGCTCCCTTGGCGAGTTTGCCCCATCTCCCGGAGCAAGTCTCGCTGGAGCTTTTGCTCCATGAGCCTTTCCATAAGGCTTGAAACAGTCACCTTTTAGCCACTCTCAGGCGGTGAGTCTACCGTGCCGGGCTCTTCTGAGTGAACCGGCCGGTCCGACTTCCATTGTGCCTTTCATCCAGCCCGCTGCGGTTGGTCGCCAACGTTCCCTTTTGAGCTATGCTAGCGGCGCTGGGCTCGGCTCGGAATGCTGTCGGTGACTGTGGACCGCAGCGTGTGTGGTCCAGGTGCCGCCAGTCGCCCCCCACTGCTGGAACCCTCCTGGTCCATTGCAGCCCGACGGGAACGACCTTCCTTGGTGTTTTCCCTGTTCCATTCCTAACAGGGTTCCGAAAACACCATGTCCTCAGAGTAAGATTTGCTTACCTGAAGGTCCGTTTTCAAATTGTTGCGGGAGAGCTCGTACTCCCGTCTGTCGCTGTGCACTGCCTGAGACGCTATGTCCCGCATGCATGCTGGACGGGGTCACGTAGTCACTCACGTGACTCCAAAGTAACATTCAATCTTCTTCCTCTTGTTCTCCCGCGGTTGGGGCAGTCAAACCATCCGCCGTCAGGGCGATGAAAGCCCTTGCAGCCGACGATCAAAGTCCCTGACTGGGTGATCGAAATTCCCGCATCGAGAAACTCTCTCCGCGGCATGGAGCTCCCAAGTCAGCCTCTTCTTACCAGAGACCCCAGCTTCATGATGTTAAAGTCCACAGGCCCCGCGGTTGGAGCTTCGATCCCCAGCAAAGGGATCGCAAGCTCCACAATGTTAATGTCCCGTAGACTCCCGCGGCTTGGAGCGCCTGTTGGTCTCCAGGAAAGGCTGCGCCACTCCACGATGTTAGGCCGCAGAGGGGATGGAGATACTATATGGAAAAAAAGTCACATCTCTGTCGAAGTAAAAGATTAAAAGGTTTCCCCCTACCAACACCCCCCCCCCCCACCCCCCACATAAAACAAACCAAGGAACACTAAAACATACTTTTTAACACATACTAAAAATAACAAAAAAAAGGCCAAACCAGAGTCTGGTGGTGGTGCCACCCATATCACTATACATAAGCACTTAGTTACATCTTAGTTAAGAATCTCAGATACTTGTACTGTTCAGCTATAGGACACAGAGTCACCACATTTGGCACCATTTTCAAGTCCCAGTTGGTGACCTGATCATGAAGGCCCACTATCTGGCGGCGTTGCCTGACCTCCTGAGTTCTTCCAACAATTTGTGAATACTTTCAGCATCGTTCTTTCTCTCGCTGATCCTTTCTATGCAACAAACCAATTTACCTTTTGAGCTTGTCAGCGTTGAACCCCAACAAATCGATATATGTCCTCTTTACCTTGGGACGGACACATTGTGAACACTTCCATTAGTCTGTAGGTGGGACTCAAGTGTCCCTGCTTGGCTCCCATGCCCAAACCCTCTCTCCTTAACCTCTTGTGATGTTCCAGTGAAGCTCCGTGGATAACCAGCCCAGCTTACAGCGTGATCACTGGTCGGCGTGGACTCAGTGGGCCGAAGGGACTCTATTCAACCCAGCAGTAAGAATATTGATTTCTCTAACTTCAAGTAACCCGTGCTTTCCCTCTTTCTCTCTCCATCCCTCCCCCACCCTAGATCTCCGACAAGTTTCACTGCCCTCCTGATCACTTCCACTGATTGTATGTTTTATTGTCAACTTCCCTTTAGCTAACAATGAACCATTCTGCATTTCCTTGACCATCGTCTGCTTTGATCTGTCGTTTTCACACCTTAAACTTCAATATCTCTGGATCTCCTCTCCCCTGACGGGGTCTCAACCCATAACATTGACCATTCGTTCTCTCCAGAGATGCTGCCTGTCCCGCTGAGTTACTCCAGCATTTTGTGTCTATCTTCGGACTCTTTCCATGCATGTGTCTAACGTCTAACATCGCTGTCTAAAGTCTAACATCGCTGTCTTTGGCCTCTTATTAGGTCCAATATAATTTTGAGGAACAGCATCCAATTTTCTGACTGTGCATTATACAGCCCTCAGATCTCAGCAGCTTCTGATAACAAGCCCTTCTAAGTTGCAACAGAATTGCCAGTTCTGATGATAGGTCATCATTCTATAATAGCAACTTATTTTTTCTCCCTCAAGGTTGTTGTCCAATCCGTTGGCTATTTATTATATTGATTTTTATTACAAATTTCTCCCAGTTGCTGCTGTGTCCTGCACCTCACAGTCACAAAGGTTGTTTTTGTTTTAATCTCCCTTCTCTGTCCACACTTGCCTCTTCTATTTACATCTCCTCCACACTGATTAGATGCAGTAAACAAGCCTTCATCACCCTTCTTCAGCTGCCATCACAACCTGTATCACAGTATCTATTAGTATCTAAACCATCACGGACACGCGAGCAAAAAACAAACTGCTGGAGGAACACACCAGGTCAAGCTGCATTTCTGGAGACAAAAGGGTGGTCAACATTTCCAGACACTGCATTAATCCCGAGGGAGGGTCTCGACCCAAAGTATTGACGTAATTTTGCCTCCACAGATACTGCCTGACGCACTAAGTTTATTTCTCTCTCCAGATTCCAGCATTTGCAATTCCATGTATCATGGACACTCCCTTTGTCTCCTCCTTCTCTGTAACGAAGATGTGGCTGGTTTTCTGTCATCTCAAATTTCTGGAGAAATGTGAACTCATTTCTCTTTCTGCTGAGTATGCTGCCAATGCAGTTTGGGCATTTTATGGTTCTCGTTCAGATATATGCTATCTTTATCTTTTTCTGGTCTCTTTCTGAAGTTATACTATCACAAATATCATCAGCTTCGCATATTGAATCCGCAATAATCATACAACCCCATGGAGAATCGTAGAAAAATGCAAATTGATGGTGCAGAAGGAGGCTATTCTGCCTGTTGTGACCAAACAGATATATAACAAGAACCCAGTTTACCATGACCCACAGGATTTGCAGTGGGACGTTAAACTAGGAGCTCCATGCAACACCTTTTAAATATGCTTCATTTTTCAGTCCGTTCAAGGGGCTAATGTAATCGGGCTAAAATGCTTACTGCTCTCTTTTATTCTCTCCATTGTTGCTGTCTGACCTGCTGAGTATCCTCAGCATTTTACGTTTAGCTTAATTTAGATATGCAGAGTGGAACCAGGCCCTTCAGCCCAGCAAGTGCGCACCGCCCAGTGATAGAAACATAGAAAATAGGTGCAGGAGTAGGCCATTTGGCCCTTCGAGCCTGCACCGCCATTCAATGTTTCTATGTTTCTATCATGGCTGATCATCCAACTCAGGATCCTGTACCTGCCTTCTCTCCATACCCCCTGATACCTTTAGCCACAATGGCCACATGTAACTCTCTCTTAAATATAGCCAATGAACTGGCCTCAACTACCTTCGGTGGTAGAGAATTCCACAGATTCACCACTCTCTGTACACTAGTTCCCCGTACACTAACGCTATCCTGCACAGTAGGGACAATTTACAATCTTTACCAAAACCAATTAACCTACAAACCTGTATGTCTTTGGAGTGTGGGAAAAAACGGAAGATCTCGGAGAAAACCCACGAGGTCATGGGGAGAATGTACAAACTCTGTACAGACAGCACCCGGATATAACACAAATGTCACTGTTTCTTTTCCTCTTCAACGGTAACCCGGAGGTTGTATATTATGGAAGTCGCCGAGAATTTTATTATTAAGATCATACTGTTCTAATTTTTTTGCTGTTTTATATATTTCATAGTTTACATTGATCTTTTTTATTAATTAAAGTACTAAATTGATCTCCTGCTAGGTCATGGACCATTTAATCACTTTAAAACTTCTCATTAAACATTAGAATCAGATTCAAATTTGAATAGTTTAATTTGTATGGTCAAAGACATCATTGCATATAAGTTGTAATGTCAGGTTCAAAATTCTGAACATTGAAGGCAAACAGGAGTGTGTTTTGGCAGGGCTGCGTTGCGTTCAACTGACAGGAATATTTCATAATTCTTATTTATTAATTTGTTAAGTATAGATTTCTAGGCTGAAAATTAATCACGATATAAACACTTTGCTGGCATGTACATGTTCGTCACATCAATCAAACCTTAAAGTGTTGTTATTCTTGGCAACTACAAGTGGTGCTGCAGCAATCTACTGCTTGTTAACTGCAAAATACTGTATCACTCCAGCAGGAGGCAGAGTTAGCATCAGTCCTTGAGATTCTGTTCCAAAAATAATCAAAAATCGATTACGAAATAAGACCAGATGGTGGCTAATATCCAACAAGGTTCATTAAAGTGTAGTTTTAAAAAAGGGACAAATTTCAGTGTGTGGCACAATTCTTTACTCTCTGATTTCAGATACAATAATACAATACAATAATATGTGTAACAGTGTAAACCTGGAACATCAGGATCCTGCTCTCAATTTATATAATAACGTTTCTGCTAAGAGAGAAAAATACTTCCCCATAGACATCTAGTCAGAATTTAAAGTGGGTAATTTAAAGTAATCTAGTCAGGGTGGGTATAATTTGAGAGGGGAACATAATTAAAAAAAACTCAATGTCAGAACAACTCTTAAAGGTATGTGCATAGCAATCTGTGGTGTGAATTTGTGGAATGGTCTGGAACAGGAGATAAAACTTAGAACAAGCATTAATTCAATTTAAAACACATGTTTAAAAGGATATTGGGATGAGGATAGGTGATTGTGAGTAGGATATTTGTTATACTGATTGTATTGGGAAGGGTGATTATAGAGTGATGGGTTGTATATATGACTAAGATACTGTATAGTATATGAGGGTTTTTTCTTTTCTTTTTATTTTATTCTTTTTTGTATGGCTTTGTAAATATTTGATTAGTGTATAAATGTAAATAATTTGGTGTACATATAGTGGCTGGTGTACATATGGTGTACATATAGCTACTAAATTTGTATAAGATAATTACAAGCAGTTGAATAAGGGGTGGGAATTAATAAGCTTTGGCTTCTTCCTGCTCCTTTTCGGACACATATGATTTCATTTATTTATAGATATTGTTTATGACACTTTATAAATATTTTTGTTTCGTTTTTTGTATGTTGTTTCATACTTGCTTTTTATTCTTTTATTCTGTTCGAAATAAATAATAAAATAAATAAATAAATAAATAAATAAAAGTGCCCAACAGTTTTTGACTAAGTTTGTTAAAATGGAAACCATGGAAACAACTTTAAAGTGGGGATGTGTAGGAAGGAACTGGAGATGCTGGTTTAAATCAAAGATAGACACAAATTGCTGGAGTAACTCAGTGGGACAGGCAGCATCTCTGGAGAGAAGGAATGGGTGATGTTTCGGATCGAGACCCTTCTTCAGACTAATTTTCAAAAGTGGGGATATCGAGTACACAGCATGAAGTGGTGCAGCCTAATATAGTGGGGGGGGGAAGTTGGATATTTTCAGAAAAATGTAAAAGAATGGAGTCAGAGACTTGAAAATATAACCTCAGTTGACGCAGAGCGGTCCAATATGTGTTGTAAAATATAGTCAGTGTGCCCTCTTTGATACTATTAAACAAGTCCGCTTCATGGGATAGGACAATATTTATCCAATGATCAATATTACCAGAACAGATTAATTTGTCTTCAACTGATTACAGTTTATGGGTGCTTGCAATATGCAAATTGTCTACAACATTCCCCATATTAAAAATGGGATTGCCCAAAATACTTAATTATCTAAAAAGCGCTTTACAAAGTATTGAAGGTAGACGCAAAATGCTGGAGTAACTCAGCGGGACAGGCAGCATCTCTGGAGAGAAGGAATGGGTGACGTTTTGGGACGAGACCTCTTTTTCAGACTGATGTCAGGGGAGGGGGCGGGACAAAGATAGAATGTAGTCGGAGACAGTAATAGTGGGAGAACTGGGAAAGAGAAGGGGATGGAGGGAGGGGGAAAGCAAGGGCTATTTAAAGTTAGAGAAGTCAATGTTCATACCACTGGGGTGTAAACTACCGAAGTGAAATATGAGGTGCTGTTCCTCCAATTTGCGCTGGGCCTCACTCTGACAATGGAGGAGGCCCAGGACGGAAAGGTCAGATTGGGAATAGGAGGCGGAGTTGTAGTGCTGAGCAACCGGAAGATCAGAAACGATCGCAGAGCCTGCACTTGGTCTCGCCGATGTATAGAAGTTGAGACCTGAAACAAATTGATGAGTTCATTAAAGGTATTGAATGAATGCAACATTCTCTTTTCTCAGTTAAATGGGACATCATAGAGTACAAAGAGCTTATATTCCTTGCAATCTGCAACACTGTTTTCATTTAGTTATGAAAAGCAGGTGGAGCTGGCAAAGCTAGCAGTTACTGGCAAAACCTGTCCTATCCATGTACCTGTCTAACTGTTTCTTAAATGTTGGAATAGTCCCTGCCTCAACTACCTCCTCTGGCAGCTTGTTCCATGCACCCACCACCCTTTGTGCGAAAAAGTTACCCTTCAGTTTCCTATTAATCTTTTACCCATCACCTTAAACCTATGTCCTCTGGTCCTCGATTC
The DNA here is from genome assembly GCF_028641065.1 of Leucoraja erinaceus. Classification (NCBI taxonomy): domain Eukaryota; kingdom Metazoa; phylum Chordata; class Chondrichthyes; order Rajiformes; family Rajidae; genus Leucoraja; species Leucoraja erinaceus. The sequence continues at coordinate 148,831,924 of NC_073377.1, forward strand.
ACCTGCTCTGGGCAAGAGATTCTGTGCATCTACTGGATCTATTCCTCTCATGATTTTATACACCTCAATAAGATCACCGCTCATCCTCCTGCACTCCAAGGAATAGAGACCTAGCCTACTCAACCTCTCCCTAAAGCTCAGACCCTCTATCCCTAGCAAAATCCTTGTAAATCTTCTGTGTACCCTTTCCAGCTGGACAACATAATCTAAATTCGATAAAAAAAATAAGACCAGATGGTGCCTATTATCCAACAAGGTTCATTAAAGTGAACTTTATAAAAAGGAACACTTTTCTGTGTGAGGCACAATTCTTTACTCTCTTTCCTATAACATGGTGCCCAAAGCTGAACACATTTGAACACATTTTGCACAGACCTTGCAGGTGGTGATGCTGTTAAGTACCTGCTGCCTTTGGCATCACAAATTGGAGAGGTGATCAGTTTGGGACATTTTCAAAGAAGCCTTGATAAATGACTGCAGTGCATTTTGCAAATGGTAGATTCAGCATCCTTCCAGACTAGTTGTTGAGAGAGTGTAAGCTTAAAGGAGTGGAAAAGGGGATGTAATTAATCAGAGGTGGGGACGGATTAGGTGATTAGGTCTGGTGGTAATTCTAAACTCTAAAGTCAAGGCTTCGCTTGGCAGCAGGGAAGGTTTATATAACACATTGTAGGTGTATCAGTAGATCAGTGCCAAGGTGCTGGTGATAGATTTTCAGTGATGGATGCCGGGGAATGCTGAGGTGGATAATTTTGGAGAAGTATCAATATTCTATGATGGGTGGGGTTAGATGACTGGAGCTGGTGGTGTAATGTTCGAGATCGGGTTGGGGAAGATAGTTCATGCGGGTGCTGTGGAGGTCCAGCATTTGTGCTGTTGGAACCCGATCTCTAACGTTTTGGTTTATTTTAGTTTAGTTTAGAGATACAGAGCAGAAACAGGCCCTTCGGCCCACCGAGTCTGGACCGACCAGCGATCCCCGCACATTAACACTATCCTACACACACTAGGCATAACTTACATTTATACCAAGCCAATTAACCTACAAACCTGTACGTCTTTGGAGTGTGGGAGGAAACGGAAGATCTCGGAGAAAACCCACGAGGTCATGGAGAGAACGTACAAACTCTGTACAGACAGCACCCATAGTCAGGATTAAACTCGGGTCTCTGGCACTCCAAGTGCTGTAAGGCAGCAACTCTACCACTGCACCACCATGCTGCCCCAATGATCAATAAATTGTCTGAACAGAGTGGGTGCAGGTAGAGGGCGTCACTGATTTGTTCAAGGACTAGGTTGGGCATTCGATCTATTGGGTTGGATTGATGTCAGTGATCTATCTTGAAGTATGGTTGGGTGATAAATGCTGGTGGGCGGAAGTCCGTGATTGGTACCAAGAAACTGTTAGAAGTTTAATTTGGCCGGTGGTGTTGAGATTATTGTAAGTGAGCAATCTGCAGCGAATGTTCCTAAATTGTTAGCATATGATATAGAAAATTAATCATCAGAACACTTAGTTTTACACAAAATGCTGGAGTAACTCATTAGGTCTGGTAGCATCTATGGAGAAAAGGGATTGGTGACATTTCAGGTTGAGACCTTTCATCGGACTGTGAGTCAGAGGAGAGGAAAACTGGAGGTATGAAAAGGTTAGGAACAAATCAGAGCTGGCACTGATAACACAGGAAAGGTGAAGCCCACAATGGTCCATTGTTGGCTGTGGAAGAGGTGACAATGAAGGGATACGAACAGTGAAACTAGCAGGATGACTCGAACGGGGGAGTGATTGAGAAAGAGGGAAAGCAAAGTTTGCTTGAAATGAAACCTATCAATGTTCATACCACTGGGTTATAAGCTGCCCGTGAAATATGAGGTGTTGTTCCTCCAATTTGTGTGTGGCCTCTGACAGTGGTGGAGGCTCAGGACAGAAAGGTCAGTATGGGAATGGAAAGGGGAGTTAAAATGTTTGACAACTGGAAGTTTGCGTAGGCCCAGGTGGACCGGGCGTAAGTGTTCAGTGAAACGTTTGTCCAGTCTGCGCTTGGTTCTCCAGTTTATAGGAGTCCACATTGAGAACAATGGATATGGAAGATGAGGTTGGAGGAGGCGCAAGTGAACCTCTGCCTCACTTGAAAGGACTGTCAGGGGCAACGGATACAGTAGATGAGGTTGGAGGTGGTGCAAGTGAACCTCTGCCTACGTGCAGACTGAAGTTGTGATCACGATCGCCAAAATCTTCTTCCACAGAAACACCATTCGCCTGGCCAGGCATGTTTCCCAATGCCAGGTAAAGTGTTGTCAGCCCTCGAGTTGGGCTGACTACATGTTGTTTTAGGAAGCCCTCTTGGACTTATCTAACCCATCTAAGCTTTTTGCACTGTTGCGGCGATTATTTCAAAAAATTCAAAACCGGCCTCGACTAAAAATAGGTTGCCATTTTAAAAATCGGTAATTTTTTAGTCGAAGTCGGTTGCGATGTTAGTTGAAGGTGGTTACCGGAGGTTGCTGGTAGTAGAAGGTAAGACCTCCCTGGTGGAATAAAACTGGGTAAAAAAAGGTCTTACCTTCCACTACCTGCAACCTCCGGCAACCACCTTCAACTAGCATAGCAACCGGCTTCGACTAAAAAATTACCGATTTTTAAAACGGCAACCTATGTTTAGTCGAGGCCAGTTTTGAATTTTTTGAAATAATCGCCGGAACATAGAAGAAGCTCGACTACGTGGAAACCACTTTCGACCATTAGGGAGAGTGATAAAAACCCCCGGGAACCTTGGGTGGGGCACAAGGTCTCCAGAGGTTTCTGTTCAGGTTTCCTAAGTGGGACAGGGGCATTAGAGTGTCAGAAATTATGGGGAGAAGGCAGGAGAATGGGGTTAGGAGGGAGAGATAGCTCAGCCATGATTGAATGGTGGAGTAGAATTGATGGGCCGAATGGCCCAATTCTGCTCCTATTACTTATGACCTTATGATCTCCAGCTGGTTATTGGGAAAACTATAGGACAATCCCATTTGAGTGATTGCACCTTTCTTAACATTGAGCTCTATCCATATCGCCTCAGTGAACATTTTCCCTGATCAATAGAGCAACTCCCCCACCTCATCTAAGTGCCTCTCTATTACGTCTGAAACATTGAACTCCTGGAACGTTGAATTGCCAGACATGCGCCTCTCACAAAAAAAGTATCTGTAATGACTACAACATCATAGCCCCCCAACAAATGTTGTGAACACTGTCCAGTCCATCACAGGTTTTGACCCACCCACCAGCGAAGGGATTTAGACAATACAATAGACAATAGACAATAATAATAATAATAATAATAATAATAATAATAATAATAATAATCTTATTTATATAGCACATTTTCAGTCAACTTGCATTGACCCCAAAGTGCTTCACATAATTACATTACATTACACACAAGCAAAGGTGGGTGAAGTGTCTTGCCCGAAGGATACAACGACAGTATGCACTCCAAGCGGGATTCGAACCGGCTACCTTCCGGTCGCCAGCCAAACACTTAGCCCATTGTGCCATCTGTCATCCCATAGATGGGAGATGCAGGAGTAGGCCATTTGCCTCTTCGAGCCAGCACTGTTATCATGGCTGATCATCCTCAATCAGTACCCTTTTCCTGCCTTCTTCCCATATCCCTTGACTCCACTATCTGTAAGAGCTCTATCCAATTCTCTCTTCAAAGCATCCAGAGAATTGACCTCCACTGCCTTCTGAGGCAGAGAATTCCACAGATTCACAACCCTCTGTGTGAAAACGTGTTTTCCTCATCTCCATTGTAAATGGCTTACCCCTTATTCTTAAACAGTGGCCCCTAGTTCTGGACTCTCCCAACATCGGGAACATGTTTCCTGCATCTAGCGTGTCCAAACCATAAAAAATATTTTCTGTTTCAAAAAGATACCCTCCCATCCTTCTAAATTCCAGAGTACCAGAGTCACTGCCTCAGAAAGGCAGCCATCATCATCAGAGACCCACACCACCTTGGCCACACATTTCACCCCTGCCATAGGGAAAGTACAAGAGCCTAAAAACTGTATCGTCCAGGTTCAGGAACAGTTTCTTCCCTACAGCCATTAGGCTATTAAACACTACAACCTCAAATAAACTCTGAACTACAATAGATTATTATTGTTATTATTGCAGTATTATTGTTTGTTTGTTTTATGTTCGTATGTGTGCGTGTGTATATATATATACACGTATGTGTATATATATGATCTGTATATATGTGTATATGTGACTGTGTGTATATACACACATGCTGAACTTTTTTTTTTTGTTTATTATATGGTTACAGTGTACAATGTTTACATATTTTGTTGTGCTGCTGCAAGTAAGAATTGCATTGTTCTATCTGGTACATATGACAATAAAACACTTTTGATGACGGATCCAGACTCTAAGTTCATCTGCTTTACCCACAATATTCCTTGCATTGAAATAAATACATTTCTGCCCATCAGTTTCATGATATTCCTTAATTTCTTCCTACCTGTCTTTCCTTTGACGTTCAGAAGACCTAACCTCTCTCTCTTCCCATCAGTCCTTCAATTTGCTGACCTTGTGCTCTGGCTATTTTAGTTTTAGCTAAAGCAACCAAACCTGTTTGACAGTGCAGTGGTTGCCAGATGACATTAAATCAGTAATTAATGTCAAGCAGTTCCAGTTGCATATTGCACTGGATCAGTATCAGAGTTAACAGGTGGTCAAAATTTGCAGCAAACAAGATTATTCCTTGGCAATTGTTAAGTTGTATGTAAATATGAAGAGTAATTGATATTTAACAATAGATATGCAAAATAAACCTGCATTCATACACAGAACTAACCCACAGTATGTGTGGGAAGGAACTGCAGATGCTGGTTTAAACCAAAGATAGACTCAAAGTGCTGGAGTATCTCAGCGGGACAGGGAGCATCTTTAGAGAGAAGGAATGGGTGACATTTTGGGAAGGGTCTCGACCCGAAACGTCATCCATTCCTTCTCTCCAGATATTCTGCCTGTCGTGCTGAGTTACTCCAGCACTTTGTGTCTACCTTCAGTTTAACCCCACACTATGTTATATTTTTGTTGAGGTACAAATTCAAAGGAAACTCAGAACATGATTGAACTTAGTTCCAACAAATCTTGAGAGGAAAGTGAAAGAAGCACAGTTGAGATGGAAATGAAGTTATAATCCAAGCCATGAAGAAAAATATTTTAAACAATGTTAACACCATTAACATCAGAGGAGAAAAGTGACATTTGGAAATGAGTTGCTGAAGTGATATTTAATACAAAGAGAGTCATTGTAAAAGTAAAAGACAGTTAGACACGTACACTAAACATCTTAATTTCTGCAAGATACAAGAAAAAGATGTGTGATTTTGCATGCAATCCAGAGGTTGTTTCAGTGGTGATGAGGACAATGATGACACAAAATTCTTCTGAAGAGTCAAGTGACACCTTCCTCATTAGAAATGGACACAACATGAAAATGTTAGTTTGACAAAATAAGAAGCCCAGAAAGCCTGGAAAGGGAATACATTCATAGCAAAAGGATTTGAGTATAGGAGCAGGGAGGTTCTACTGCAGTTGTACAGGGCATTGGTGAGACCACACCTGGAGCATTGTGTACAGTTTTGGTCTCCAAATCTGAGGAAAGACATTCTTGCCATAGAGGGAGTGCAGAGACGGTTCACCAGACTGATTCTTGAAATGTCAGGGCTTTCATATGACTGGATAGACTCAGCTTGTACTCACTAGAATTTAGAAGATTTAAAGGGGGATCTTATAGAAACATACAAAATTCATAAGGGGTTGGGCAGGCTAGATGCAGGAAGATTGTTCCCGATGTTCGGGAAGTCCAGGACAAGGGGTCACAGTTTAAGGATAAAGAGGAAATCCTTTAGGACCGAGATGAGAAAAAAAAATTTCACACAGAGAGTGGTGAATCTCTGGAACTCTCTGCCACAGAAGGAAGTTGAGGCCAGTTCATTGGCTATATTTAAGAGGGAGTTAGATGTAGCCCTTGTGGCTAAAGGGATCAGGGGGTATGGAGAGAAGGCAGGTACAGGATATTGAGTTGAATGATCGGGAACAATCTTCCTGCATCTAGCCTGTTCAACCCCTTAAGAATTTTGTAAGTTTCTATAAGATCCCCTCTCAATCTTCTAAATTCTAGCGAGTACAAACAAAGTCTATCCAGTCTTTCTTCATATGAAAGTCCTGTCATCCCAGGAATCAGTCTGGTGAACCTTCTCTGTACTCCCTCTATGGCAAGAATGTCTTTCCTCAGATTAGGAGACCAAAACTGTACGCAATACTCCAGGTGTGGTCTCACCAAGACCCTATACAACTGCAGTAGAACCTCCCTGCTCCTATACTCAAATCCTTTTGCTATGAATGCTAACATACCATTCGCCTTCTTCACTGCCTGCTGGACCTGCATGCCTACTTTCAATGACTGGTGTACCATGACACCCAGGTCTCGTTGCATCTCCCCCTTTCCTAATCGGCCACCATTCAGATAATAGTCTACTTTCCTGTTTTTGCCACCAAAGTGGATAACCTCACATTTATCCACATTATACTGCATCTGCCATGCATTTGCCCACTCACCCAGCCTAACCAATTCATCTTGCAGCCCCCTAGCATCCTCCACACAGCTAACACTGCTCCCCAGCTTCGTGTCATCCGCAAACTTGGAGATGTTGCATTCAATTCCCTCGTCCAAATCATTAATATATATTGTAAATAGCTGGGGTCCCAACACTGAGCCTTTCGGTACCCCACTAGTCACTGCCTGCCATTGTGAAAAGGACCCGTTTATTCCTACTCTTTGCTCCCTGTCTGCCAGCCAGTTCTCTATCCACATCAATACTGAACCCCCAATACCGTGTGCTTTAAGTTTGTATACTAATCTCTTATGTGGGACCTTGTCGAAAGCCTTCTGTAAGTCCAGATATAACACATCCACTGGTTCTCCCTTATCCACTCTACTAGTTACATCCTCGAAAAATTCTATAAGATTCGTCAGACATGATTTACCTTTCATAAATCTATGCTGACTTTGTCCAATGATTTCACCACTTTCCAACTGTGCTGCTATCTTTAATAACTGATTCTAGTAGTTTCCCCACTACCGACGTTAGACTAACTGGTCTGTAATTCCCCGTTTTCTCTCTCCCTCCCTTTTTAAAAAGTGGGGTTACATTAGCTACCCTCCAATCCTCAGGAACTACTCCAGAATGTAAAGAGTTTTGAAAAATTATCACTAAAGCATCCACTATTTCTGGGGCTACTTCCTTACGTACTCTGGGATGCAGCCTATCTGGCCCTGGGGATTTATCAGCCTTTAATCCATTCAATTTACCTAACACCACTTCCCGGCTAACCTGGATTTCACTCAGTTCCTCCATTTCATTTGACCCCCGGTGTCCTGCTATTTCCTGCAGATTATTTATGTCTTCCTTAGTGAAGACAGAACCAAAGTAGTTATACAATTGGTCTGCCATGTTCTTGTTCCCCATGATCAATTCACATGTTTCTGACTGCAAGGGACCTACATTTGTTTTAACTAATCTTTTTCTCTTCACATATCTATAAAAGCTTTTGCAGTCAGTTTTTATGTTCCCTGCCAGTTTTCTTTCATAATCTATTTTCCTTTTCCTAATTATGCCCTTTGTCCTCCTCTGCTGGACTGAATTTCTCCCAGTCCTCTGGTAGGCTGCTTTTTCTGGCTAATTTGTACGCTTCATCTTTTGTTTTGATACTATCCCTGATTTCCCTTGTTATCCACGGATGCACTACCTTCCCTGATTTATTTTTTTGCCAAACTGGGATGAACAATTGTTGATCATATTGAATGGCCGAATGGCCTACTCCTGCACCTATTTTCTATGTTTCTATGTTTCTACATCTGCAAATAATGTAAATATAAGATGACTCATTTTTTCAACAGAAAAAGGAAACAGGATATCTGTGTGGTGAATGTGTATATATGTATCTATGGTGTCTTTGAGTATGTTTATGTTAGTTGGAGAGAGTGGATTAAAAAAGATGCATATGTTTAGCAGTTCGCCATTCCCCTTCATGACTTATTATCATCCTGTAAGGACATGGCATTTACATACAGACACTAACATACTTAGGAATGGTGTGATAGTTAATGATTAATCATTCTTTGCTTTTCAAAAGAGTTCCTGTGCCTCTAGTGTGCCTTGAAAACATATATCAAATGAACTCAACTGTCATTCTATGCAAAATAAACTGCTGGAGGAACTCAACGGGTTAGGCAACATCTGTGAATGGAGTGGACAGATGAAGTTTCTGGTTGGAGCCCTTTCAGTATCAACCCAAAATGTCAAATGTCACATGTCCATTCATCCACATATATTACTTGACCTGCCGAGTTCCTCCAGCACTTTGTGTTTTGTTCAAGGTTCCAGCATCTGCAATTTCTTATGTCGTCTTTCTATACAAATTTAGATTAAGCTTATACTGGATGGAACTGCTCAGGAAACTATGTCCTAATGAGTTTAAACGGATTGTGGAAGGAGACACAGTGTGTTTTATAAGGAGTGTTGAAAACAAGGTCCCAGTGAATTTAAAGGAAGCACAGAAATCCTCATCTAGTGAGCTTGATGCTGAACCATTGTGTGTGTGTGTGTGTGTGTGTGTGTGTGTGTGTGTGTGTGTGTGTGTGTGTGTGTGTGTGTGTGTGTGTGTGTGTGTGTGTGTGTGTGTGTGTGTGTGTGTGTGTGTGTGTGTGTGTGTGTGTGTGTGTGTGTGCGTGTGTGTGTGTGTGTGTGTGTGCGTGTGCGTGTGCATGTGTGTGTGTGTGTGTGGTTGAAGAGTTGTAGATATTTGGACACAAAGGTCACTTTGACAACTCTGATGTCATTATTTTTTTACATTGTTCGATTGCTTATGTATCTTTTAAAGAATGTGTAGGGAGGAACTGCGGATGCTGGTTTAAACCAAAGGCAGTCACAGAAAACTCAGCGGGACTGGCAGCATCTCCAGAGAGAAAGAATAGGTCATGTTTTTGGTTGAGACCTTTATTCAGTCAAGAAAAGTCACCCGGTGCAGCAGCATCTATGGAGCGAAGGAAATATCCTTATTTCCTTCGCTCCATAGATGCTGCTGCACCCGCTGAGTTTCTCCAGCTTTTTTGTGTAACCTTCGATTCTCCAGCATCTGCAGTTCCCTCTTAAACAAGAAAAGTCACCCGTTCCTTTTCTCCAGAGACGCTGCCTGTCCCGCTGAGTTACTCCAGCTTTCTGTGTCTGTCTACTCTTTTAAAGTGCCTTGGCTGTCACACCTTGTCCCCTGCAGCCTCTCTCTCTCCTCCGTGGCAATCATAATATGTGTTGCTACTGGTTGGCTGCCATGGGAATGTGCCATTAAGGAGCAGTGTATTTCTCTGATTGATATGCAGCAAAGTGGTGACAGCTCTAATGATTTGAGAGTGCTCCTGTTGGAACCTGCACAAGCCACCATCTAACCCATCTGTTTGGGTGGAGTCCACGCTAATGGTCTTTGCAGTCGGTTTTGCATTCCTTTGGGGAACGCAACTTGGCACTGGTGCAGTAAGCAACAATGTCTTGGCAGGCCAGAAACTGGCAAAATCCAATTTCTAGGGAAAAGTGTCAATTAAGCACGTTTGTGAACAATTTAACCCGAGGAGTACAAATGAACCATTCATTAATAATAATTCTATAACACAGGGAATAATCTATCAATGCCCACCTTTGAAACAAAGCCACATTCAGAAAGCACCTGTGAAAGCAAGTGCGAAGTTGATGTGAGAACATAATGCTGATTAGGCGATTTTTAACCGATGCATTTTATTTGTTTTAGGAATAAACCCTAATGCCTCTTTTATTGTGTTTTCCAAAATAGTGTCAAAGTTTTACACTGGCCACAATGAGTTGCAGATGTGCATGTAATCACATCTGCCCTCTACAAGTTTATGCCGTTAACGTCCGCATGACAAATTGGTTAAGGCATGTGATGATTACATGAAACTTCATGAAATAAAATGTTTTGGCATCCCTCCCCCCAGTAGTCCTTTGAGATTCTCCAGTGACTTATTAAATTTGTTTCAATGCTCTGTAGAGGCATGACATGGTCCTTTGAAAGGGTACCTGTTCATTTTCCAGATAGAGTTAAAAGTTCTCCACCTCCTTTGGCTTACCGTGACTTGGAACTAGCGAGTAAACACAGCATGCTAACCGCACTACTCCCAGTTTTCCTTCTCTTCCATCTTAGCATGAGTCAGTGGCATTGTCTCGCCTAAATGGATGAATTCATATTTTTCATTCACCGCTATTAATAAAGCAACTAAAAGTTGATAGAACTACCCAATTCCTCACCTATCCATCATAAAAGAAAAAGCCTTTAACCATAACAACTATCGTGATGAATGTGCACATGCAGGAATGTGAATCATACTAATATATCATCGCAATTTACACTAAAAATCCCACCCCTATCTGTGTCACCTCTGGAGGAGAAAGTCGAAGGCAGAAGAAGAATGTATGGTTCAAACAAAGTATATTGGGAGACCAGATTTCAAAGGTATTTTTAGCATTGGAAAGCAAAGAGAAAAGGTGACAGTCAGTCTTAAATTCTTAAGTCCTAATTAAATTTACCCTTGTGCTGTGAACTTGGACTTTTTTCCAAATATGGCAAATTCTTAATTTTCTCCCTACATATAATAAAATTTACTTCATGCGACTGAATCAATTAATCTAGACCTTTTATATCTTTTATAACCCTGAGTCAGAGGCGGAGGCAAGAGTTAAGGAAACTGGAACACTTCACTTCAGGCTGAGAAGCCATTATTACAAATGTTCTTGGTGTAAAACAGGATCATTGCAAGAATATGGGTAATTATGTGTTTTTCCCCATTGTCTTGTACTACGATGTTGAACATAATATTAAAAATAATTCTATAACTCATGAGCCTTGCTGCGTGAATGGTCGGCATCCAGTGGCAGCATAGAGATGAAGGGAAAAAGTTGACTTGCCAGTGGAGCTGGAGAGAGGGGAGAAGGGTTCTGGTTAGGTTAGGTTAGGTTAGGATAGGATGGGATATCACTTGCAAGGTCCCTGGGCTTGGGAAGCAAATTCCTTTTGCCAACAGATTGAGGAGTAATGCATCTATGGCACTCTCTGCCACCCTCTGTAGGCCCTCTGGCCATCTGGCTATGCTACCATGCAAGGACTACTCTGCCAGTAAAGGTGAATGTCACTGCCACACTGAATATCTTGGCCTCCATCTTCTTCAACACAGTGCTGTCTAACATAAGCCACATATTGTCCTATTGTGACCAAAAGAATGGGAAAAGGAAGAAAATCCATGTCCCTGAGCTGAGAACAGCAGGCCTCGCCAAGCAATGACATTTTACACATTTTATTCACATGCTACTGCCTTTCAAGATGTAAACATTTTTTGACACTTTGCAATGGCTCAAGCTAAAGCTTCGGATGATGGATATCTTGGGAATGTGAATGATTCCATGTTAATGCAATTCTGTTTTCTTTCTTTTTAGGAAGGGTAGATAAAAAGGTTATGAAAGAATGTAAACATATCAATTCTTAGAAAAGAAAATGAATTAAAGTTGGATGAATGTAAGATGATAATCACAAACAGTTTTCATCAGCTGCAACATTAATGGTAGGTGTGAAAATTGGTGTGTGGAGATAAACACGCAATATAATTGTTATTGATAAAATGTGAAATACAGTGAAAAAATTGGCAGAATCTATAAGCCCAACATTTGCAACTGATGAAAGATATATGAAAAGACTAGACTAAGTGGGACCCGTTGGTAGAAAAATCATTTTTCCTACCATTTCAAGCAGGGTGCAAGGCCACCAAATTCAAGTGCAGTTTCATACCACTTCAAGAAGGGTGCAAGGCCACCAAATTCAGGTTCAGTTTCATACCACTTCAAGCAAGGTGCAAGGCCACCGAATTCAAGAGCAGTTTCCAACCACTTCAAGCAGGGTGCAAGACTACCAAATTCAAGTGCAGTTTCATACCACTTCAAGCAGGGTGCAACAACACCACATTCAAATGCAGTTTCATACCATTTCAAGCAAGGAGAAACCACCATAACACCACACAAAACACCACACACAGTTCAGTAGACATTCAGTGTGTTCAGTTGATTCACAGCTCAGACAGAGTTGTGACCTCTCCCTCCCCCATCATACAGAGACTGAGCCACATCCACACTTCCAGGTTTTATAATCCCTCCCCCTTCCACCGGAAAAGGTGTGGCCTTCATGGTGTGATTGACAGGAGAGAGATTCTCAACATTTTTTAAACACTAACAACCATTAGCAGTGCATTTTTACTTCAACCCAAACAACCATTTGCAGTGCATTTTACTTCAACCCAAACAACCATATGCAGTGCATTTTTACTTCAACCCAAACAACCATTAGCAGTGCATTTTACATCATTAGCAGTGCATTTTTACTTCATTAGCAGTGCATTTTTACTTCATTAGCAGTGCATTTTTACTTCATTAGCAGTGCATTTTTACTTCAACCCAAACAACCATTAGCAGTGCATTTTTACTTCATTAGCAGTGCATTTTTACATCATTAGCAGTGCATTTTTACTTCATTAGCAGTGCATTTTTACTTCAACCCAAACAACCATTAGCAGTGCATTTTTTCTTCATTAGCAGTGCATTTTTACTTCATTAGCAGTGCATTTTTACTTCATTAGCAGTGCATTTTTACTTCATTAGCAGTGCATTTTTACTTCATTAGCAGTGCATTTTTACTTCAAACCAACCATATTTTCATTTTCAAACCACGTTAAGGGCACTCACAGTTGAGTAGACATGTGTTCAGTGTTATTCAGAGCTCAGAGAGACATGACCCTCTTGGTTCCTCCATCTTGCAGAGACTGAGTGAGGCACACCACTTCTGGGTTTTATAGTCCCTCCCTCTCCCACCAGCAGGGGCAGCAGAGAGAATGGCAATTAAAAAAAAAACATTAATATCTCTTTGATTTTTCATCGATGGGAAAAATTGTCTGGTGCCAGAAGGCGGAGGGGGCTCTGAGCGAGGTGGTAAAAAGTGACAGCCGTAGGTGGCGGCAAGAGTTTATGATAAAGCAATTATGTGAGAGGTGTAGGAAAGAGCTGCAGATGCTGGTTTATATCAAAGATAGCCACAAAATGCTGGAGAAACTGAGTAAGACAGGCAGAATTTATAGGCCCAGATAGCGTGCAACATTTGCACTCTTCTCTGGAGAGAAGGAATGGGTGACATTTCGGGTCGAGACCCTTCGTCAGAATGATGTCAGGGGAGTGGGCGGTACAGAGATAAGTTGTCGTCAGAGTCAGTAAGACTGGTAGGAGAACTGGGCGAGGATGCAGAGAGAGGAAAAGCAAGGGCTATTTGAAGTTAGAGAAGTCAATGTTCATACCGCTGGGTTGTAAGCTGCCCAAGCGAAATATGAGGTGCTGTTCCTCCAATTTGCGTTGCCTCACTCTGACAATGGAGGAGGCCCAGGACAGAAAGGCTGGTGTGGGAATGGGAAGGGGTGTTAAAGTGTTGAGCAACCAGTGTTTTGTGAGATGTCTGTCAAGGCTGAATAACATAAAGGAGTATAAGATGGTACTGCAAAGCATAGTGTGACATTCAAGACAATTGTGTTCTATCACATGAGGCAAGAATTACGTGAATAGTGATGACAGCAATAACAATGATCGCAAAATGTGAACTTTCCAATCTAGAGTAGGAGCAAATTTAAGAATTTGCATCAAAGTAACTTTGATGGAAAGCTCAGGAAAAGAATATCAAATATCTGCCTTGCTCAAATTAGTAAAGTCGTTGATGTACAGTAAGTTGAGATGCAGGGACAAAGGAGGCGGCTGTGAATAAAATCTGAGGAGAAAGTAAACTCCAAGGTTGAACGTCTCCCTTTGAAGTGAGTGGAAAACTCACTGGCATCAATAAGGGAAGCAGAAATCTCATCAATATTTTAATTGTTGTGGCCCATAATGCAGAATGTCCTTCTAAGGGAAAACGATTGAATATACATGGAATCATCTTTGCATAGAATTTCATCATTCAGCAAACCTCGTGCATCAGTGCTCATCAAAGTATGTGACAAGTGTGGAAGCTGTTGCAGAGATCAATTACTTTAAAATCCTGAGCACACGTTTGTTATTCTCCCCACTCATCAAAGCACTCAGCCATGGATAGAGGTCATAAGAGTAGAATTAGGCTACTCCGCCCATCAAGTCTACTCCACCATTCAATCATGGCTGATCTATCTCTCCCTCCTAACCCCATTCTCCTGCCTTCTCCCCATAACCTCTGACACCTGTACTAATGAAGAATCTATCTACCTCTGCCTTAAAAATACCTGCTGTCTTGGCCTCCACATTCTTCTGGGGTAAAGAATTCCACAGATTCACCACCCTCTGACTCAAGAAATGTCTCCTCATCTCCTTCCTAAAAGAGCGTCCTTTAACTCTGAGCATATGACCTCTAGTCCTAGACTCTCCCACTAGTGGAAACATCCTCACCACATCCACTCTATCCACGCCTTTTACTATTCTGTACATTTCAATGATATCCCCCTCATTCTTTTAAACTGTAATTGCAATTAAGGTAAACAGCAGCAAATCACAAATCAAAGTATTATCAAAGTGTGGAGGCGATGGCTGCGACAGGTCTTTACGGCAAGCTGCAGTTGGGACTGTGAAAGGGAGCCAAAACTTGGTGCCAAATGCATATAGACTCAGTGGGCTGTTTCTGTGCATTATGTGCTTCACCAGAGATTATACTTACATATGACAATAATCTCACTGATCTATATGTAATAACAGAATCTCACTGTACCCATGATAATAAATTGAACCATTGAACCATTACAGCTACATCTGTCAATTCAATAAATGAACAAACCTCTGTCTCCATCACAAGGGAAAGATCATCTCTTGATGTCTACTATACTGACTCCCACGGTTATCTGGACTACACCTCTTCTCACCTTACCTCTTGCAAGGAGCATTCCTTAAGGACCTGTCCCACCAGCATGCGATAGCATGTGTCTAGCGCGACCAAAAGTGGTCGCTAGAGGCGTACGGCCTCGCGGGGCCAGTCCCACTTCGATCGGCGGAGGCGTATGGAATTGTGCGGGCTGGTCACGACATCGCGCGAGGCTCCAAAAATCTTGCACTGTCCGAAAATACCGCGCGACAACGGCCTGTCGGCCCGCAGCCGCATCGAGACCGTACGGAGCGTCTCGACGCCGGACGCAGCATCTTCAAAGTCAAGTCAAGTCAAAGTAACTTTATTGTCAATTCAATTATGCAACAGTAGTTACACATAGGATCGAAATTACGTTTCCCCATACTCCAAATGTACATCTTGACGCCGTACACAGTGTCTTGGCGGCTTACGCCTAGCGCGCGGCATTGCGCGATGACGTCACTGCCCGACGCCATGCGGCGTCCAAATTCAATCGACCCGCCTCCTGCCCAGCTGATTGGTGAGTTCGATGTCGGGACCAGCCCCGCACAACTCCATACGCCTCCGTGGTTCGAATTGGGACCGGCCCCGCGAGGCCGTACACCTGAAGCGACCATGTTTAGTCGCGCTAGAAGCATGCTATTGCATGCTGGTGGGACAGGCCCTTTCAATTTCTCCATTTCTGCTGTATCTGCTCCCTTGATGAGACATTTTACTTTAGAACATCTGCGATGTCCTCTTTCTTCAGGAAGTGTGGTTACCCCCTGCTATTGGCGTTGGATCACTCACTTGTGACACCTGTGTGTCCCACAGTTCTGCTCTCGATTCCCGCTCCTCCCAGATAGGACAAGGATAGAGTTCCTCTGGTCTATATCTTTCATCTCACCATCCACCGTTTCTAATGCATCATTCTCCGATATTTCCGCCACATTGATGTAATCTTATCACCAGTCACCTCTTCCCATCCCTTTCCACTTTCGACAGAGATTACTCTTTTCCCCAATTCCTAGGTTCCCTCATACCTTCCCACCTAAACCCCCCACCCCCCCCAAGTACTTTCCCCTACAATCACAGGAGATAGAAGACCAGTCTCTACACCTCCTCCCTCACATCCACAGTGTGTCTCTTTTACATCTCTAGCCTTTGTCCACACATCTGCCTATCAGGCACCAGCCCACCAGCTGTATCCACCAAACATTTAACAGGCCTTCCACACCCCCCCCCCCCCCCCCCCCCCCCCCCCCCCCCCCCCCCCCTTAACCCACCTACCTATTTTCCAGCTTTCTCCCTTCACTACATTGAATCTCAAGAGGAGACAAACCAAATTCTCACTTATCCACGTCTATGCTGCTTGATCCGAGTTATTCCAACTCTTTGTGTTTTGCCCAGGATTCCAGCATCTGCAATTCATTGTGTCTCCAAACCTGCAGTTCTTTGTATTTCAAATCTGCTGTCTTTGTTTAAGTCAGAGAGGAATTGCCAGTATTATTTTCCTTATAAATATATTAATCCTTTGACATTTCATGAACTGCTTTTATCACAAATAACATTCAAATTCAAGAGTGTCAACATGTAATCTAAGGTGCCCGTGTTAGTCTTCTGTGTTTTAATGAAGCCACAGCTCTTGACATTGTAAAGATCACTTGTTTAGTGACCACCTGTGGCATGGTGGCGCAGCAGGAGAGTTGCTATCTCACAGCACCTGTAGCTCCAGAGACCCGGGTTCGATCCTGACTACGGGTGCTGTCTGCACAGAGTTTGTACGTTCTCCCCGTGACCACATGGATTTATCCGAAATCTTTGGTTTCCTCCCAAAGACGTACAGGTTTGTAGGTTAATTGACTCGGTATAAGTGTAAATTGTCCCTTGTGTGTGTAGGATAGTGTTAATTAGTGGGGATCGCTGTTCAGTGCGGACTCGGTGGACGGTAGGGTCTGTTTTCGCGCTGTCACTAAATTAAACTAAACTAAACTAAATTAAAACACAACATTAGCAGCTTGACATTTTTCTTCAGTAGCATTGAAGGGTGAAATACATTAAGGAGCATCACCTCCTCCACAGGCAACAATGGACCATTGTGGGCTCTTTGGCCATCGGTCTCACCTCTGATCTGTTCCGTATCTTTACCTACCTCTAGTTTCCCTGACCCTCAGTCTGAAGAAGGGACTCGACTTGAAACATCACTTATTACTTCTCTCCAGCAAAGCTGCCAGACCTGCTGAGCTACTTCTGCATGTTGTGTCTATCTTCAGTGTAAACCAGCATCTGCAATTCCTTCTTACACATAGTGGATGTCAGTACCAGTATATAGCCGATCAGCCAGCCACACCATAGGAGTCCCTTTACACGTTTGTTAATACAAAGAAAGAACTTGAATTCCTGCTCTCTTTGGATATCAGTGAATGAATTGGAAATGAGCCCACCTGATGGTTTTCACCCAAACAAGTTTTCCAAATTCTAAAACTAAAACCAGATTAACATCCAACTTTTTCTAATCTCTTACCTCGAAGGAAATGCAATTTTTTTCCGTATCTTATATCTCAGTCTGCACTGCGGCCTAACATCGAGGAGTTGGCTGCCTTTGCTGGAGAGCGACTTTTGAGAGCTCCACCGTGGGTGCCTATGGGACTTTAACATCATGGAGCCAGCGATCCCTTTGCTAGGCATCGACATCGGAGCTCCAACCTTGGGTGCTTGTGGACTTAACATCACGGAGCCCGCAGTCACTGGTCAGGGACCGATATCGGGAACTCCAAGCCGCGGGAGGTTCGACTGTCCTGATGTTGGAGTTTCGATCGCCCCGACGCAGGAGCCTTGAACGCTGGCTGCGGGAGCTTTGATCGCCTCGACGGATGGTTCAGCTGCCCAGACCGCATGAGAAGTAAAGAGGAAGAAGATTGGACTCTTTTGCCTTCCATCACAGTAAGGAATGTGGGGAATCAGCTGTGGTGGGTGTTTATGTTAACTTTTATGTATTTGTGTGTCTTGTTGCTTTTTTTCGTATGGCTCTATGGTAATTCGCATATCACTGCACCTTAATTGGTACATGTGACAATAAAAGACCTTTGAAACCTTTGAAAGTCATTAACGTTCAAGAAATCAAAACTTGTTAAAGAGAAAATGTATTGTTTCCAAGAATAGAACATATTATCAACAAATTTCAACAATAAATAGCAAAACCTGCAAGAATCAACGTTAAAAAAAAATGCAAAAATACATGAAATTAGAGACATTGGTTAACCTTTTTGTTGATTTTATAGATCCACATTCTGATCATTTGCCAATAATTATCAATGACTTTTATCAAAGACAATTGTGTATTGGTGATGTCTTTATTATTTATTTTACTCCGATTATATGTTTTTTACTCTTGTTAAATTCTGTAAGGTGTCCTTGAGACTTTTGAAAGGCGCCCATAAATAAAATTCATTATTATTATTATTAATGACTGTTAGATTCCTCTTTGTTTATATTGTCAGTTCTAAGTCTATTATCACTACCATGGCAACGCTTCATTATGTCTTTATGCATTTTGATGTTGAGTACAAAGACCTCCTAGGACCACGTGCCGACCATGCTGCGAGTTTGAGTCGAGTTCAAACTCTTCTAAACCCGCAAATTAGGTTCCCGCAGTGGGACAGCCCCTAGAGGATGAACAATAGATCATCGTTCAACACAGAAAATTTCAGAAAGTTTGCAACCTAATTGGGATTTACACATTGCAAAAATCACAATTGACTGGCCACTTGTCGGTCGTAAAGTAGAAAGATTTATGCAAATATGAAATAAGGTTGTCTATCATGTTAATGTTAAATTGTGGAGCCCATAACACTATCATTGTTTACAAATATATGGTTATGTTCAATGACAGAAAGGCTGCCAGCTACTTATTTTTGCACAACCTATACATATGCACGTTTTTATGTGATGTAGACAATCAATGCCTACATGAGCACAACAATGGAAAGTTCAGCAGCATAAAGTTACATTTCAGAAGCTTATCAAAGTCAGTTCATTGTCACTACAGACTGAAGACACAATTCTCATGAAATGTGATAACCATGTGATAACATTGGAGGCTGAGGGGAGACTTGATAGAAATATATACAATTATGAGAGGCATTGATAGGGTAGCGAGTCAGAGCCTTTTTCTCCAGGTGGAAATGTCCAACACTAGAGGGCATAGCTATAAGGTAAGAGTGGGAAAGTTTAATGGAGATGTGTGGGGCAAGTTATTTTGCACAGAGTGTGTTGGGGGCATGGAACACATTGCCATGGGTGGTGGTGGAGGCAGATACGATAGTGGCGTTTCAGAGGCTTTTGTATAGGCACATGGAAGTGCAAGGAAAAAGAGACCATGGATCATTTTCAGTCTGATGAGATCATAGTTTAACTAGGCATCATGTTCGGCACAAACATCCCTGTGCTGTACTGTTCGATGTTCTATATCCTATGTTCAGATTAGCAAGCGAGGAATTCCACATGGCATACAGCCATTTGAATTTGCCGCTACAAAGTGTTCCATGAACACAGAATCACACAACTCACAAAGCTTCATTGTGCAAAACATTCTACAAAGCACAATTCAATGGAGAATAAATAACTCTGCTCAGAGATAACTCGGACTCCTCAGATCCAACTCGGACTCCTGCCACTGGCAGAAGTTTTCAGATGACTCTGCAATTGTGGGCTGCATCAGTGAGAGGAGGGAAGCTGAGTGCACAGGTGTAGTCGTTGACTTTGTGGAGTGTTGTGGGCTGAATCACCTACAGCTCAACACTGACAAGACTAAGGAGTTGGTGGCGGAATTTACGAGGAAAGGAACATCCATGTCCCCTGTCTCCATCAAGGGTGTGGATGTGCAGTTTACCAGGGAGAACAAGTACCTTGGACTTTACCTTGACAGTAAACTGGACTGGTCCAGGAAGGCTGAAGCCTTGCACAAGAAGGGGCAGAGCCGGCTGTAATTTCTGAAGAGGCTCCGCTCCTTCAATGTCTGCAGTAAGATGCTGCAGATGTTCTACCTATCGGGGGTAGCCAGTGCCATCTTCTTCGCTGGCATGTGCTGGGACAACAGGGTGAAAGCCGTGGATGCCAACAGAATTAACAAGCTCATCAAGAAGACTGGCCCGTCCTGGGGCTAGGGTTGCAGGCACTAGAGGTGGTTCTTGGAGGGGAGGATGCTCCTCAAACTGCGGAGCATCTTGGACAATACAGCTCACCCCCTCCATGACACACTGGTCAACCTGAGAAGCACCTTCAGCAACAGACTGGTTCCACCAAGATGCAGTACAGAATGCCACAGGAGATCCTTTTTCCCTGTGGCTATCAAACTGTACCCTTTCCACTTCGTCACTTTAATTTCATGTTTCATGTATCTTGTGTTTTATGACTGTTCAGATCAATTTCCCTCCTGGGATAAATAAAGTTCTATAGTACTGTATCGTATAACATTGAAGTTGCATAAAATACTGGCTATCTCTGCTGAGACCACAATGCCCATAAATACTGAAATATCTGCCCATTTAAATGATTTCAGGAAAAAGGGATATAAAGAATAAAAAATCAGATTAATTTGATCAACCGCTTTGTTGACTCAGCCTTCCTGGACCAGTCCAGCAACGACTGTTCTTCCTGAGGACATTAAAAAAGACTGGTCTGCCCCAACAGCTGCTGACAACGTTCTACCGCTGCACCACAGAGAGCATATTAACGTATGGCATCTCTGTGTGGTATCCCAGCTGCACGGAGGTGGAGAGGAGAGCTCTTCAGCGCGTTGTCCACAGAGCTCAGAGGATTAGTGGGACACCGCTACCAGCCTTGGAGGGCATCTACCACACACGGTGCCTCAGGAAGGCCGTCAGCATCCATAAAGACTCCTCACACCCTTGTAATGGACTGTTCGAACTACTTCCCTCCGGCAGACGTTACAAGGCCTTCTACGCCCGAACCTCCAGACTCAGAAACAGCTTTATTCCCAGAGCTGTAGCGGCTCTGAACCGGCCCAGCTGAGTGCCCCCCACCCCCCCTGGACTTAGTGGAAATGTAAGCTGTGGTAGAAGCAACAGTGATAAATAGATGAGGAACGAGCTGGGCAGCAAAATGACAGAAGGATCATAATTTGGACAAATGTGAGGTTTTTCATCTTGGAAGATGAAATGAAGAATATCAATTAAAAACTGGCATTTAGATGGCTATGGGTGAACATGAACCAGAGAAAGGCTATACGCAGGTCAGGGGCCAAGCGAGAGTCAAAGAGTCATGAGTGTTTAATTGCTGTATGTACCAGTAACAGCGCAATGAAATTCTTACTTGCAGCAGCTTTACAGATCTGTAAACACAATACCCATAGATAATATATAATCAACAAAAAAAATCCCAGTATGAGCGCAAAAAAGACAAAGTCCTTTGTGTTGCAGCAAAACTGTTCTGTTGTGAATTGTTGTGAATTTGTGAATTTCCTCCAGCACTATCTCCAAGCTATGGCTTGTGAGTCATAGAGTCACAGGTTCCTGCAACAGAGAAACAGGTCTTTCAGCCCACTATGTCCAAGCTCAGCTTAAAGTATTTGTCAATATTTATCCCATTTACCAGCGCTTGGCCCATTGCCTTCTATGCTTGGATTATGGAATCAGTGCCTCCCCTGCATCTATCTCCCCAATGACATTTTCTGCTGGTGGGTTGCCATGGAGGATGCCCCTTTAAGAGCTGAAACCTTGCCATGACTGCTCCATGGCGAAATGCTGCTTGGAATTGAAAGAGCGACCATCATGTCACATACTGCTGCCCATATATGGAAGTATTCCATGAAAGAATATCTTGCCCTTGTACTTGCACTCAAATTGCAAACGTCGATATGCGTTGAATTGAATGAACATTAATGAACTGCTTTGCTATTTGTATCAACATTGCAAAAAGTAGATCTAATGAATTTCTAGGCATGTCTGTTTATAGAAAGGATTAAAAAAGAGAAAGTGTGAAACTCAAACATATCTTATAGCATATGCCTTTACAGTGAATTATATTACATTATAACGTCAAATTCCCGCAGTGAATATTTCCAGAACTTCCAGCAAAGGACCCAAATCATTACAAGCCAATTAATTACTGTCACAAAACCATTGTTTTTATCTACATGGATTTCCTGTTTTGACTGGTGGTGTACATATGTTTAATTTAATTTGACATAGGATACATGGGGGCATCTGACAAATTAATTAATATTTGAAATTCCATAACAGGTCTAGAGTTCACGTTCAAAGTGCCTGTCAGAGTGAATGTAGAAGGTAATTCAGAAAATAAAGAAAATTAAAAGAGAACTGAAAATATGTTATCTAAATATCATCAATAAACTCATCATGAAAAAAAGTTCAATTTTAAATATTGCACGAAAAGCCACTTGGTCAGTTGATAACTCAAATTCAAATCAAATCAAATCAAATACATTTATTGTCATTGCACAACAACAGTGCAACTGTACAACTATATTAGAATGCACAGAAAAAGCACAGAGTTTGACATATCAAAATAAATCTTTTTATTGCTTTGCATTTTCTATTCCTGGGAACTCAGAATGATCACTGACAGGTGGCCAAAGATCTCTTGGCAAAATCAAAGTTGTGCATTAACCTGGCTAATGACCTGATCCCTGCTCAGGCACATGAAGTTAACATTGACAAATATAACTTTCTCCGCTTCTTGGTTTCAATTTTGAACAGTAAACCCTTTAAATGATGGATATTCCATTTTTCTATATTTTGTTTCCAAATGAATTTGTTCTATTATAAATTGTATTTGGAACATAAAATATAAACATAAAATACTTAACAGGTTGGGTCACATTTGTGGGAACAAAAATAGAGTGAACATCTGAAACATTAACTCTGTTTCTCTCCCCACAGAAGCATCCTGATATGCTGAGCACTTCGAGCATTTTCTGTTTTATTTTTAATGTCCAGGACCTTCCTATTAATATTAAGTATTTGAAACATTTTATTAGCACTCTCCAATTTACCTTTCTCATCAATGTAACTTGCTGGTTCACAGAGCCACAGACCCAGATTTGATCCTGACTACCGGTGCTGTCTCTACGGAGTTTGTACATTCTCCCCATGATCACATGGGTTATTCCCGGGCACTCCAGTACCCTCCTACACTCCAAAGACGTACAGGTTTGTAGGTTAATTGGCTTTGGTAAAGATTGTAAATTGTTCCTAGTGCGTAGGATAGTGCTGGTGAATGGGAATCACTGGTCAGTGTGGATTTGATAGGCTGAAGGACCTGCTATCTATCTATCTATCTATCTATCTATCTATCTATCTATCTATCTATCTATCTATCTATCTATCTATCTATCTATCTATCTATCTATCTATCTATCTATCTATCAAGATCTCATCTTGTTGGTTTGCCGGTTTGTTTGCCCGGTTTGTATTTGCACAAAAAACGTACACGATTGTGCTACAATTTTTGGCCCACCTTAAGATCAAGATACATTTATTTGTCACATGTGCCAGTTGGCACAGTGAAATGTGAGTTCACCATACAGCCATACAATTTAAATAAATAGCACAACACACGATATAGTCCAACATAAAACATCACCACACAGCAGAATCAAAGTTTCCCACTGTGAGGGAAGGCACCAAAGTCAGTCCTCTTCCTCTGTTGTTCTTAATGTTCACACATGGTCGGGGCCTCCCTAGCCCTCCGCAGTCGCCGCTAAGGATGCCCGATATAACGGGAGAACAACCTCCACGGCTTAGACCTCCGAATCAGCCGCTTCCTACCAGAGTCCACGGCTCCCAGAGTCCACAGGCCGCGCTGGGCAGAAATTCACACTTGCGGCCCTCGGCAAAGGGTCCAAGGACTCCGCGATGTTGGTCAGCGCCGCCCGCATGGGGAACTCTTCAAACCTCAGCTCCACGATGTTGGAGCAGCGGGCCCAGCAATCTGGACCTTCAAACGGTGATCCAGGTAGGCATCGCTCCTCTCTGCTGCGCTCCGCAGTGAATCGAGAGCTGTGACTCCGCTGCTGAAACTTTGGTCTGGTCCCCGGCAGAAAAGGCCGCTCCGATCCAGATGGTAGGCCGCGAGGAAGTTCTCGGAGAATAGTCGCTTCCTCACCAGGAAGCAACTGGGAAGCGGTTTCCCCCTTACCCCACCCCCCTCCCCCGCATAGAAAAAGTAAAGAAACTCCAAAACACCATTACCCACCATTGTCTTGTGATGTAAATAAAACAAGTTTCGATCAGATTGATGGTACATTTTAAAAGTTATTAACGTTTAAAACTTAAATTAACTTAAAACAGCACCCCCACCCTTGCATGCGCACTTGGGGGAAGGTTCCCGCCTTTACTGGCGTCACAAAGACAACCAACAAAGGTAACAGAACACTGAGTCCTGCCAGCAAGTTTTTTAAGTTTACAAACAGGGAGCCTGAAGAGGAGGGGGAGTGAATGCTGAGGGAGGTAGGGAAGTGCAATTTGATTATTTTTTAAAGTCCTGGCAGCAAGTGCAATTGTGAGGCTGAAAAGGAGGGAGGGGGAGGGAGTGCTGGGATATAAGAGGGGGGAGTGGGGGGGGGGGGGGGGTATGGAGTGGGCGATAGAGGGAGAGGAAGTCAGTGGGGGAGGTGAGGAGGGAGAGAGGGGGAGTGTGATAGGGGGAGTTGAGGAGTAGGAAAGCAGGGAGATAGAGGGAGAAGAGAGGTGTAGGGAGGGGAGAGGGGTTATGGAGGGAAGGAGCGACTGAGGGTAGGGGACAGGAGAGGGAGGGAGAGGTGAGGGAGGGAGTATGGGAGTGGAGGAGGAGGGGGGAAAGAAGAGGAGGGAGCGGGAATGCTGGGGGAATGGAGGAGGAGAGGGGTAGGAAGAGGGATGGTGAGGCACAGTTGGGGGAGGGTTCTGTGACTCGCATCATAACAGGGATCTCTGGCGTCACAATGGGAACCCCGCAGCTGCACCTGCACAGTTGGGGGCTATGGGTCAGTGGTGGAATATTGCCTTGGGGGACGGGGCCAACGGATCTGCACATTGTCTAGTCTAATACTAAAAAGAGACCTATTTTGCTGATAATACTTTATTGTCACATAAGCCTGTGTATCTAGGCACAGTAAAAAATATTTGCTTTGCATACAATCCAATTCCACTAAAATCATACTATAGATAGGTACAATCATAGATAAGTACAAAAGTGTAACGGATGTAGTGTTGACTTCACCGAGACAAGAATCGCCACGTTTCTGGCACCAACAAAGTTCTTAAGAGTGCAGTCTTATCTTGGCCTTAAAGACCCATTGTCCTTGCGGCCTTCTCCTCCGTTTTCCGCCATCTTGAAAACTTCCCTTTGTCCAGTGTCCACCACCATCGCAGTCCTCCTCACCAGTTGGCGGTCATCTGGGTCGTGCAGGAAACGAGCCTTGGATGATTCCAGGTGGGTTCCCGCTTCTGCCAGGCCTGTTGTTAAGGTATGGCCTGCGGTTTCTGCCGCCACGCACGGCTGACCAGGATCAAAATAGTAACTATTTAACAAGTAAAGTGACTTAGCTGTTTATGACGTGACTGTAAAAAATATATTCGATCTATTGAATCACTTAGTTTTTTAGTTTAGTTTAGTTTAGAGGATACACCGTGGAAAAATACATCAATACCAACGCTTAAAATATGGATTGCAAGTATGTTGGACACCGCACATCTTGAGGAAATGCAATTCCTCCTAATGGATAAGTCAGACCAATTCATAACGAGTTGGTCTCCATTTGTCATCTTTTTGGAATCATACGGTGCAACACAATTGTAAAAAATAACTTTCAGGACTGGTCGAGGGTTGGTCAACATTATAAACAATAATCCTTACTTTTTTTTTTTTTTTATTTTTATTTTTTTTAATTTTATGTTTTATTCTCTTTTTTCTATTTTCTTTTTCTCAACTTTCTTCACTCATTCCTTTTTTTTTCTTTTTTTTCACACATTATATATTTCACGTCTTTCTATCCGTTACTATCTAACTTATTTTTCTTATTCTAATCTTTCTTTAATATAACAAAAAAAAAAGAAGCTGTACATACAATGTATTATGAAAATATATATTATGCACTTTAGTGCCATATGATTGTACTTACTTCTTATAAAATAAAATAATAAAACATTTTTTTTTAAAAGAGATACACCGTGGAAACAGGTCCTGCGGCCCACCGCGTCTGCGCTGACCAGCGATCCCCGCACATAAACACCACCCTACACACACTAGGGACAATTTTTATATTTACCACGCCAATTAACCTACATACCTGTACGTCTTTGGAGTGTGGGAGGAATCCGAAGATCTCGGAGAAAACCCATCGCAGGTCACAGGGCGAACGTACAAACTCTGTACAGACAGCACCCATAGTCAGGATCGAACCCGGGTCTACAGCACTGCAAGCTCTGTAAGGCAGCAACTATACCGCTGCGCCACCGTGCCGCTCATTATAACTCATAATAATCTTATTAATAACTGTACAATTTAATTTTAATTTTAATTAGAATTTAAAAATTGTAATTTAATTAAACTTTCTACTAATATTATAAACTGGGTGATGGGGTGGGCGAAAATCAGAAGGAGAGGGAAAGGAGCACAAGGGAACATTCAGTGTTCATACTATTGGGTTATAACTACCCAGGCAGAATATACTAGTTTGGTTTCGGCCTCAGCATGGCACTGGAGAATGCCAAGGACTTTCAGGTCTGTATGAGATGGGATGGGGAGAAATGAAAAGGAACCAGAACAGCAGGATGACCAGAGCATTGGTGCTGCATAATACGGTCACCTAATTAAAGTTTGATCTTGTTGATGTGAAGGAGATCACATTGAGAGTCATAGAGTCATAGAGTGGAACAGTATGGAAACAGGCCCTTTGGCTCAACTCACCCACACTGGCCAACATGTTCCTGCTACACCAGTCTGATCCATATCCTTCCAAGCCTGTCCTATCCATGTGCCTATCGAACTGCTTCTTAAACGTTGGGTTAGTCCCTGCCTCAACTACCTCCTCAGGCAGCTTGTTCCATAAACCCTTTGTGTGAAAAGATGACCAAATGCAGTATACAAGGTTTGAGGAGGTGCATGTGAATCTTTGACTGACCTGGAAAAGCTGTTTATGTTCCTGAATAGTGGGAAGGGAGATATGTTGAACCTCCAATGGTTGGGAGAGAAAGTACCAGAGGAGAAGGAAGTGGTGGTAGAGGGATGAATAAACTAGGGAATAACACAGAGAGATCCCTGCCGAAAGCAGAAAGGGGTGGAGAGGAGTTGATGTGACTGGTGGCTGGATCCCATTGTGGAAATGATGAAGGATGATGAACTGGATGCAGAGGTTGTAAGGATGAAAGGCGAGGACCAAGGGAACTCTATCCCCATGCTACCTGAGAGGAGGGTGGGAGGGGAGGATTAGAACAGATGTCCGGGTAATGGGGAGAACGTGCATGAAGGCTCCATCGATTGCAGTAACAGGAAGTCATGTTTCCTGACAAACAAAGGGAATTTTGATCAAGTCATCGATTTTGATCGAGTGGAAAGCCTCACCTTAAGAACAGAAGTGGTGTAGAGGGAGAAACTGAGTGTAAGGGATGACATCCTTACAAGAGGCAGGATGAGAGGAGGCATCACCAAGGTAACTGTGAGTCAGTGAGTTTACAGTAAATGTCAGTGGACAGTTTGACTCCTCAGATAGAGATAGAAAGATACAGGAAAGGGAGGTGTGAAAATGGGGCAAGTGAATTTGAGGACAGGTGGGTTTCTAGCAAAGGTGATGAAATTGATGAGATCCGAATGAATGCAGGAGACGGCAGCAATGCTTATTCAGGGGAAATTCAGATGTGAGGATTCTGTTTGTTGATTTTAGCTCTAACGAAATTCAACACCAATGTAAAGCTACCACAGATTCCCACTGTGGGGGCTCCAAACAGTCCCCATCCTCTGACCCGACTCGTGCCTGAGGCCCCTCAGTCGCCGCCACGGATCCCGATGTTCTCGCCAGGGTGATGGTATTCCGGCGTCGGGAGAAACCCCCAGCGGCTTGGGGTGCCAGGAAGGGCCACTTCCCACCGGAGCCCGCGGCTTCACAAGCCAAACTGACCGCGCCAGACGGAGCTCCGCACGCTGGTGATCTCGGCGAGATGTAAGTTCAACGTCGCAGCAGCTGGCCGCTCCACAGAAACCGCGGCTCCACGATGTTTTCCTCGGCGGTCCCAGCATACTGGAGTCCCACGTGGCGACCCAGGATGGGGCTCCGGAAGCGCTCCAGCGCCAACCGACTAAAGAAGTGTCTGGGCAGGGCCCCTTAGGAAAACGTCGCTCCAAAAACCTGGAGCCGCGAGGACGGGGTCTTAACGCTGACAGAAGGCAACTCCTCCGACCATTGTAGGGACTTTTAAGAAAAGTTTCCCCCTCCCCCCCCCCACCCCCCCCCACCATAAAAAGATTACACCCCCTGACTGTACTGTGGAGTCTAAAAATAACCCTGGGAAAAAACGGACAGCTCCGAGGACAGGCAGTGTTCAGGACATCGACCTCCTCTGGAACCGGCATGAGAGAGGATGAGATCCGAATGACAGCAGGAGAGGAAGCTCTGCCTATGCGATAGGATTCTGTTTGTTGATTTTAGCTCTGCATTCAACACCATTGTGAGCTACTACAGAGCTACTATGCTCCAAACTTTCTGAGTCGACTGTGCCTGAACCCCTCCGTCGGTGGATCACCAGCTTCCTGACAGACAGGAAGCAGCATGTGAGGCTGGGAAAGCACATCTTGGACCCGCAAATGTTCAGCATAGGAGCACTGCAAGGTTGCGTACTCTCTCCTCTACCCTCTCTACACCAACGACTGCACCTCCACAGACACCTCTGTCAAGCTTCTCAAGTTTGCGGACGACCAACCCTGGTTGGACTGATCCAGGATTGGGAGGAAGCTGCCTACAGACAGGAAGTGACAAAGCTGGCGTTTTATCGCAATAACCACGAGTAGTTGCTCTTAGAGAGTGGAATTGATGGTGACTTTAAGAGAGAATCCCCCTCCCCTCACTTTACTCACCATCAACAACACCACAGTCACATCTGTGGAGTCTTTTAACTGTCCCTGGGAACCATCATCTCCCAAGACCTTAAGTGGGGGGCTACCATCGACTTCACAGTCAAAAAGGCACAACAGAGGATGTACTTCCCACGGCACTGACTTAGGCTTACTTATCTACTTAGGCAATGATAGTCCAATACTACACAGCCATCATAGAGTACTGTCCTCACCTTCTCTATCATGACTGGTTTGGCTCACTTACTTACACCTGGACTTACACTTACGTCTGACTTACTTACTTACTTTGGCTGCAACCTTCCCTTATTGATTACTGTACACTTGCAACTTACAGGAAGCTTACTGGGCTTACTTATCTCTACCCTCTTACCCTGGCCACTACTTTTCACTTCCCTCTGGTTGATGACTTACGGATTGTCAAAGCTGCCACAGCCAGACACTTACTTACTTTTTTATCCTTACTTTGCTCTACTTACTTGATCAATACTTACTTACTTAACTTTTATTATTATTAATGTTTAGTGTTTTACTTGAGTCATTCGTAACTGTACTACTGTCATGTTGTTATTTGTTACTTACTTAGGCAAATTCCTTGTATGTGAATACTTGGCCAATAAACTTACTTACTTACTTACTTACTTACTTACTTACTTACTTACTTACTTACTTACTTACTTACTTACTTACTTACTTACTTACTTACTTCCTTACTTACTTACTTACTTCCTTACTTCCTTACTTACTTACTTACTTCCTTACTTCCTTACTCACGCACTTACTCGCTCACTGACTTACTCACTCTCTCACTAACTCACTCCCTCACTCACTCACTCACTTACTTACTTACTTACTTACTTACTTACTTACTTACTTACTTACTTACTTACTTACTGTTGCAGACAAAGAATTGGGGAGGTGGTACCAGAGTAAGTTTGGACCAAGGACTGTTCCACAAAGCCAGTGAAAAGATTGGAGTAATTGGGGTCCATGTAAATGCCCCTTTGCTACACCTTTCATTTATATATTTATATTCTTCACCTGCCTGGATAAATGTAGTAGCAATGGCACTCAAAATGTTTGTCACGTCTTTTTCCCTTATTCCATTTCAAAGCAATTCACTCGATTAACATTTCATGCACCCACCTAAACATTCAATTTGTACACCACCAGTCCACCAGTGTGCACCTTCTTCACTAGTTTAGTTTAGTTTTATCATTGGCACCTGTACCAAGGTGGTGAAAAGCATTTT
This sequence comes from Leucoraja erinaceus, assembly GCF_028641065.1. Taxonomy (NCBI): domain Eukaryota; kingdom Metazoa; phylum Chordata; class Chondrichthyes; order Rajiformes; family Rajidae; genus Leucoraja; species Leucoraja erinaceus. The sequence continues at coordinate 148,862,259 of NC_073377.1, forward strand.
TGTTGTACTTTTGTCATGCTATCCATTCAGCAGAAAGACTATACATGATTACATTCAAGCCATCCTCTGTTTATAGATACATATAAAGGGAAAAACGTTTTGTGCGAGAAGTCCAGTGAAATCCAATAAAAGATAATCCAAAGGTCTCCAAAGAGGCAGATGGTAGGTCAGAACCACTCTCGAGTTTGTATTAGGATGGTTCAGTTGCCTGAAAACAGCTGGGAAGAAACTGTCCCTGAATCTGAATGTGCGTTTTGGAACTTCTGTACCTCTTGCCTGTTGGGAAAGAGGAGGAGAGGGAGTGAGGCTGGTTATGCTGGTGGCCTTGCCAAGGCCGCATAAAGTATAGATGGAGTCAATGGAATGGAGGTCAATTTGCCTGATGGCCTGGCCTTTGTCCACAACTCTCTGCAATTTCTTGTGGTCTTGGATGGAGCAATTCCCAAACCATGCTGTGACGCATCCTGATAAAATGCTTTCTACGACACATCTGTAGAAGTTGGTGTGAGTTTTTAGGGACATGCCAAATTTCTTAAGCCTTCTGAGGAAATAGACATTGGTGTGTTTTCTTAGCCATTGTTTTGATGTGGCTGGTCCAGGCCAATTTGCTGATGATATTTATTTTTAAGAACCTGAAGCTTTCAATCGTATCTACTTTGCGGGTATGTATACCACTTTGCTTCCTGAAGTCGATCACAATTTCCTTTGCCTTGCAGAGATTGAGGAATAAATTGGTGTCTTGGCACCATGTTATGTGATTCTGAATTGCCTTCCTATGCTCATCATTATGTGATATCTGGCACAGTATGATGATGAGTTTTATTAGTATGTGGTTGCACAGTCGTGGGTATAGAAGAATTAAAGAAAGGGGCACAAGTGTTGCAGATCATCGTAGAGGATGATTTGTCTCCCTTACTCAAGGATTGGAGTATTTTGGTCAGAAAGTCGAGGATCCAGTTCCTCGAGGATCCAGTAGAGTGCTGACTTCCAGTTCTACGACTTTGGGAATGAGCTTGGATTGGGATAATGGTATTGAAAGCAGAGTTTCAGTCTAATGCGGGTGCCTCTCTTATGCAGGTGTCTCTCTATGCACTACACCTGGAGTTATTTACTGAGGTTTCACCTTCGTAAGCCCCCAAAACGCAACCAGGGAGCATTACCACCAAGAAGCTCCCTTCCTCTTTTCCTTTCTTTCAGAATACGTCTTAACTCATGTTGCTTTGATTTGTGATCATCAGCCCTGAAATATGCTTATAAGGCTCAATGTCAAATTGCATTGGGTTATGGTGCAGTGGAATGCCCTGAGATGTTTTATTTCTTGAACTTTTCAAGTTGATGTTCAGGATAGCATTAGCTTTTGGGGTGATGGGTCATAAATGGGTACCTAAATGGACTAAAAATTGCATGAGTTGGGTGCGCAGGAACGAATTTCAGATGCTGATTTAGACTGAAAATGGACACTAGATAGACACGAAAATAGACACAAAATGCTGGAGTAACTCAGCGGGACAGGCAGCAACTCTGGAAAGAAGCAACGGGTGGCGTTTTGGGTCGAGACGTTTCTTCTGACTGAAGAAGGGCCTCGACCCAAAACATCACCCATTCCTTCTCTCCAGAGATGCTGCCTTAATCACTCCAGCATTTTTTGCCTATTATGGGTTAGGTATTGTGCACATCCTTTTTGCTATATACAGTGCATTCAGAAAGTATTCAGACCCCTTCACTTTTTCCACATTTTTTTACGTTGCAGCCTTATTTTTAAATGGATTAAATTCATTTTTTTTATCATCAATCTACACACAATACCCCAGAATGAAGAAGCAAAAACAGGTGTTATAAATTTTTGCAAATTAAAAAGAAATAACTGAAATATCACATTTACATAAGTATTCAGACCCTTTGCTATGACACTCAAAATTGAGCTTAGGTTCATCCTGTTTCTATTGATTATCCTGGAGATGTTTCTACAACTTGATTGGAGTTCACCAGTGGTAAATTAGATTGATTGGACATGATTTGGAAAGGCACACACCTGTCTATATAAGGTCCCACAGTTGACAGTGCATGTCAGAGCAAAAAAACCAAGCCATGAAGACAAAGGAATTGTCCATAGACCTCCGAGACATGATTGTGTCGAGACACAGATCAGGGGAAGGTATAAAACAATTTCTGCAGCATTGCAGGTCCCAAAGAGTATAGTGGCCTCCGTCATTCTTAAATGGAAGAACTTTGGAACCACCAGGACTCTTCATAGAGCTGGCCGCCCGTCCAAACTGAGTAATCGGGGGAGAAGGGCCTTGGTCGGGGATGTGACCAAGAACCCGATAGTCACTCTGACAGAGCTCCAGAGATCCTCTGTGGAGATGCGAGAAACTTCCAGAAGGACAACTATATCTGCAGCACTCCACCAATCAGGCCTTTATGGTAGAGTGGCCAGATGGAAGCCACTCCTCAGTAAAAGGTACATGACATCCCACTTGGAGTTTGCCAAAAGACATGAGAAACAAGATTCTCTGGTCTGATGAAACCAAAATTGAACTCTTTGACCTGAATGTCAAGCGTCACGTCTGAAGGTAACCAGGCACTGCTCATCACCTAGAACATTACCATGCCTACGGTGAAGCAAGGTGGCGGCAGCATCATGCTGTGGTGATGTTTTTCAGTGGCAGGAACGGGGAGGCTAGTCAGCATTGAGGGAAAGATGAACGGAGCAAAGCACAGAGGGCTCCTTGATGAAAACCTGCTGCCTGCTGAGCGTTCTGGACCTCAGATTGGGGCGGAGGTTCACCTTCCAACAGGACAACGACCTTAAGCACACAGCCAAGACAATGCAGGAGCAGCTTTGTGACAAGTCTGTGAATGTCCTTGAGTGGCCCAGCCAGACCCCGGACTTGAACCCGATCGAACATCTCTAGAGGGACCTGAAAATAGCTGTGCATCGGCGTTCCCCAACCAACCTGACATAGCTTGAGATGATCTGCAGAGAAGAGTGGGAGAAATTACACAAATACAGGTGTGTCAAGCTTGTAGCGTCATAACCAAGAAAACTTGAGGCTGTAATTACTGCCAAAGGTGCCTCAACAAAGGTTTGAGTAAAGGGTCTGAATACTTATGTAATTGTGATATTTTGGTTATTTTTTTTAATTACTTTGCAAAAATTTCTAAACACCTTTTTTTTTGCCTTTTTCTTATGGGGCATTGTGTGCAGATGGATGATAAAAAATGAATTTAATCCATTTTAGAATAAGGCCTTAATGTAACAAAATGAGGAAAAAGTGAAGGAGTCTGAATATTTTCTGAATGCACTGTATACATAATTCTTCATGGTGTGTAAGAATAATATGTCTCAACATAATCTAAAACTGTATTTACCTCAGTTTGTTGGGTTTTCTTTTGGAGTACCATGTTCTTATGGTTTCTAAGGTACACAAAAATGCTGGAGAAACTCAGCAGGTGCAGCAGCATCTATGGAGCGAAGGAAATAGGCAATGTTTCGGCCCGAAACGTTACCTATTTCCTTCGCTCCATAGATGCTGCTGCACCCGCTGAGTTTCTCCAGCATATTTGTGTACCTTTGATTTTCCAGCATCTGCAGTTCCTTCTTAAACTCTTATGGTTTCTAACTATTTAAAAAAAAATCCCTATTTCTCTGATAAATCTCCAATTTCTGAAAGGATGTATAAAAATTAGAAACATAGAAACATAGAAATTAGGTGCAGGAGTAGGCCATTCGGCCCTTCGAGCCTGCACCGCCATTCAATATGATCATGGCTGATCATCCAACTCAGTATCCCGTACCCGCCTTCTCTCCATACCCCCTAATCCCCTTAGCCACAAGGGCCACATCTAACTCCCTCTTAAATATAGCCAATGAACTGGCCTCAACTACCCTCTGTGGCAGAGAGTTCCAGAGATTCACCACTCTCTGTGTGAAAAAAGTTCTTCTCATCTCGGTTTTAAAGGATTTCCCACTTATCCTTAAGCTGTGACCCCTTGTCCTGGACTTCCCTAACATCGGGAACAATCTTCCTGCATCTAGCCTGTCCAACCCCTTAAGAATTTTGTAAGTTTCTATAAAATTCCCTCTCAATCTCTTAAATTCTAGAGAGTATAAACCAAGTCTATCCAGTCTTTCTTCATAAGACAGTCCTGACATCCCAGGAATCAGTCTGGTGAACCGTCTCTGCACTCCCTCTATGGCAATAATGTCCTTCCTCAGATTTGGAGACCAAAACTGTACGCAATACTCCAGGTGTGGTCTCACCAAGACCCTGTATTAATTGCAATTATGATAATGATCGATTTGTACAAAGTCATTATTAGCAGCCACAAAGTAGATGTGATCTACAAGCCTCACTTCTTCCCCCAGATGTGGTAAACTGCAGAGATTTAAAACATTTAACCTGTGTTTTTAAATCCGGGCACAGTCTTAAAATGACACCAGAATTACAATATTGTTAAACTCTGTGAGAATTGGAAGGAATAAAAAACCCATTTATTTTAGATCTATGTCCTGATTATCTGAGGATGATGTAGATAGAATTGAATGCTTGTGAAAGGAATTATTTAAGGGCAGAATCTGTTTGGTTTGTATAACGCAGCAGCTAAGATTGAAAATCATTGCTTATATTATTAAAGGAAGATTGTGAACATTTAATTTAGCTGTAGGTTGAACAAATCTGCCTACAAGCAATTTTCAGTAGTTTGAGTTTAAATTATTTCTCCAGCCTTGCATGCAGCAATGTTAACACCATTCAAAAATGTATATTCATAAAATACGCATGAGAAAGTTCTAGCCTGTTTTAAAAAAAAAAAAAATCCTTTCCATATTTCTTCCTTCATTTTCTGATGGTCACAGCATCATGTGCAATGGCCAAAACATAAAGTGCTGAAGGAACTCAATGAGTCGAGCAGCATATGGAGAAGGAGTAACATTTTGCATCTGGACTCTTCTTGAGTCTGTGTTTTGCTCAATATTCCAGCATCTGCAGGTTCATACGGCTGTTTGCAGCCTTCTCAAACCTCAGGAAAACAGCTGTTGCAAACATTCACTCAAGCAGTGGCTATGTGTGGATGAAGGGGGCAGAATAATAACAAGGTTTAATGGTGTCTAATTCAGAGATCATCTGAAATACACCCAACTAACCGTCAACATTATGAAACCTTGCTGTTTTACTACCTACTATTCCACCTCCACCACCAGCCTGGTCGACAAGGTCGAGAATGATGTTGTAGTGCCGTCCAATCTTCTTAGCCCAGGTAATTTGACTGAGTTTCTGCATTATAGATCAAACCTGCAAACTCTGCTAACTTCCACCTTGCCTTCAAATTCACATGCACCATCTCTAACAACTTTTTCACCTTTATTGAATTTTCTGTCTCCATCCCTGGGAATAGATTATCGACTGATGTCCCCTGCAAACCTACCGACTCCCACAGTTATCTGAACTATACTTCCTCCCATCCTGCCTCTTGCCAAGACACTATCCCTACTTCCAATTTCTCTGTCTCTGCCACATCTTCTCCCAAGATGAGACTTTCCTTTCTAGGACATTCAACATATCCTTGTTCTTTAGTAAAGATTGTTTCCCCCCCCCTTCTGTCATAGATTGTTTTCCCCCCCTTCCCTCGCCCCTCTTCAGTGTCCCATAATGCTGCTCTCACTCTCCCCCCCCCCCCCCCCCCCCCCCCCCCCCCCCCCCCCCCCCCCCTTCCAGATAGACCAAGAATTCCCCGGTCCTCAACTTTCACCCCACTAGCCTTCACACCCAACACATTATCCTCCAACATTTCCATCACCTCCAATGTGATCCCACCACTAATTACATCTTCCCATCCGCTCTCCTTTCCGCCTTCTTCAGAGACTGTTCCCTCTGCAACTCCTTGGTTCACTCATCCCTGCCCACCTCAGATACCCTCTCCTGTAACTGCAGGAGATTTAACACAGGCCCTATACTTTGTCCCTCGACTACATGGATCCCCGCATGCCTTCCAGATGAGATGGAGGTTAACGTGCACCTCATCTTAGTCTGAACATTTCAGTTATATCTGTGATCATTAACTTCTTATAGATATTGGAAATGTGCACAGAAAATGGACACGGGGAGGCTAAATGAACCCTTAGACATGCCACACCATTTAATAGTATTATGGCTGATCCCTGTTCTAACTGGCTATCTCCACTCTCAGTCCTGTTGCAGGGTTTTGACATAAAATGTTGATCTTATCTCTCCAGTGATATATCCACATATATGCTTCTCGACCCGTTGCGTTCCACCTGAAGATTATTTTTTTGCAGCTGATTGTAAATCCTTCTTCCTGCTTGGTCCCAATGTCCACTATTTCCCCCAAGTCCAAAAGCACATTAATCACTGCTTTCTAAGTACAGATAATCTGCACAGGCTCAAGCCTATAGCGAAGAGAGCTCCCAAGATTCACAAACTATCTTTGGAGTGTGGGGAGGAAACCAGAGGATCCGGAGCAAACCCACGTTGTCACGGTGAGAACGTACAAACTCCGTACACAAACTCCAGCACCTGTAGTCAGGATCGAACCCGGGTCTCTGCGCGGTAAGGCAGCGACTCTACCACTGCGCCACAGTGCAACAGTATCCTCTGATATTCTCCAAGTCAAAAACACATTCTCTGCTTTCAAAGAATAGAGTGACTGCACACGCAACCCTCTAAGGGAGAGAATTCCCAATGTTCACAAACCATGTGGCTGAAGAAAATAGTTCCCCCCTTGCTGTGGTTTCTGACAAGGCTTTTAATTTTTGTTTTACTAAAAGGGTTCTCTGAAAACCACATCTTCTATGAAGTAGATGACTTTCTGTCCTAGTCACACCTTTCCAACGCGCAGATCGCAGCAGTATATTTTAGTTATCCACTCAATTGCATCCAGCTCTAAGACGTACCAGGGGCCCATCCCTGACCTCTACCTCTGCTACATCGATGACTGCTTTGGTGCCACCTCCTGCACCCACACACAACTGACTGACTTCATCCGCTTCACCACTAACTTCCATCCGGTGGGCGGCACGGCTCTGGCCAGCAGCGGCCTCTGCAGTCTGTCCGCGTTTTATTATTTTCTGTCTGTGTTTTAATGTAGTTTTTGTTATTTTTTTTGGGTTGTGTGTGTGGGGGTGGGGGTGGGGGGGGAACTTTTTTAAATCTCTCCCTGCACTGGAGACCCGACTTTTTCTCGTCGGGTTTCCGTTGTCGTTGGGGCCGCAACGAGTAGCGGCCTACAACAGGAAGAAGCCGGGGACACTGGTGCTACAACTCACCGTCGCCGTCGCGGGGCTGGCCGAGTCCGGAGCGGGTGGAGCGGTGGAGGAGCGCTGCTGCTGCTGCGGCCCGACCGGAGAGTCGGAGGCTCCAACGACAGGTCTGTGGACGGCGGCACCGGGAGCCCGCGGGTCCCTGGAGGGAGACCGCTTTTCAGGGCTCTCGCAACGGCGACTTCTCCCGCCCGAGTTGCGGGGTCGAAGAGCTCCTGGAGCGGGGCCTGACATCACCGCCCCGCGCGGCTTGGAATGGCCGCGGGACTCTGCGAGCGCACGCCGGGGGCTCTAACACCAAGACCCGGTGTGCGACCTCGCACCACCCAGCGTGGCTTTAATGGCCGCGGGACAATCGCCATCGCCAGCCGGGGGCTTTGACTTTGACTCTGACATCGGGGGAGGGGGGGGGGGGGAGAGTGCTGTGGAGAGATAAGTTTATTTGGCCTTCCATCACAGCAATGTGATGGATGTTTATGTAAATTATGTTGTGTCTTGGGTCTATGTGTTTGTATGTATGGCTGCAGAAACGGCATTTCGTTTGGACCTCAAGGGGTCCAAATGACAATAAATGTATCTTATCTTATCTTATCTTAAATACACCTGGACCATTTCCGACACTTCCCTACCATTTCTTGACCTCACTATCTCCATCGCAGGTGATAGATTTCTGACCAACATCCACTATAAACCCACTGACTCGCATGGCTATCTGGACTACTCTTATTCCCACCCTGCTATCCCCTACTCCCAATTCCTCTGTCTTCACCGCATCTGCTCCCAGGATGAGGCGTTTCAAACCAGGGCATCGGAAATGTCCTCATTCGTCAGGGAACGGGGGTTCCCCTCCCCTACTATAGATGAAGCTCACACCAGGGTCCCTTCCATGCCCCGTAACACTGCTCTCTCTCCCCATACCCCCACTCGTAAGAAGGGCAGAGTCCCCCTAGTCCTCACCTTTCACCCCACTAGCCGTCACATACAACAAATAATCCTCGGTCATTTTCGCCACCTCCAACGTGACCCCACCACTCGTCACATCTTCCCATCTCCCCCCCTGTCTGTTTTCCGTAAAGACCGCTCCCTCTGTAACTCCCTTGTCAATTCTTCCCTTCCCTCCCGCACCACCCCCTCCCCGGGCACTTTCCCTTGCAACCGCAAGAGATGCTACACTTGTCGCTTTACCTCCCCCCTCGACTCCATTCAAGGACCCAAGCAGTCGTTCCAGGTCCGACAGAGGTTCACCTGCATCTCCTCCAACCTCATCTACTGCATCCGCTGCTCAAGATGTCAGCTGATCTACATCGGTGAGACTAAGTGTAGGCTTGCCGATCGTTTTGCCGAACACCTCCGCTCGGTCCGCATTAACCAACCTGATCTCCTGGTGGCTCAGCACTACAACTCCCCCTCCGATTCCGAATCCAACCTCTCTGTCCTGGGCCTCCACTATGGCCAGAGCAAGCACCACTGGAAATTGGAGGAACAGCAACTCATATTCCGCTTGGTCAGTCTGCACCCTAGCGGCATAAATATTGTATTCTCTAATTTCCGGTAGCCCTTGCTGTCACCTCCCCTTCTCAGCTCTCCCTCAGCCCTTGGGCTCCTCCCCTTCCTTTTCCCTTTCTTCTCCCCGCCCCCCACACCCCATCAGTCTGAAGAAGGGTGTTGGCCCGAAACGTTGCCTATTTCCTTTGCTCCATGGATGCTGCTGCACCCGCTGAGTTTCTCCAGCACTTTTGTCTACCTGTCCTCTACTCAATATCTGTAAATAGCATGGGAGCCGTGAATTTGGGTCAGAATCAGAAAAGGAACGGATTGTCCATTTCACCCTCCCTAGCTGAAGACAATGTCCATCTTGGCTAGCTAAAGACTTGCAGGAAACATGTTCCCAATGTTGGGGGTGTCCAGAATCAGGGGTCACAGTTTAAGAACAAGGGGTAGGTCATTTAGGACTGAGTTGAGGAAGACCTTTTTCACCCAGAGAGTTGTGAATCTGTGGAATTCTCTTCCACGGAAGTCTGTGGAGGTAAATTCACTGGATGTTTTCAAGAGAGAGTTAGATAGAGCTCTTTGGGCTAATTGAATCAATGGATATTGGGCGATGGCAGGAACGGAGTACTGATTTTAGATGATCAGCCATGATCATGTTGAACAGTGGTGCTGGCTCGAAGGGCAGAATGTCTTAACCTGCATCTTTTTCATGTTTCTTTGTTAAGTGGCAATGTTCTGCTTTCTGTTGCTCACTGAACAAGACTGCTGTCTCAGCCCTATAAGAAGTCAGGGGTGTCCCTCATCACAGGGAATTCCACGAGTCTATAGTTCTACTTCAAGGTTTCTATAATAGGAAACTCAAGGATATGGCTCCTGATTTTTAGTTAAGTTATTTGCTGCCATGCACTTTCTGAAGGCTGGGGTATTGGTATTGGCTTAATTTCGTCACATGTACCAAAATAGTAATCTTATGCTTCTGTTTGCATGTTACCCAGTCAAATCAGATAACACTGTGCATCAATACAATCAAGCCACACACAACTCCAAGGAGCAACACGGTGGTGCAGCAGTAAAGCTGCTGCCTTACAGTGCCAGAGACCTGGGTTCAATCCTGACTAGGGGCGCTCTCTGTACAGAGTTTGTAATTTTTCCCTGGACCGCATGTGTTTTTTTCCGGGTGCTTCGGTTTCCTCCCACATTCCAAAGACGTGCACGTTTGGAGGTTAATTGGATTCTGTCTAATAGGAAATTGTCACTGGTGTATGGGGGATGGGGGATTGCTGGTGAGTTGAAGTGCCTGTTTACCATGCTGTATCTCTAAACTCAACTAAACAGGTAGTGCAAAGAGAAAAGTACCAGAATGCAGAATATAGTTTTGCAGCATTGTGGCATTACAGTTCCAGAGAAAAAGTCCAATGAGGTAGGATGGAAGATTGGGACAATACCCGGGCTCATGGCCCATTCAATAGCCTGATAACAGGGGGAAGAAGCAGAATGGGATGCCGATTTGCCATTGTCTGTTTTGGACTATTATACACGGTCTACATTAGCACCCTGTAAGCACCAACCTTAGCTGATGGAGTGCAGTCGGTTCTTTTAATTGGAGCTGTCTGAAGATTTTTGTTTGATTTGATTTTAAAATTCAAGTCATGAAAGCTTTCAGGTTTCAGCAAAGAGATGAAGCAGCATGTAAGTCCCTCAGTAATGTGTGCTTCCTGTGACATGATGGCATCAAAATCTGTGTTTAATAATGTGCTGAAATGAATGTTCTGGCCAAGGAGAAGGATAAAGTGAGCAATCATAAAGAACATGACAAGCATACAAGCCATTTTGATGTGTGCAATAGAGATTCAGATAGAAAAAATGGGAGGGTTCAATTTAATGTTAGGTGCGGTAAAACTGATGAATAAATATTAATATGTACCCAAATAGGATTTCCTTGTAACAACTGTTACTAAGTAGCAATTATCACTACTGAAGAGTCAACAGAAATGAAAAGACAGAATATCGTGTTACTGAATTATTCCTGACAATTTCTATCAGTGAAGGCTCACGTTATTGTGGCCTGAATCAGGCATTGCAACTTTTCCTTCACATGCAGGACGAAGATACCGCTGACAAGGACAGCAATTATTGCCCATTCCAACCACTGTCCGCAAGGTGGTGGCGACTTGCCTTCTGACCTGCTGCTCTCTGTGGGGTGAATGTGCATCCAAACCCCTTTTACAACAAGCACTTGAGTTTTTTTGACCCAGTGATATGAATGACCTGGAGGGGAATTTGTCAGAAATGGTATATTATTGTATGGTATGGTTTGTCAGTTATTAAAGATGGGATAGCAGCACATTTGGAAAGTGGTGAAATCATTGGACAAAGTCAGCATGGATTTACGAAAGGTAAATCATGTCTGACGAATCTTATAGAATTTTTCGAGGATGTAACCAGTAGCGTGGATAGGGGAGAACCAGTGGATGTGGTGTATCTAGACTTCCAGAAGGCTTTCGACAAGGTCCCACATAAGAGATTAGTATACAAACTTAAAGCACACGGCATTGGGGGTTCAGTATTGATGTGGATAGAGAACTGGCTGGCAAACAGGAAGCAAAGAGTAGGAGTAAACGGGTCCTTTTCACAATGGCGGGCAGGGACTAGTGGGGTACTGCAAGGCTCAGTGCTGGGACCCCAGCTATTTACAATATATATTAATGATCTGGATGAGGGAATTGAAGGCAATATCTCCAAGTTTGCGGATGACACTAAGCTGGGGGGCAGTGTTAGCTGTGAGGCGGATGCTAGGAGACTGCAAGGTGACTTGGATAGGCTGGGTGAGTGGGCAAATGTTTGGCAGATGCAGTATAATGTGAATAAATGTGAGGTTATCCATTTTGGTGGCAAAAACAGGAAAGCAGACTATTATCTAAATGGTGGCCGATTAGGAAAAGGGGAGATGCAGCGAGACCTGGGTGTCATGGTACACCAGTCATTGAAAGTAGGCATGCAGGTGCAGCAGGCAGTGAAGAAAGCGAATGGTATGTTAGCTTTTATAGCAAAAGGATTTGAGTATAAGAGCAGGGAGGTTCTACTGCAGTTGTACAGGGTCTTGGTGAGACCACTTCTGGAGTATTGCGTACAGTTTTGGTCTCCAAATCTGAGGAAGGACATTATTGCCATAGAGGGAGTGCAGAGAAGTTTAACCAGACTGATTCCTGGGATGTCAGTACTGTCTTATGAAGAAAGACTGGATAGACTTGGTTTATACTCTCTAGAATTTAGGAGATTGAGAGGGGATCTGACGCAAAACTACATTTCGTTGTACTAAAGGGGTATTTGACATGACATTAAAGTTGCATTGAAGATTGTTCCCGAAACTTGCGGAAGTCCAGGGGAACAAGGGTTCACAGCTTAAGGATTGTTCCCGATGGGGGAAATCCTTTAAAACGGGAGATGAGAAGAACTTTTTTCACAAAGAGAGTGGTGAAAAAACTCTCTGCCACAGAGGGTAGTTGAGGCCAGTTCATTGGCTATATTTAAGAGGGAGTTAGATGTGGCCCTTGTGGCTAAGGGGATCAGTGGGTATGGAGAGAAGGCAGGTACGGGATACTGAGTTGGATGATCAGCCATGATTGGCGGTGCAGACTTGAAGGGCCGAATGGCCTACTCCTGCACCTAATTTCTATGTTTCTATGTACTGTATGTGTCTGGATTGCACAAGTATTGTTTCAGTTTTGAGAGTTTTACTACAACATAGTTTTTGGAATATAAGCACTGCAACCACTAGGTGCCTGTGATGGAATGATTCAACTATACTGTACATTAAGAGGACAGGAGCTCATCAAATGAGTTGCTTTATCTTTTCTTGCTTCCTCGCTCAGATTGAGGTCCACTCATCCAGGAAAGTTAAGAGCATTTTTTTTTTCTGATGATACACCCTAGTTAGGTGTATCAGCACCTCAAACAAGTTAAATGGTATTATTTTTTGAAGGCCAATGTACCAAAAGCCTTCTTGGACACCCTATCTACCTGTGATGCCACTTTCCAGGAACGTTGTACCTGCACTCCTAGATCCCTCTGCTCTACAACATTTCCCAGAGGCCTGCCATTCACTGTGTGGGTCCTGCCCTGGTTAGTCATCCCAAAAAGCACCTTGCACTTCTCAGTATCAACCATTCATCAGCCCATCTGCCCAACAGATCAAGATCCTGCTGCAATGGTTAAGGGGCTGCCCCACTTGGGCGACCTAATCTGCGAGTTTAGAAAAGTGTCTTCGACCTTCAAACTCGCAGCATGGTCGACACGTGGTCCAAGGAGGTCCGATGAGGTCGCTGGAACTCACCTTCATGCTCGAGGGAAGTTCCTGAATACTTGTGGCCTCAGCTAGGTAGCGGAAAATTTTTTCAGCATGTTGAAAACTTTTCCGCGAGTAAAATTTGGTCGGCATGGTTCTTTTTGACTCGTAGTGCAGTGGAGTGGGGTCTCTATGTAGTTACAGGCAGTCAAGGGCAGCCGTAGGCAATCTCCTTCGCTGACCGGGCATTTTAATTGGCTCATTGGAGTTTTCAGGACAAAAGGAAAACCTACCGGTAGGTAAAATGCCCGCTAAACTTTATTATACTTCTTAAAAGTGTCTCCACTCCTCCCCATCTCCTCCCCATCTCCTCCCCATCTCCTCCCCATCTCCTCTCCTCCCCGTGCTCTCTACTTACTGTACACTGTGGCAGCCGTTTACCTTTCTCTTCATCATGCAGACAGCACTCCACCGCTTTCCCTGGCCCCTGACGTGTGTGCGCATGCGCGTGTTGTGCGCGTGTTGTGCGTGTGTGTGTGTGCGTGTGTGTGTGTGCGCATGTGCGTGCGCGCATGTGTGTGCGTGCGCGCGTGTGTGTGCGTGCGCGCGTGCGTATTAGGTTGCCGCAGTGGGACAGCCCTTTAACTGTAACTACGATCTTCACTATCTACGATACCACCCACTTTACTGGCACTTGTTAATTTACCCATCATGCCTTGTACATTTGCATAAATAGTTGATATAAACTACAAACAACAATTAGACCTCGAGGCTGAAAAACAATCTTCCCCCATTACCTTCTCCATCCTTCCATGAAATCAATTTGCTATGCAGTTGGCTATCTCTTGTTGGACCCCATGCAATCTAACCTTCCAGAGCAGCCTACCATGTAGACCTTTGTCAAATGCCACGCTGAAGTTCCTGTTTACAGCAAATACAGCTCTGCCCTCATCAACCATTTTGGTCGCATCTTCAAAAAACTCGATCAGATTAGTGGGACACAACCTCCCATGTCCCTTGTCCATCTAAATGTATGTATGTAAATGGTAACCATGGTGATTCAAACTTATCCCACGCATGCTGACCTTTCCCATACCACAACACTTTTTAAACTTCCCTGATTCTGTGATTAAGATCAATTATTTCATATACTTGAACGTCCGATGACATACACAGCTTTTTTTTCTTGTCTTATTGGTTGGCTGTGCTCGGTGCATTTGTGCTTTTCGCACCTGTTGCAATGTAGAAATAAGTTGGTGTTAATCAATTTACTTTGTCGTGTTTGACATGTTCATTCAGAATTATGAACAAACGTGAAGGTGTTAATTTTCAATGCTCACTTCCTGGTGAAGTCCGATGTCATTCGCATTCATTGAAAGTGGAGCATTCTGCGTTTACTTGCATAATGACTAAATTAATTTAAAACATTTAAAACTCACCCATAGTAATATGCTAAATTTATGATGTTCATGCATTGAACTGAAAATATTACTACTCAGTTAAATTTATAAACCAGATATTATCGCATACAGGTATTATCTTCTTCTTATCGAGTCCACACACAAGATTAGTTGTTCCGCCAGAGCTGGATACACTTCTCAGCATCTGCATACAACGGTGTCTGTCTTGTGCTTCTTGTGTGTGGTGGTGGAAAGATTGGTGAAATCAGGGCCGCGACGTGAATGCTCTTTCCTTGACCCCACCGCATAGAGCCATAGAATTGTATGGGGGAGAAAAGTGTCTATGCCAACCAAACTCCCCTTCTAAGCTTCATTGCACATTCCCATACAATCAATTCAACTCCAACCTTCCACGTCACACCAGGTGAAACAATCATTCACTCCCAACTTGACGAAACTAGTAATCACGATGTGGCCTCTTCAACACTAGAGAGGCCAAATGTTAAAGAGGTCACTGCTCTGCGGGTCACCTGTGCTCAGTGCACAGGAGTAACACTGAGCTTGTTTTGATCCTGTCTGCCATTGTAATTCACCACCTTACTGCTGCAATGATCTGGGGCGTCCTGCTCTGTTATAGGAGCACAACGTAAGCTCAATGAAAGTGCAACATCTCTCGTCTGGGCTCGCTGCTGCCCGCAGGACTCAAGATTGCATTCTCCAACTTCAGATAGATTGCTCTTTATTTCTGTTGGTAACAGATAATTTTGATAATTTCTACATACCATTCCTCTCCCCCGTTTTTTCCTTTCATTTGTTTTACGTTCAAACTTGCCCAACACATCTAGCAGGCCAAACGATACAACATTAGTTCAGTGTAGTTATTTTAGAGATACAGCGCGGAAACTGGCCCTTCGGCCCACCAGGTTCGCGCCGATCAGCGATCCCCGCACATTAACACCATCCCACACCCACTAGGGACAATTTTTCATTTACCAAGCCAATTAACCTACAAACCTGTACGTCTTTGGAGTGTGGGAGGAAACCGAAGATCTCGGAGAAAACCCACACAGGTCATGGGGAGAACGTACAAATTCTATACAGACAGCACCCATAGTCAGGATCGAACCCGGGTCTCCGGCGCAGCATTCCCCGTAAGGCAGCAACTCTACCGCTGCGCCATCATGACCGCAGATTATACAGAAAACAAAGCTTAACTCATTATTTCAGAGCTTTCCATCATTTCATCCATTGTTAACATTCCAATTTTTCAATTCTAATGAACGGTCTTCGACCTAAAACAGTGACTCTTTTCTCTTTGCACGGATGCTGCCTGGCTGGCTGAGTTCTTCCAACATTTCTGTTTTTGTTTCAGATTTCAACATCTGCAATCTTATTCATTTTACACACAGCTCAGAACCTGGCAAATGTCACACCAGCTTGGCTCTCTTCACATCCACATCCTGGACCAGCTGCTGGATAGCAATCTGAGTGAAGCTGTTTCTAAGAACATGGGGAAAACAATGTGGGCACTGTCCATCTTGCTCAAAGTGGAGTTGACAACTGCAAAACTGTACACTATCGGTTAAGTACAAACCATGAGAAAACTGGATAAAATGTAGAGCCTTTAAGCTACAAATGAATCAGCCTGTGAAATTATGAAAGCTTTCTTCATTCTGAGTTACTAATTTTTAGTCCCATTTACATATTTTTGCTTCACCCAACATAATTCCACAAAGTGACTTCAATTACAATAGAGACACAAAGAACTACAGATGCTGTAATCTTGAGCAAAACATCAAGTGCTGGAGCAACAATGGATCAAAGGTTTCAAAGGTCTTTAAGGTATAGTGATATGTGAATTACCATACAGCCATACTAAAAAAGCAACAAGACGCACAACTACATAAAAGTTAACATAAACATCCACCACAGCGGATTCCCTACATTCCTCACTGTGATGGAAGGCAACAAAGTCTAATCTTCTTCCCTCATTTTTCTTCCACAGTTGGGGCAGTCAAACCATCCATCGAGGCGATCGAAGCTCCCGCATCGGGGCGATCTCCCGCATCGGGGCGATCGAAGATCCCGCATCGGGGCAGTCGAAGCTCCTGCGGCTTGGAGTTCCCGAATTCGGTCTCTGACCAGGGACCGTAAGCTCTACGATGTTAAAGGCTGCATCACTGGAAGATATGGGTATAGATGTGTGAAAACACACACTACCAGATTCAGGGACAGTTTCTTCCCAGCCATTATCAGGCAACTGGATCATCCTAGCACAACCAGAGAACAGTGTAGAACTACTATCTACCTCTTTGGTGACCCTCGTACTCTCCTTGATTAGACTGCTGGCACTGATTAGACCCTTGCACTAAACGTTATTCCTTTATAATGTCACCTGTCACGATGGCGCAGCGGTAGACACAGCAAATGCAGCGCCGGAGACCCGAGTTCGATTCCAAATACGGGTGCTGTCAGTACAGAGTTTGTACATTCACCCCGTGACCTGTGTTGGTTTTCTCAGAAATCTTCAGTTTCCTCACACACTCCAAAGACGTACAGGATTGTAGGTTAATTGGCTTGGTAAATGTAAAAATGATCCCTAGTGGGTGTAAGATAGTATTAATGTGCGGGGATCGCTGGTCGGTGCGGCCTGTTTCCGTGGTGTATCTCTAAACTAAACTAAACTAAAATGTACCTACACACTGTAAACGGATCGATTGTAATCATGTATCGTCTCTCTGCTGACTGGTTAGCATGCAACAAAAGCTCTTCACTGTACCTCGGTACAAGTGACAATAAACTAAACTGAACTGAACTGGGTAGGCAACATTTCGGGTCAAGAGACCAGACCCTTCTTCATACGAAGAAGTCTGCAGAAGTGTCCCCATCCTAAATATTGTGTACTAATTCCATCCAGAGATGCTGCCTGAACTTCACATAGACCTCAATGGTCTTACTGTTATATTACCTCTATACTTTTAATATGGTTAAATATTAACTTTTAATCATATACATAGTGATAATGAAAGAATGATCTATGATATGTAATACAATGTATTTAAACAAAATGTAATTCCAAAGTAGATTTTCATCTTAATAAGCAGCCAATTTATTTTTTATTTGCGTTCATTCCACTTTAGAGCTGCAGTGTGGAAAATAGGCCCTTCAGCGAATTTACAATTTACAGAAGTCAATTAACCTACAAACCTGTATGTCTTCGAGTGTAGGAGGAAACTGGAGCACCCGGAGAAAACACGCAGTCACCAGGAGAATGTACCAACTCTGTACAGACAGCACCAAGTCAAGATCGAACCCGGGTCTATGGCGCTGTAATAGCCCTGCCCCACGGTAAGAGTTCATTCCAAGAGCTCTCCCGAGTTAAAAAAAAAATCAAACTCGTGGTAAGCATGGAGAATGAACGTAGCGGGTACGTCGGAGCTCGGGGACGTCTCTTAGCAGTCCGCAACGCCAACGGCAGGTACTCGGGAAGACTCGCTAATGGCAGGTAAGCACGGGAAGACTTGTGAAAATTTTTCAACATGATGAAAAATGTCCACGATAGCCCCGAGTACCGACGAGTGGCCATTACTGTAAATCTCTGAGTTCGAATCAGGGCAAACTCGGGAGAGCTCTTGGAATGAACTCGTACCGTGGGACAGGGCTTTAAGGCAGTAACTCTTTTTAGAAAAGAAGGACACAAAGTGCTTTTTATTGTTCTGAGACAGGGGGTTCTACGTTAATAATCTCCATCAAAACATATGCAACATTTGTGCTGGGCAAGGAACCTGAACCGCTTTGCTCTGATCCATTTTCGGGTTTCGGCCCGAAACGTTGCCTATTTCCTTCGCTCCATAGATGCTGCTGCACCCGCTGAGTTTCTCCAGCTTTTTTGTGTAACCTTCGATTCTCCAGCATCTGCAGTTCCCTCTTAAACATTCATGTGTAACATGTCTGTTTGTACTTGTGCAAGAATTTGTGCTCTTTGGAGGAGCGAACCATTACAGTGTGTGTCCCTCTATTCGCCTGCAGGTTAAGGACAAATAATTCCAGAAATACCTTGCAGCTGCTGTCACTGGCCAACAGTGAATAACTTCATGCTTGCACATTCCAAAGGAGATATTTTCACTGTATCTGGGTCAAATCTGTGGGGTTGGGGTGCAAATAACTATTCTCTAGTGTCCCATATTACTCCAGATCCCAGTCTCTAAGTTCCGCCAGTTATTATTTGTCACTCATTGCAGAAATGGCAGCCCAGGAATGGGAGCGGCTGCTTCTCTCCTCTGATCTTCACCTGGAATTTCTGCTGGAATGGATCAGGCGGATCAAGAGGCCCAGAAAATCCCTAAAGTTCTGAAATAAAGCATCACTGGGAAGAGATACGAGGAAAATAAATGCCTGGAGTGATGGCAGCAGAGCTTTAAGATGTATAACAACAGTAGGGTTGCCAACTGTCCTGTATTAGCTGGGACAGCCCGTATATTGGGCTAAATTGGTTTGTCCCATACGGGATTGCCCTTATCCCGTATTTGACTGCTACTTGCACTGGGAGTGTTTTTAATTTCCACGTTTTATTTATGAAATCTCTTTGGCGTCTCCTAACTCAGCTCAGATACCTCACCTACAAGACTCAATCGACCTTACGTCAAGATAACTAGGAGAGAAAGTGCACAGGCTAGCGTTAGATACCAACAAGCCAGCTCAGGCGAGCGAGTGCATCTGCTCAACAGAGCAGGCGTAAATCTAAATAGACCCCAGGAAATCAATTTTAATTAAACAGTAATGCATTGCCGCTTAAATTATCAACGCAGCCCAATGCTGCCGCGAGGCCAGGCTAGAGAAATACAGTTTCTACTGAATGTGTATCACTTTTGCACCATCATGAAGTTGAAATATCGTAAGTAGAAGCATCGTAAGTCGAGGAGCATGTGTACTCTGTAATCACCAGAGGGCACACTTACAGACAGATCCTAGATCTGATACAACAGCGTGCGTGCATGTTGCATGTGCTCTTGATCCCACATACGAGTGATGCACACGTCATCCAATTACAGGCCCCTATGCACATCAGCTGTATGCTATATTTTGCCATTTGCTGCCACGTCTGGTGCTATTCGGTCGGTTTGGCATCTGCAAATATGGATAAACATGCAAAAAAGAAAAGACTGTGCAGCTATAACAAGCAATGGGAACGACATGGGTTAAGCTCAGCAGCGGTGACTCGATGAAGGCCTTCTGTACTTTATGCTGTCGGGAATCTGTCCCTTATTTTGACCTTTTGTACCTTATTTGGGAGTGAGAAAGTTGGCAACTCTAAATAACAGTCACCTGTTAGTTCAGCTCACTGGAAAAGTTACAATTCCCGCATATCGACACCTGACATCACTGACATCACGCACTAGCACATTCTTTGACACTCACAAACACATCTCACACCTAACAGCCACAACAGTCATATCATACACACAAACACACTGTAACCGACTCGTAACACTCTTACATAGCAAGACAACATTTCTGGTGAAGTCCAACAAAGTGGTGGCCAACACCTCTGGGCCCAAATGAGAGGAGGGCATGGAAACACTAGTAACGGTGCCAAGGACTATTACCAGAGGCATCGTCTTAATTCATTTCAGAGTTCTGTACTAATGTCTTGAGCCGAGGAACATAGTGAAGCAGGATGAAAATAAAGGGTGAATCGATGGCCCTTTATAGGTGTAGGGGCCCTGTGGAATGTGTGGAGCAGAGACATGTAGATGTACAGGTACATAGTTTATTCTCAACTGTTATCAAGCAACTGAACCATCCTCTCACCAGCTAGTGTGGTTCTGACCTCCCATCTACCGCTTTGAGCTATCTTTAATCTGACTTTGTCGGACTTTATCTTGCACTAAATCTCGTACCCTTTATCCTTCATCTATACATGGTGGAAGGCCTGTTTGAAATCCTGTACAGTCTTTCCTTTGACTGGATAATGGCAAAGAGGTTAGGGATGGTGGTGCAGCGGTAGAGCACAAGAGATGCGGATTCAATCCTAACTACGGGTGCTGTCTGTACGGAGTTTGTACGTTCTCTCCATGACTGCATGGGTTTTCTCCGAGATCTTCGGTTTCCTCCCATCCTCCAAGATGTACAGGTTTGTAGGATAATTGGCTTGGTATAATAGTAAATTCCCCTTAGTGTGTATAGGATAGGGTTAATGTGTGGGGATCGCTGGTCGGTGCGGACTATGTTGGCCAAAGGGCCTGTTTCCGCGCTGTCTCTCTAAACTAAAGAAAAATGTTTTTCACTGTACATTGATACACGTATCTATAATAAACTAAACTAAACTATACCAAATTAACTAAACTAAACTAAACTAAACGGGCATCACGGGTGGATAGGATGGTAAAGAAGGCTTATGTTACAGTGGTACACAATGTTGGTGAAGCCACATTTAGGGTATTGCATTCAGATTTGGTCACCTTGCCATAGGACAGATGCCATTAAGCTCGGGAAGATGGCACAGAAGATTTACGAGGGTGTTGCCATGATTCGAAGGCCTGAGCTTCAGAGAGAGTCTGGGCAGGACAACGTTTTATTCCTTGGATGCCTTCAGTACCGTGCAGAGGTGTACAAAATCATGAAGAAACTAGATAGCGTGAATACATGGAGTCTTTTACCTCACATAGGGGTATCATGAACCAGAGGACATGGATTTTAAGAGAGAGTGGGGATATTTTTTTTAAAGAACCTGAGGGGCAACATTTTCACGTGGGTATATGAGATGATCTGCCAGGGGAGTTAGTTGGGGTAGATACCACAATAACATTTAAAACACACTTCAACAGGTCTGTGGCCAGGAGCGTTTATCTGGATATGGGCCACATATGGGCGAATGGGACTTGCTTAGATGGGACATGTTAGTTGGTATGGTCATGTTGGGCTAAAGGGCCTGTTTCCATGCTGTATGACTCTATGACTCTATGTCAAGGCATGCAAAGGAAGAGAAAATAAATATTGCTACAAAATCACTGTACAAAATAATGGGTCAGGGATGTTTGATCAAACTCAAAGTAGAACAGGAAGGCTGGCACAATGGTTATAATGATAATTTTATTTATTTTGAACGGGGGATTTAAATCTTTTGACATTAACCGAATTTTGGGGGGAACATATATAGGACTTTAAATTGCTGTGCAAAATTGCTTAACAATGCAAAGCCTAAGTTATTACTTATTTAATATGATGTTATTAATGCACGTAGAGGTGAATTTGTATGTGTATATTATGTTTATGGATATTAAGTACATAATGTAAGAACAGGAATGCTATTATAAATAATAGTTTTAAAGAAAGTATCATAAATTAACCGGGTCAGTTCCTGACCAGAAGCAATGTTAACTGCGATGGTCTAAGTCAACATAAGGATATTTCTAGGAATTGCCTTCCATTCTCCATATGTTTAGAACATTAAGTCTCTGCTGGAATTGCACTGTAAATGCACTTGGCGACCATAATTTCTGAATCACAAAAACATATTTAAGTCGATAAGACTCTTTATACTCTATTCTAGAGTCGAAGCCACAGAGCAGTCACGGTGGCACAGCAGTCGATTTGCTACCTTATAGCAAAATGCAGCGCCAGAGACCCGGGTTCGATCCCGACTACGGGTGCTGTCTGTATGGAGTTTGTACGTTCTCCCCGTGATCTGCGTGGGTTTTCTCCGAGAACTTAGGTTTTCTCCCACACTCCAAAGACGTACAGGTTTGTAGTTTAATTGGCTTGATAAAATGTTAAATTGTCAAGTTGGCAATATACAGAGTACTGCCCTGCCGACTACAAAATTCAGAATGTTCGGAAGAGCCTTTTACCACATATGTTACTGTGCCTGGTTATGGTAGTTTGAATGCCTGAATGTATAGCAGGGGTCAGCAACCTACGGCCCATGATCCAGCCCCTACCCTAAAATCATCCGGGTCACAGGCGTATTTTATTTCAATTCGTTTTCGCGGCCTGCCAGTCCTGGGGATGCGAGTTGATCTGGGAACTGCAGCTTGTCCCGGGGCACGCAGGTGACCTGGGCGCTACTGCCAGTCCCGGGGCAGGCGAGCTGACCTGGGAACTGCAGCCAGTCCCGGAACATGAGAGGGGCCTGGGAACTGCAGAAAACTAATTGAAAAACACGTGAAAACTAATGCAAAAAATAACACCAAGCGTCAGACTATGACAATAGATGTACCCTGCCACCTGCTCTCGGACACGCAGATCCAGGTTACCGACTCCTGATGTATAGAGTTAATGATGATAGTTAAATATATGTCCATCATTTAGATTCAGAACGAGAATGTTTAACAGTTATTGAAGTGAACCATTTGAAGCTGGCCTATGATGTTAGGGAAGCGGGCGATGGGTGGGTGTGAAGACCATCTTCCATTCATCACGCATATGGAGCCACCAGTTAGTTGGCACAGTGGTGCAACTGGTAACGCTGCTGCCTCACAGTGCCAGAGACACAAGTTCAATCTTGACCTCAGATACTGTGTATGCAGTGTTGACACATTCTCCCTATCACCATATGGGTTTCCTCCGGCTGTCATAGAGTCATAGAGTGATACAGTGTGGAAACGGTTAGGCCCAACTTGCCGACACCGGCCAACATGTCCCAACAACACTAGTCCCACCTGCCCGCATTTGGTCCATATCCCTCCAAACCTGTCCTATCCATGTAGAACATCCAGTGGTGCTGTTGCTGTTGATGGCTGCCTCCACCTACAGTCTGTTTATCTTTTTATCTTTTTTTTATTTTTAGTTGTTTGAAGTATGTTTTTGGAGGGGTTTATTTTGTGTTTTGTGTGGGGAAGGGGGGTAGGGTAAGGGGGAAACCGTCTTTCAGTCACTTCCTGGCAAGGATGCGACTATTATCCGAGTTACACCCTCGCCCCCCTCTTCGAGGCCTATCAACTGGATTGGCACAGCCTTTCCTGCTGGGGACCAGACCAGAGCTTCAGCAGCGGCGGCGCAGCGCTGGATACATCGCGCAGCGGGTGACGCCTCGCCTGGGATCACCGTTTGAGGCTCCAGAATGTTTGGCCAGCTACATCGACATCGTGGAGCTGTGGTTTGTGGAGCTCCCAGCGCTGGCCACACTGACCAACATCACGGAGTCCTGGGACCCTTTGCAGGGGGTCCGCCAGCATTTGAATCTCCGCCCAGCTCAGCCTGTGGACTTCGGGATCCATGGTCTCCGGTGGGAGTTGGCTGATTCAGAGGTCCAGGCCGCTGAGGTGGTTCTTCCGTTCGACGTTGGGGTTCCGTCGTTCCCGGAAAGAGGGCCTGAACATCGGGCCGGCCGTAGCGGCGACTGCGGAGGGGTTGGGAGACCACGACCACGGGTGAACATCGAAGAACATCAGTGAAGAGCTTGACTGAACTTTGGTGCCTTCCCTCACAGTGGGGAACTTTGGTGCCTCTGTAAGGATGTATGTGTTGTGGACTATTGTGTTCTGTGTTTGTTTGTTTTGTTTTTTGTTTTAATTATTATTTGTTTATTTATTTTTATTCATATGACTGTATGGGGAAATAGCATTTATTTGTCTCTTACTTGAAGACAATGACAATAAAGTTGAATCAAATCAATCAAAAATCAAATCAATACCGGTTTCTAACTGTTTCTTAAGTGTTGGGATATTCCTTGCCACATTTGCCTCCTATACACCGACCACCCTATAATAATAATAATAATAATAATAATCTTATTTATATAGCACATTTTTAGTCAACTTGCATTGATCCCAAAGTGCTTCACATAATTGCATTACATTTACACACAGGCAAAGGTGGGTGAAGTGTCTTGCCCCAAGGACACAACGACAGTGTGCACTCCAAGCGGGATTCGAACTAGCTACCTTCCGGTCGCCAGCCGAACACTTAGCCCATTGCGCCATCTGTCGTCCCAAGAAACTATGTCCTCCAGTTTCTTCTCACATCACAAAGATGTGCGGGTTTGTAAGTTAACTGGTTTCTGTTAAATTACCCCTCGTGTGTAGGGAGTGAATAGAATAACAGAACTAGTGATAATGGATGATCAATGGTTGGCATGGACTCAATGGCCGAAGGGCCTGTTTCCAAGCTGTATTTCTAAATTAAACTCTAAAAAGTTCAGACACTGTTACTTTTCGATATTTAGAGGTTAGTTCAGTGATAAAATCAGCACATGGTAAGTCACGTTGCATCAATTAGCCTACAACCATAGTGGGGGAGAGGAATACTCCGTGAGGCCAGCATCCCAGGCCTTGCACGTTAGTTCCCTTGCAGAGGATTCACAGGGGGATGTGAATGAGGCAGACTGGAGGAGAAGGCTGATGGGTATGACTGATGGATGCCAGGCATCTCTTGTTCTCCAAAAGATTCATGGAATTAGTGATATTCCTTCAAGGAAGAGGTGGTGACTCAATGGAACAGGAGTCAATTTCAGAAAGAGAATGATTACGGCACCACCACTGCTACTCCAGGCATGTCCGCCAGCCACCCTGCCAAGATGGTGCACGATGAAGCCAGGCCTTCTTGGTGTAGATCTGTCCTCGGCTTCAAGTTAACACCTTCTCACATTCCCCCACTCCTCCAGCCACTGGGGAAGCATTGTATAGGCGCAGGAAGAAAGTCAAAGGTTTGCAGGAGACAGGCAAGGAATGCTTGCTATAAATTCATCTCCAGTTGGACATGTTGCAGACGTTATACAACAGCAGCTGCTCGTTCCACTCCGCTTCTTAAAATAGCTTCCTTTGAAGTTAAGGGATCCAAATTGTGGAAGCCAAGAAGAGTGTGCAGCTGCTGCTGTAAAGCACACTTCGCACCATCAACCTGAAGTAAACTTTGATGTGATTAATTTATATTGGTTTAGCATTCGGCATACTCTGGTGCAAATGGTTCTTTTGGCTTAGAATGTTTACTTTGTTGGTAGTTTTTAAATATAATTACTGTAGCCAGTAACTTTCAGCAGCTGAGAGATAATCTGGGAACGGTTTGGTTTAGGACAAGGAGGCAATGGTATTGGATTTGTAAGCCATGTACTGCCTGTCCTGAGGGAATTGTTGGTATGACATCCTTGTTCCTTTTTTCTCTTGTTCTCCTTCCCTTAGCAGCCAACATTATCAAAGACTTGTCCCTACCCCGGTCCCAACCCATTCATTCCTTTGCTCCAATTGTGTAGAAGCTTGAATGCATGCACCACCAGAACAGCTTCCTCCACTTCTGTTATCAGGCTTCTCAACATGCCTACCATAAACTAGGCTCCTGTCCATTTAATCTCTTCCCCATTCTAGACATTGAACATAGTCTAGGGAACTGGTGCGCTGCAATGCTGAGAACCATAATCTGCACTCTGTATCTTCCCCTTCACTACACCTATTATACTTGAGTTTGACTTGATTGTATTTATGTATAGTATTATCTGATCCGACTGGATAGCAAGTGAAACAAAGCTTTTCACAGTAACTTGATACAAGTGACAATGTTAAACCTGAATTTAAACCTAAACTGTACCACTGCACAGTCCCTTCGGTCTGCAACACAAAGTCCTCATATGATAAAGTTGTGGAAAACACAGCAAACCACAATGAGAGATTTTAGACCTGGTCTTGGAAGTACTGTTGACCTTTCCAAAGTATTCCAGACAGAGGAATCTTTGTTACAAAAGTTAACGGAACTGAGCTATCAAATTTCATGTGGCAGCATTGTATCAGTGCACAGAGAACACATTCTTGGTTGTACAGAAATCAGGGGAGAACCTTTTAGCTTTTGATTGAGAGATTGAAATATAGATATCAGGACAGAATGCATTGGTTTAGTTTAGTTTATTGTCACGTACTGAACTACAGTGAAAAGCTTTTTTTGTTGTGTGGTCTCCAGTCAACAGAAAGACTATACATAATTACAATCGAGCCGTCCACTGTGTACGGGAACAGGATAAAGGGAATAAAGTTTAGTGCAAGATGAAGTCGAGTAAAGATGGTCCGAGGATCTCCATTGAGGTAGACACATTATGACTGCCACTCATCAATGCTGCATTGGTCAGCAATAATGTTCTATAAATGATATTCACGGTTTACATTCTTGTTCATTTGTCATACATCTCCAAGAAGATCGGAGGCATATTCAAAGTACAATCATTTTAGAGCCTCTCAGCCTACAGCGTTTGAGAACAAACAACCTTAGCAAATCATGTTTAAGAAAGAATTGCAGATGCTGGAAAAATCAAAGGTAGACAAAAATGCTGGAGAAACTCAGCGGGTGAGTTCAGACTGAAGAAGGGTCTTGACCCAAAACGTCTCTCCATAGATGCTGCTCACCCACTGAGTTCCTCCAGTATTTTTGTCTACCATAGCAAATAATGTGTTCATTCTTGTTGCTTGCTATGTTGTCACAGCAAGTAAAAATGTCATTGTTCCCTTGTTGGTCCTTATGACATTTAAACAATCTTGCTTTTGACTCTTGCTTCCTTGCAAGGGGGGAATCAGATAAACTTAGGATTTCTCAGATTGAAAAATATCAGTGAAATTTCATTTGCAGCAATGTCCAGCAACTGCAGTTCCTTCCTACACAGGGGCCGTGGACTTGCCATCGGCGCCTGCGATCCTTTGCCTGAGATCGACGCTCCAACCACGGCCTGCGGATTTCAACATCGAGGAGTCTCGGGTAGATACTGATGTCGATAATCTCCAAGCCACAGAATGTTCGACTGGCCCCGACCCAGAGTCTGATCACCCGGTGCGGGGAGCTGCGATTCCCACCGATGCAGGAGCCTGATCGCCCCGACGCGGAGGGTTCGACCACCGGCTACGGGAGCCAAGATCGCCCCATCAACAGAAGGCTCGAGGCCCTGACCGCGGGAGGACAAAGAAGGGAAGAAGATTGAACTTTTTTTACCTTCCATCACAATGAAGAATGTGGGGGAGCCGCTGTGGTGGACGTTCATGTTAAAATGTATTTGGGTGTCTTGTTGCTCTTTATTGGTATGACTGTACGGCAAATCAAATTCCTCATGTGTTGCAAAACATACTTGGCTAATAAAGTACTATTATGACTATGATTATGATTTGTAAATTAAGTTGGATTTGTATTTGGCTACACAGTCGTGGGTGTATAGGAAGTAAAGAAGGGGGCTACAAATGCATCCTTGTGGGTCACCAGTGTTGTGGATTATCATAGAGGGTAAAATGTCACCTATCCCCACTGATTGTAGTGTGTTGGTCAGGAGGTCGGGGATCCAGTTGCAGAAGAGTCATGAAGGATATTTGCTCGACTGACGATCTCAGATCTTTCAATGGTGACAGACCCTGATTGTTTTCCTATTGGCAAGACAAGATACTGCATCACAAGGATGGATGTGTCAGGTGGCCAACGACTGCAATGGGGGACCAAGAAACTTTCAGATGGCGGCGGCACTGGATGGAGGAGAGGATCAGGGCCGGTGAGCAGGCTTTTGGGCTCGTTGGGACATCCTCAGAGGAGTTCAGGGGGGCACAGAAGCCGAGCGGTGGCCATGGGGGGGAGGGACGGCACGTTGGCGAGTCGACGTGTCTGCGGAGTGGGCTGCCGGAGGCCCTGTAGCAGCCGAGGGGATCACGTGGATTGGGTACCATGGGAGGCTCCACAGAGTTCAGACAAGTGTGTGAATTGGACGTGCCCTGCAGTGGCGGTGGAGGGCATCAAGCATGTCCAGCCCAGACCGACTCCTGCAACATCCAATCCAGTTCCACCATCGGCATGGTTGGTCTTTGTGGCCAAAATAAAACTCCATACATTTAAGAACTTGAAACCTGAAAGATTGAAGTTGGCGACACGTTGTGTATTGCCCAAGTGTAATCTACTATTCTTGCACTACAATCCTTGTGCCGTGGTACTTGAGTATGGTTGTGCTGATGTAAAGTAAGATAGTTGCAGAATTTAATGCAAAGCAAAGAATTTCACTGTATCTAGGTACATGTGGCAATCAAGTACAATGGAACCAATCTGGGATATTTTACCATTATCTCCAGTTGCAGAGGGGATGGGCTTTTTAGCTAATTCACAGCATCCTAGCTCCAACATTCTGACTGGTTGCATCGTGACCTGGTTCGGCAACTTGAACGTCTGGGAGCGAAAAAGACTACAAAAAGTTGTGACCACTGCCCAGCCCATCACAGGCTTTGACCTCCCCTCCATCGAAGGGATCTATTGTAGTCGCTGCCTCAAAAAGGCAGACAAAATCATCAAGGATCCACACCATCCTGGCCACACACTCATCTCACCACTGCCACCAGGATGAACGTACAGGAGCCTGAAGACTGTAGCATCCAGGTTCAGGAACAGATTTTTCCCCCCAGGCATCAGGCTATTAAACACAACAAATAAGCTATGAACTCTGAACAGCAAAATACTATAATTATTACTTGTTATTTGTACTTTATTGTACTTTTTCTTTTTTACCCGTTTAATACAATGTTTACATATTCACATATTCTGTTTGTGCTGCAGCAAGTAAGAATTTCATTGTCCCTTCCGGCACATATGACAATAAAACACTCTTGACTTTTGACAGTAAGAGGTGATGCCCGCCTTTGATGAGATTGCAGTTTAATTTATGAGATTTCAGTATTTCAGTAATAATCCTCCTTTTGAATTACAATCATCTCAAGGATTGCTCCTCACAGTTGTAGGAGAATTTCTCCCAGATTAACATTGATGAATGTGGGTTTATGCTGTTTAGCGCATCTATAGCTCATTGTTGCAGCTTCACCTAGTTGTAGCCTCATGTTCAGGTATGTCTGCTACTGATTCACATGCCTTGCTGTCAAACTAATGGTTCAACATTTCTGTACTCCTCACTCAACCAAGGTTGGTCCCTGGATTTGTTTATAATGTCAAATTAAGGATATGAAAAGCATTGAGTATACAGTGGGTGGCACAGTGGCGCAGCAGTAGATTTGCTGCCTTACGGCACAGATACTCGGGTTCAATCCTGACTATGGGTGCTGTCTGTAGGGAGTTTGTACATTCGCCCCGTGACCATGTGGGATTTCTCCGGGTACTCCAGTTTCTTCCCGCACTCCACAGACGTACAGGTTTGCAGGTTAATTTACTTGGGTAAAATTCTAATTTTTTTTCCTAGAGTGTAGGATAGTGCAAGTGAATGAGGTGATTGCTGGTCGGTACAGATTTGGTGCAATGATGGGCCTGTTTCCACGTTGTATCTCCAAAGTCTAAAGTCTACAGGTCCCTTTCTTCTTTGTTTAGTTCAGTGGTTCCAAACCTTTTTTTGGCCATGCCCCACCTAATCACCTCTAAAATCTTGATGCCCCCCCCCCATGTGGTGTTATATAATTCTTATCATTTAAAAAGTGATAAGATTCTCCCATGACCTCGCGCGCTTCATGCGACGTGCATGAAGAGCGATGGCGCGGTGATTATGTAATAACTACACAATAAAGACCTTTTTTACCCCCAAAAAAATTATTTACTCAAAATAACATCTGAAACATAAACCACAAAAAATTATTTACTCAAAATAACATCTGAAACATAAACTACATATGTTTACCTGATATAAAATCCAAAAAAATAAAAATCGAAAATTTGGACCCAGACCTCCTCAGTCGCGCTCAATTGCCCCCCTTAAAAATCAAATTGCCCCCCTGTGGGGCGTACGCCCCACGTTGGGAACCACTGGTTTAGTTCTTTGGATTCTTTACTTATTTCCTTTCCTTTCTTAAGGCCCTCTTCTCTTTGGGGTGCTTTTTCTTTTTTTTTTTTTTTTTCTTTTTTTTTTCACAATTTCAAGCACGCAGTCTACTTAAATATCATCATTCATTTAACGCCAACTACTGCGGACTCCACTTCACTACCATCCTCATTCTTCTCTTCTTTCTTTTTTCTCTCTTTCTATTACAGGTTAAAGTTAGAAAAAAAGAGAGAAGTTGTACACAAAATGTATTATGTTGCATATCATGATTAAGATGTATGTACAATGCTTCTAATAAAAAAATAAAAAGAAAATTTAAAAAATAATAAAAAGAAAAAAGTGGTGTATATTTATATTGCTGATGATGGCTTATCAAGGATGCCCAGTTTTGAGCTGGTGGATCTATTCTGCGTCTTTTCCATTTAACATTATGTAGTCTGTCACAACACAATTGCGAATGCCATGTCAATGCCATTGGATGCTGTACCTACAAAATGGCAGACTGGTGAGTTTCTGGTCTTGACTCTTGTCTTGACTCATGAGAATGGGAATTCTGTACAGGACCATAAAGATCATATAGAAGGATGAGAGGGAATCTTATAGACACATATAAGACTCTTAAGGGATTGGACAGACGAGATGCAGGAAAAATGTTCTGCATGTTGGGAGAGTCCAGAACCAGGGGTCACAGTTTAAGAATAAGGGGTAGGCCATTTAGGACTGAGATGAGGAAATAAAAAATTAACCCAGAGAGGTGTGAATCTGTGGAATTCTCTGCCACAGAATGCAGTGGAGGCCAATCCACTGGGTGTATTCAAGAGAGAGTTAGATTTATCTCTTGGGGCTAATGGAATCAAGTGATATGGGGATAAGGCAGGAACGGGTTACTGATACTGGATGACCAGCCATGATCATATTGAATGGCGGTGCTGGCTCGTAGGGCCGAATGGCCTACTCCAGCACCTATATTCTATGTTTCTAATTACAGCACAATTGATTATTTTATCCTAAATATCAACCTGAAAATATATAATACACAATGTTAGCTACGTCAATACATTAAGAGTTTATTGCTTCTGTCGTTGTATTATTTGTTCTGTTTCATTATTATCGATACAAGCCTCAAATACTATCTGCTCGATCGATAGTGAAAAGATTCCAAAAGATGAGTCCCTTGCGTTCCATTGCTCTCATTATGCTTAGATAAGCTAAGCAATGAATGTTGATTGCTATCTAAAATGGAACAATTGTTTGTTATAATCTGTAATTATCAGTAATGGTGTGGCCTGCACTTACTGGGCAAAAGATCTCATCTCATTCTATCCAACTCGATGCATTCCATTAAGTGTTTACCTGCTCATACTTAAACCCCCATATCTCCTGTCAACAGAAGCATTATGTGACTTAACCTAATTACAGGTGAAATGTTTCAATGTAAATATCCACTTTCTTTGTTACTCTCATTGAATACTATAATTGCTTAAGGTGCTTTTTGAATAGATTCCATTCCTTCCTTCACTTTTCAACTTTGGTGGTAACTTGCATGACAACATAATTAGTTCTCAAACTCTACCCAAAGATTAGGCTGGAGATCAGTTTGAGTTGAAATTGTGCCAAAATAAACCAAATGAATCCAGCACTTCCATGCGCTGTGTACTATAATGTACCTGCTATTTTCTTGGCATCGTGTGTCAACATGTTTTAGAGCTCATGGAACCAAGCTGTGACTGTTGTGGAACAATCTCAGAACTAGTCTGGTTGAAACAAGAGATTTTCTGTGAAAAGAAACACTATAAAAGTGAAGCAATTGGCCACAATTGCTAATAGCTCATCCACAGTTCCCTGCGAAAAAATGAATCTAATTGTTACTTTTGTTCAATTTGTACGTTCTTATTATTCAATTATGATAATAGTTCTACATTAAGCTAGTAATCAATGTCTTTTATCAGACTATTACATTGATGTTTCAGATGCCCAGCTGGAAGTCACATCAATGAATTCCAATCAATTTCGAGCAGATACTGCAATGAAGCAAAATAACAAAGTGATATTAGATGTCAATTCAAGCACATCATCAGCTAGCAATGACAATTTTTTTCTGTGTTCACAACTCACAGTGTGGTGAAAGGACATTTAAATCTCAATCACAAATTGTAAAATCATAGAAATTTGCAGGCACCTTTATCATCATATTGTACATAGGCCATTAAAAATCCCCAATCTTGGTACTTTGCCCTGCAAGTGTTAAGGGCCTGTTCCACTTTCACGACCTAATTCATGACCTCTACCGAGTTTGCCCTTGACTCATACTCGCAGCATGGTCGTCACGAGGTCATAGGAGGTCGTAGGTAGGCCGTAGCAGGCCGTGATGCTAGTCGTAGGTACTCGTGCATCAATTAGGTCGGGGCGTTTTTTCTAGCATGATGAAAAATGTCCACGAGTAAAAAAGGTTATGAATAAGGTCATGAAAGCAGGACAGGCCCTTTAGTGGGAGATGGGGTTGGTGGAGGAGGGCGGGGTGGGGGATGGGTGGGGTGGTGGGGGACGGGGGGGTGTGGTGGGGGGGGGTGTGGGAGAGGCGTGGTGGGGGGGAGGGGGGGTGTTGGGGAGTGGGGTGGGATAAGGGGGGTGGTGGAAGGGGGGTGTTGGGAAAGGGTGCTGTTGGGAAAGGGTGGGGGTGAGGAAAGGGGGTTGGAGGAAGGGGGGGTGTGGGAAGGGGGTGTGTGGAAAGGGGGATGTTGTGAAGGAGGTGTGTGGGGGGAGGGGCACACACAGCAGACGCAGCTCACACTCTGCCCACCGCGCACCTTCAGCTTTCTGTCCCAATCCGACCTCACTCAGAGGCCTCCGGTTCAACTTAACAGTTCTGGCTCACGCTGCTCTCAGCCCGCACGCTGTTCACGGACTCAGCCCCGCCTTCAGGGCTTTTTTATTCTCCACGGGTGCCAGAAGGGGCGTTAACATCATAGTGAGCGACAGGCGAGAAGACCAATCTGCTGATCTCACAATTTTTTAAACATTCATAACTTTTCTAATATTTCACCGATCCGAACAAAACTTGGTGAGCTTGGAGCAGAGGAGAACGGTGAGTAACGTGGCGAAATATCCTAGCGATGTCGGTTACCGTTTTTGCACAAATTAATAAAAATGCAAACTGGAAGTGGTCAAGATGAGTTTTAGTAATAGGATAAATAGATAAATAGACAGACAGACAGACAGACAGACAGACAGACAGACAGACAGACAGACAGACAGAGGTAATCTTACATCAGTGATATTCAGACCCTGTCTCTTGATCTGCATGTGCTTCTTTGACTTGCAGTTTGTGGCTAAAATGTCTGCATTTAAGATGGTAT
Organism: Leucoraja erinaceus; assembly: GCF_028641065.1. NCBI lineage: Eukaryota > Metazoa > Chordata > Chondrichthyes > Rajiformes > Rajidae > Leucoraja > Leucoraja erinaceus. The sequence goes on from NC_073377.1 coordinate 148,895,767, forward strand.
TATGCCCAGATATGATAATTATATTATATTTCCCATTTTGTGCCACTAATACCAGGACATCAGTTAAAATCCAATTAGAATGATTTGAACAATGATGTTCATCCCTCTTGTGGACATTAACACCTCCTGCTGTGGGTATAGAACTAAATATGGTGAAAGCAATGATAAAATAAAAGTATAAAGATAAGTATTGGTATTTTAGAGGAGGGGGGAACACAATTTATTTGCGTCTGTGGAGGCGGTAAATACACATACAATACAATCACATTAAATATATATCTATGGTTACAGTTGAATCCTCTAAATGTTTTCATCAAATTTTTAGTCCATTAAAAACTAAATTCAGCTTACATTCATTACCAGGCTGTCTATTTGATGTTTAATTCAAAGGCAGCACTCGTGATGTTGGGCTTAAATTTTGAATGATAATTTGAAGGTTCTTTATTGTATTGGAGATTTTGCCTGTTGCTCTTTTGATCTCGTATTTTGCTTGGGCAGCTAACAACCCAGTGGTATGAATTTTGATTTCTCTAATTTCACATAACCCTGCATTCTATCTCTCCCACCCCCTCCCCCATCAGAGTCATCCTGCCAGTCCCACTGTTCGTATCCATATATCACTTTGTTTTCATCTCTTCCACAACCAACAATGGACCATTGTGGCCTCCACCTTTCCTTGGCCATCAGTGCCGGCTTTGATCTGTTCTGAACCTTTACAGACCTCACTTTTCACTCCCCCCTGACACTCCGACTGAAGAGGGGTCTCAACCCAAAACGCCACCTATTCCTTTTCTCCATGACTTCCTGACTCACTGAGGTACTCCAGGATTTAGGGTCTATCTTTTTTACATATTAAACAAAGTTTCCCAATTGCAGGATGCTTAAAGCTCCAGCCCATGTCATCCCAAAAGGTAACATTTTCAAATTCCTGAAACAACATGCTTCATGTTATGAATGTCTTTTATTTAGAAATTTCCTCTAATCATATAACAAGATCTTCTGAAACAAATGACAATAGACAATAGGTGCAGGAGTAGGCCATTCAGCCCTTCGAGCCATTCAATGTAATCATGGCTGGTCATCCACAATCAGTACCCCGTTCCTGCCTTCTCCCCATACCCCCTGACTCCGTTAATGATAGTAATTTTACACGGAGCCGACTAAATTGGAGCTTATAATGATTGGAACAGCCTTGCTTTTGTGAGGACTATGTAGTTTATTGTAACACTGAATTTGGTATTCGCTAGAAAAAAAAATTGTCGGAAGCCACATGTAAAAAAAACTTGTAACATCACCACCTTGGAATTCCTATAAACTTTAATAAAAGAAGTGTCAAGAGAAAAAAAGTACGCATTTTGCTTTTCCCCTGTCAACGAATTGCTTTGTGCAAAAGCTGTGCCTTAAAACAGGGCTCTGTAAAACATTGTACATCAGTTAAAGAGAGGTTGCTAGGCTTGTGGTTACTCCAAACACCATGTAAATAATCCGTCCTGTGGTTAGCCATAATCCCAGACAGGCTGCAGACTGGACATCTTCTCAGTCTGCCTGTAGATACCGTAATATGGTGGATGTTTATGTTAATTTTTATGTATTTGTGTGTCTTGGTGCTTTTTTATTGTATGGCTATGGTAATTCACATATCACTGTACCTTAATTGCTACGTGACAGTAAAAGGCCTTTGAAACCTAAAAAGTATGTCTGTTGGATCTAAAAATGCATTATTATTGTAGATACAGTACATCCCAGCCATTTCAAGCTTCGCTATAGTGCAGATATACTGGGCTTAGCACACTGCAGTGAGATTTATTAGCTGAGCATGGAATATAGCATGTACGTTAAATCGTACTAAAGGTCGCGGAGAAACCACTTGGTCCAGGAGGGATATGATTCACCACAACCAAGATCAGTAATCAGCCCACATTCAATGTTACTGCTGGACTTAATTTATTTTTTAAATAAATAGTTTAGAACTTCTTAAATGTAAACAGGTTATGTCGTTTCACAAGGATAACCAAAATAGATTAAAAAAAGATGAAAAATATTTGTTTTCTATGCAATGTTCCTTCGGTAACTTGAGTTTGTACTCATTGTGGTTCATCTAAAACTGTTGTTTCTTTCCTGCCGAATTCTGGAGCTACCTGAATGAATTGGTTGAAAGGAAATTCATATTTGCCTCATCGGTAAACACACAGTAATAGAACAGGAAATGTTGAAAACTCAAAACAGATCAGGCAGCATTTGTGTAGCGAGAAACAGTTAATGCTCTGTTGCAGACTGAAGGAAAGAAAAATGGGCAGTTCCGCCTGTCATCATTTTGACTCAATTTTTCCTTATTTCATTTGAACAGTCTGACCTGGTGGGCATGTTAAGCAAGGGCCTGTCCCACTTGGGCGACCTAATCCACGAGTTCTGGCGAGTTTGTCCTCGACTCATACTCGCAGCATGGTCTACACGAGGTCATAGGAGGTCTTCGTAACTCTCCTTCATGCTCGAGAGCGGTCTCCACATACTCAGCTTGGTCGCGGCGTTTTTCTCAATATGTTAAAAAATGCCCACGAGTAAAATAAAGTTGCCATGGAAAAAATCAATACTTTTTTTACTCGTAGGTTTAGTCATAGTAGGTCGGCATGTTAGTCGTAGCTAATCGAGGGTAGTTGAAGGTAGTCGAAGGTAGTCATAGATAGTCTTTATCATAGTCAAAGGGAGGTCGAAGGAGATCGAAGGAGGTCGCCTTCACTCTCCACTAGTCGGTGTCCAATTTTCCCGAAGTTAGTCATAGCTAGTCGTAGCTGGTCGAAGCAAGTCTTCAACATGGTCAAAGGAGGTCGAAGGAGGTCTTCTACATAGTCGAAGGAGGTCTTCAACATGTCATTTTTTCAAACTCTTCTAAACTCGCCAATTAGGTCGCCCGTGGGACAGCCCCTTTACTATCAGTGAAAATCCGAGCAAGTGGGAGATGTTACATGTTAGGAAGTCCAATGTAAGGGGAAAATATACAATTAACAACACAACTCTTAACAACATTGATGCACAAAGGGATCTTGGGATCCAAATTCATAACTGCCTGAAAGTGGCAACACAAGTAGATAGGATGGTAAAGCGGGTGCTCAACGGGTCAGACAGCACCTCGGGAGAAAATCAATGGGTGACGTAATGGGGAGATTTAGAGGAGAAATGTGTGGGGTAAGTATTTTATACAGTGGTCGGTGAGTACCTGGAACTCTCTGTTGGGGGTGGTAGTTGAAGCCGATACAATGGTGGCATTGAAGAGACTAGGCATAAGGATATGCAGGGAATGCAGGGATATGGATTATGTGCATGGAAGATAAGATTTGGTCTTGGCATCATGTTTAGCACAGACATTGTGGGCCGAAGAGTCTCTTCATGTGAACAATAGTAGAGCCAGGGAAGTGTATGATCTCAATCCTTATGCAGGGTCATGTTCTGAAATATCGACCATCCTTCAAGCTCCATAGAAGCTGCCTGATCTGCTGAGTCTTTCCAGCTGTTTGTTTCATGTTCCAAATTATAGCATTTACAGTCTCTTGTATCTCTGTATGATGGCTTGCCAACATTACAGGCCTCTTTTAATTCTAATATTTTTTTATTTTTCTTATTGATATTTGGAGTATTTTCCACATAGGGCTTTTATTCCCAAACTGAAAGCATGTTTGTTGCAATTTATTTTTTTAAATCAAAGATAGACACAAAATGCTGGAGTATTTCAACAGGTTGGACAGCATCTCTGGAAGGAAAGGATCGGTGACATTTCTGGTCGGGACCCTTCTTCCACCTTTTTTTAACATTTGAAATTGTAAAAATGATGGTTGAGAAACAATCTTGTTACCAATTGGTGGTGAATTAGAGACGTACACATGAGCTACAAGAGTTTACATAGTTTTATGATCATAGCTTAGTTATTAACCAAATCACCGTCAATTGAAGAGAGAATTTAATGACATTATGATTACTCTTCTCTGCAGAGACCACCTTACCATATTATTAATTGACTCTGTCTCACAACAAAATACCTGATCTGAAACTGTTGTTCACTGCTTAGATCGTTGCATACTGATCTAGAAAGGCTGGTCAAGAATGGAACAATTAAATTATTGGGACGGCACAGTGGCACAGCGGTAGAGTTGCTGCCTTACTGCACCAGAGACCCTCTTTCAAACCTGACTACAGGTGCTGCCTGTATGGAATTTGTATGTTCTCCCCATGACCAAGTAATTTTTCTCTGAGTGCTTTGGTTTCCTCCCACGCTCCAAAGACGTACAGGTTTATAGGTTAGGCAAAAATTCTGGAGAAACTCAGCGGGTGAGGCAGCATCGATGGAGCGAAGGAAATAGGCAACCTTTCGGCCCAAAACCCTTCTTCAGACTGATGTGAGTGTGGGGGGGGGGGGGGGGGGGGGGGGAAGAAGAAAGGAAGCAGTGGAGCCAGAAGGCTGAGGAAGAGCTGAGAAGGGGAGGAGATAGTAAGAACTACGTGAAATTAGAGAAGTCAATGTTCATACCGCTGGGGTGCAAACTGCCCAAGTGAAATATGAGGTGCTGCTCCTCCAATTTACGGTGGTCCACCTTTTGCTCTGGTATTTTATTTAATTCACATGTTTAATCAATAAGTTTTATTATTAATGTTTAATGTTTTATGTATCATTCCTAACTGTCACTGTATGTCATGTTGTCATTTGCGGGTGGAGCACCAAGGCAAATTCTTTGTATGTGAATACTTGGCCAATAAACTTATTAATTCATTCATCCAGTCAAAAATGATTGTCCAGAATCTGATTGTTCGCAAATCCTGATGGTTTGGCATCATGAACCCAGAGTGCAGCCAGGAGTACAGATTACCAGCACAGTCGTGGGATGTGCCAGGGTGCAGAGCTCCAGGGGTCAGGAACGTGGATAGGTTTTCAGCTAGAGGAGGGGGTTCAACAATTTTGTTTCTTTCCTGCTCCCTTTAATGTCCTTGTGCCAAGAGCACATTGGCTCTATACCCCAACTGTTTCTCCGCTACATCAACAACTTCATCAGGGCTAAATCTTGCATCCATGCAGAACTCTATGAAGAATCTATCAGGTGGTGTTCCTCTAGCTTGCATGTGGCCTCGCTATGGCAATGGCGGAGGCCCAGGACTGAAAGGTTGGTATGGTAATGGGAGTTAGAAACCGGGAGATGGGGTAGGCCTTGGCAGACCAAGCACAAGTGATTGGCATAGCAGCCGCCGAGTCTATGCTTAGTCTCACCGATGTACAGGAGTCCACATCTGGAACACCAGATGCAGTAAATGAGATTAGAGGAGGTGCATGTAAGCTTCTTTCGCACCTGGAAGAACTGCTGGGGTCCCTGGATGGAGGCAAGTTAGGAGGTATAGGGACAGGTGTTACATCCCCTGCCATTGCAGGGGAAAGTACCGGACAAGGGGGGTGGTTTGGGTGGCAAGGGAAGAGTTAACCAAGGGGTTGCGAAGGGATTGGTGTGTGTGGAAGGCGGAAAGGGTTGGAGATGAGAAGATGTGACTTATGGTGGGATAGGGTGGAGTTGCGGGAAATGTTAGAGGATGATTTGTTTTCAATGCGGAGGATGGTGGGGTGAAAGGGGAACTCTATCCTTGATCCTTGTTGTGTCTGGGGGAGTGGGAGCAGAATTCCAGGACACAGACGAGATGTGGGTGAGGAATCCCTCTATGACAGCCAGGGGAAAACTCATTTTTCACTGGGTTCAGTGGGAAATGTTCTATACTACTGTGCGATGTGTAAAAAGAAAATGAGTTGCATTTGGATTGAGGACATTAATAGGAGCACCATGTAATAGTTGGGGAATCTGCTGATCTGGCACCACCAAAGTCTCCAGGGTGCCAAATTATCGGAGTTTTACTTTTCCATTTACATGAATAGAAATGAAAATTAGGGCATATGTGTAATGAGTGGATGAATCAATATTATCAATATTACACAAGCATCCAAAGTCAAAATACCCTCAATAATTCTTATCGTGATTTAGTTTGGCATTTTTAACATTTGATAATTCTACATAAAATCTAACATCGTTAGTATATATTTAAATTTAAAGAACTGCACAAGGAAAACATAGAAAAGGTCAAAGACCTACTTGCTTCACTGAATTTTGGAAAATTGGAACCAATTCTCCCACATAGTTTCCAACTGCATGTTTAATGCCTCCGACTGCAGTACCTCATGTAGGAGGTAAGAAACTAATTGGTGTCAAGTATACATTTTAAATTTCTTTAAAATGTAAATCTGTGTTCTAACCTCAAATGATATTTTGTCATGTTTATATCCACTTTAAGTTCATTTTCTCTTGGCATCAAAACTAAACATTCTTTAATCTTACTTAAACGCTCATCTACTTTATAGCAAGGTCCATTATTTCTGTGCTCCTCCACATTTTTTTGTGCATCTTTTACAGTTAATGTGATCACCTCAACATTTCTCTGCAGTTCATGGAGCCTTGGCTGTTCTTATGTGGAATATTGATTCTATTGCCAAATGAACTTGTCAGGATGCATATTCAGCAACCAGTGCAAACATAACTTTGATATTAATGAGCATTCTGGCAATCCCAGATTGTTGATAATGCAATGTGAGACTTCTTCATTGCTTACATAAATTCTTGTGATTGGCAGCATATCACTTTGGTGACCCTTTCTCAGGTTATAATTTAGACTACATTTGCTAATGGACGTTAACTGGGATGGCACAGTAGAGTTGTTGCCTTACAGCGCTTGCAGCGCTGGTGACCTGGGATCGATCCCGACTATGGGTGCTGTCTGTATGGAGTTGGTACGTTCTCCCCGTGAACACGTGGGTTTTTTCCGAGGTCTTCAGTTTCCTCCCACACTCCAAAGACGTACAGGTTTGTAAGTTAAATTGGCTTGGTATAAGCGTAAATTGTCCCTAGTGTGCGTAGGAAAGTGTTAATTTGCGGGGATTGCTGGTCGGTGCGGACTTGGTCAGCCGAAGGGTCTGTTTCTGCACTGTATCTCTAATCTAAGATACAGTATAAACTAAACTAAACTAAGCCAACACATCACAAATCCCCCATGCAATGTTAGCAACTTTCCTGCTTTGGACAAACAGATTGTCTGAATTGAGTTTAATTTATTGTCCTGTGTATGGAGATATAGTGAAAAGCTTTTGTTGCATGCTAACCAAGTTTTAATGGGTTGTTGAACATTCCAGTTTTAGGAATGGAATCAACTTTCATACAATGCCATTCTCTGCCTTATTTGCAAGGGTGCAATTGCACAATGTTTAAGTTAGTGGCCTGCGACCCAGATGCCTAGAATACTGAAATAAAGATGTTAGTTTGAATCCCACCATGGCAGCCAGAATGATTAAATTCAAATAACTAAATAAATGTACATGCTGATTGTAAATAACTACATGCTGGTTGTAAAAACCCATCTGGTTCAATAGGATCGCTCAGGGAATAAAATCCTATGACCTTATCTAGTCTGAAAAGTGTTGACCCACTAGTGTGGATGGCTTCAATGTAATTAGGTGCAAACAATTAAGCATGAACAATAATTGCTGGCATTGCCACTAGTGTCAAATTTTATGAATGAGTAAATAAGAAAAAATTGTCCAAAATATTTGGTCCAAAATTCTTTCATTTCTTTTTTGACTTCCAGCTAGCTCATAAATTGTTCAAGCAATAGTAACTTTTTATCCACTTCAGTCACAGCTTTGAATGCGTTTAGTACCGTACAAAGATACAGTATGTCTTTTAGAGGGAATACAGCGCTCAATTTACTAATTTGGGGAAAAGTTTATCTATTTTAGTTTTTGAATAATATAGTCTATGTAATGTTTTATATTGGATTAGAGTATGTCGTACGTTGATCGAGCATTTATGCACATATAATAAGTGTTTATCCCAGCTCTCTTTTGAAATTTTTATAGCTAGTTCTTGTTCCCAGTCTCATCTAATATTATCTGTTGTAGGTATTTCTATATTCAATATAATATTATATAAGTATGATATTAGATTTGCTGATTCAGCCTTTATCTTCATGGCTTCATCTAATAAGTCCGGGGGCATATTATAATAGTCTTTTGTATATTTTTTCAGATAATCACGGATTTGAAGATATTTAAAATATTGATTATTTTTCAAGTTATATTTCAGTTGTAATTGTTGAAATGGTAATAATTTCCCTAATTCATACAAGTCTCCGAGCGTTTTGATTCCCGTTCTTTCCCATTGTCTCCCAACACTTTCCTGCACCTTCACGATTCTTGCTTACTTTCCTTACTTCTTTTATTTCTATCTTTTTTAAAGCTCAAAAAATGAAGTGGTACAACATAATGTAATAAGATATATGCGATGTATTAATGTGATTTACTGTACTGCTAATAAAAATAAAATTAAAAAAAAAAAAAAAAAAAAAAATGTACTCATTTGATTCTTTTATCACTGAATAAAACTTCAGAAATGCACCATATTAAACCTTGTGGAATTTATTTTCCCAATTGACACAACTAATAGTGTGTGGTTTTGAATGTCTTGCATTTTAGCTACTTAATCCAGAAACATTAGCAGTGACCTATTAGTATGTTATCAGAAGCTTTTATTGTTTAAATATGCTGAATTCTCCCTCTAATTTTTGCCTCTTCCCAACTTTCTATGTTCTTGTAACTTTCAGTGGAGTAACACACACCACAAAATCACTGCTTAGTTTCACAAATTGATAGTTTTTGATACCTTTAGGGGGTGTTAGAAATACAAAAGACAGAAGATAACAACCAGACAGAAATAATGCTGCTCTAGGATCTACACCATGAAATCTCTGCAGACTCAGTCTTTTTCTGAATCTTAAATATCTATTATTTTTACTGTTCCATTATTGGCAAGATGTATGTTCAGATACTAAGGTCCTCCGTTAAAAAATGTTTATTATCGTGACTATCCTCCCCTCCTTGGAGATGATCAAAAATAATATGTACATTTCTAATCATTTTCTTAGATACGTTTTCTACCATTATTTCATGTGGAACTTTGCCTGAATACTTGAGACCTATTTTGTGGTGTTGGGGCACTTTTTTAACGAAGGTTATGTCTGGTTGTAGATTGAGCAAACCAAACTAGCAGAAACACTGTTTTAAACGAGGATGTTAGAAAGAAGAAGGTCAGGTTTTTATTTTACTAAAACTGATTGTGGACAGGTGATAAAAAGAGTATTAAAACAGTCCATGTTAGATAATTAGCTGTGAATCTGGGGAGTAAACGATTGAAGCATTAGTAGGCAAGCTACCTGCAAGAAACTTTTATAACAAATTGGAAGTGATAATGGGGCAAAATGAAAATGTAGGATGAATGAATATTTTAACGTTGGTTCTAAAGGTCATAGACTGCCAGAAGATTATTGGAAGTCAAACTGTGAATCTCCTCTCAACAATTTTGGTATTTTATTTTATTCTTCACATGTTTAAATTATAATGTTTTATTTTTAATTGTCTACTGTATATTGCGTTGTTATCCTTGCCATCAAAACACCAAGGCAAATTCCTTGTACGCATACATACTTGGCAAATAAAATGTATTTGATTCAATTCAATTATTCAATTCAAAATGTATTCAATTCAATTCAAAAATTTAAGTTTGTATAGACTCAATTGTCTGAAAAGTAGAAGGGAAGCAGTGAACAAATAATGTTTTGTGTGGAGGTTGGATTGCCATTAAGGAGGAACATTGAAGTACACTTCACCTTGCCTAATTAAACTGGTCCAGTTTGACATGGCATTTGATTATGATTGCTCCTAAAATACCAATGCATGTTTTAAGCAAACCTGCTGCTTTTATCTTATTACTCCAGTCTGGGATGATTAGTGGTTTAATATTACACGCTGGCTGAAGCATTTCTGCATTAATCAATATCAAGTCTTTGACCCCAGAAAGGTCATCCTCCATTAAGCCACTGATGGAAGTATATATTCTACGACAAGGGAAACAAGTGCAGGAGCGAGTCTACCTAGTCTTCAGTAGGCACAGACCTCACTGATGCTGCTGAGGGAACAAGGCAGAGCTTCTGCACTAGGTCTTTCAGGAAAGACCCGATATCAGAGGTGAAGAAGGAACAGCAGGGAGTGGTAGCAGATACACGGACAAAGTATTCATCCCACACCCAGGAATAGGAAACTCCAGACATCATGAAGTATGTCTTGGTTCTTGGTTGGTTCTTGGTTACTTGGTCCTCCAAAATATTCCAACTGGAATTTAAACTGGAGGTGGTGAAGAGAGGGATTAAGCCAGAAAGGGTTATTGGGAAGAAAGTGCTACTTTAAATTTAGTTGCATCTGGTTGGGTAACTATAGTTGGGTGGAGATTATTCCATGCTTTAATTGTGCGTGGGAAGAACGAATTGCTGTACACATCTGTCTTTGTAGCTGGGATCACAACAATTAATGTCAACATTAGTCTTAGATGCGAAGATCTGTACTTCCCAATTGCCTTGTAACAGACATAACGGCAACACTCACACAATGACACGTGAAAACATGGTCAATGCAGACTGCTTCATGCCTTGGCTTTTCTCAACAGCTCACACAGCTCAATGCACAATCATCATCATCATCATCGTTGAAAATATCAAGGGACATGGTGCCTTACAATGCCATGTACGACAGTGATCGCAACTTTTACTGAAGTGTGGATGGTCGTTGGCTCGCTAGGAGATCCGCCCTTTGACAGGGCTTGTTTTTAGTCCTGCTGGGGGGTCTACAGGCACCCCCTCACCTGGCAAACCAGGTGAGGGAGATGGTTTAGTCACCGACTATCTGACCATGGAGCAGGTAGCGTGGAATGGCATGGTGTCCATGGCGGTGGGAACTCCCCCCGACCTGACCCCGTCAATGCACAATGCAATGCAGCAACTGTGTGTAAAGTATGTCCTTCATGTTATGGGAGCACTTTGATAGTAACTCTCCCATTACCATGCAGGATAGCCTTGCCCCCACGGAAGCTTGACCCAACAAGGCAAATGGGGAACTTTGCAGACCCAAGCACTTAACAGTTGCAACAAGTTCATCTTACAAGAGAAAGTAGTTAAGGCGGGTACAATCAAAACATTTTAAATACCTGTACTTTTATTCCAAAAATAAACTTTATTCAGAATAAAAAACAAAACAAGAACTGTACTTCAATGTTCCTCCTTAATGGCAATCCAACCTCCGCACAAAACATTATTTGTTCACAGACATTCATAGACATTCTCTGCGGCTATACGTACATTAATTAGCTCTGTATTTGGTAGTGTTCACAAAAAACTATCATTATACCAGGCACTCTTGCCACTCATGTGGCCCCCTGGGGTAATATACCTTCCCTTGTTGTTTGAGGGGTGGCTCCACCAGATCCTGCCTCCCCCCAATGTGACCCTAGACTCTGGTCCTCGCTCACAGAGCCTTGGCGTGGGCTTGCACCAAATTTCAATGCGTTCCTCATCACATACTCCTGCAGTCTGGAGCGGGCCAGTTGGCATCATCCCCCAATTGACATCTCGCTCTGCTGGGAAGTCAACAAACCTTGGACCAGTTGCCGAATGCCATGGCCTTGCTATTCCTGCGGTTGACCCTGGCTCCCAAAACCAACTCAAACTTTGTCGCAGACGCTAATCAATCTGCGGACCAACCCTGGATCCCAGCAGAAGACGGCGACATTGTCCATGTACAGGGAGGTTTAGACCTGAGTGCCCCCACTGCCTGGCAATGTCACTCCTCTTATGGTCTCGGTGAATTTTTTTATACAACAGACGAACAAGACAGGGGAGAGAGGGCAACCCTGCCTGACTCCAGACCTGACGGGGAAGCTGTCTGATTCCCACCCATTGATTTGGACTGGACTACAGAAATTCATCTCCCCTTCTGCTTGTAGATTAGGGTGATGTTGCCCTTCCTCATGGAGTCTGACATGCTGCCGGCTAGAAGCATGTCATTGTTCACTTCCAGCAGGTCCGGGCCTGCCAAGTCCCACAGAGCCGAATACAACGGTTGGTAAGCCATCGCTACCGGGAGTTTTATCAAATCAAAGGAATGGATGGAGCCAATCAGCTCTTCTGGGGTCAGTGATTGGTCCAGACTCTCCCGCTTGCTGTCCTCCAAGACCACCGTGATGGAGGACGGGAAGTTCTGGGAGACGGTGCTGTCTGTGGCCTTTCTGTCATACAACCCTGAAGGATCTGCAGATCCTCAGCATGTCCGTCTGCAAGGATGTTACCGAGCCAACCTCCTCCCTAAGGCTGTTTATCACAGCTCCCCCTGTGAACCTTATGGAAGAAGGAGTGTGAGCACATCTCATCCTGTTCCATGTGGCGGACCCTGGATCGGAAAATGATCTTGGAGGATTCTAAGGCAAAGAGACGAGCTTGATCTCTGAAAACGCTTTAGAGATGACAAACCTCTTGATGTTCCCCTTGATTGCTTCCCAGCAACGTGTCAGTGAATTGAAGTGGGGTTTCACTGTTCTCCAAACTGCGTAATCCCTCTTTAGCTCCTTGATGTTCTCTGGTGGCAGCAGCTTCACATTTAACTTCCACGTCCCTCTGCCTGCCTTTAGTCCTCCTGTATGTGACAGGAAGCCTGAAGGAGGCAGTGGTCAGAGAGGAACATCGGTGTGTCTGACCGTGACTGCCCCCGACATGAAGAGGAAGTCTATCCGGGACCAGGCTGAACCGTCCGGTCTCGACCAGGTGAACCGCGACTGAGTTCCACCTGCAGGATTGCTGAAGGCATCGCGCATCTTTGCGTCTTTAGTCAGCGGGTGGCAAATCTGTGGAATTCTTTGCCACAGAAGTCTGTAGAGGCCAAGTCAATGGATATTTTTAAGGCAGCGATAGATTGATACTTGATTAGTAAGGGTGTCAAAGGTTATGGGGAGATGGCAGGAGAATAGGTTTAGGAGGGGGAGATAGATCAACCATGATTGAATGGCGGAGTAGACCTGTTGGGCCGAATGGCCTTATTCAACTCCTATCCCTTATGACCTTATGACCGTCTCCATCAGGAGCTTGGAGGTGCTGTCCAGTCTGTTGTCGGCACTGCCGGGTCGTCCAGCCACATCGATGATGCAGTTGGTCACCGGCCAGAACGAGCGGCCGGGACATGGCCAGCAACGATGGGAGCTGCTGGAGAATGGCCAGCCCCTCACTCCGCATGGGTGAAGCGTACACATTAATCAGCCGGAGCCGAGAGTTATGGTACATTACATCCACCACAAGGAGACATCCCCCCCCCCCCCAAACACTTCCCTGAACTCAGTGAGGGAGAAGTCTGCAGGACCCCAGGGTCGGAAGCACAACAGTCGTTTCCCCCCAACCATACCGACAGGGCATTAATTATCTCATACCTTCTGTCTTTTTTATCTCTGGCCTTTGTCCAACCATCTGCCTTTCAAATAACACTCCTCACCTGTGTCAGTCTATTACCTGCCTGGCTTTGTCCAGCCCCTCCTCCCTTCCACCTTTCTTCCACCCCATAACCTACAATACAATCAGTCTGAAGAAGGGTCCCTTCTCCTGAGATGCTGCCTGACACTCCTTCACTGTGTCCAACATGTGTTTGGACTGTATTCCTCTGAACCTGCCCTATCCATGTACCTGTCTAAGTGTTGGGACCAAATTTCACAAACTGAACAATTTGGGGGAAAATCTGTGATGCAGCACCGAAAGATGTAGCACTCTCTAGGTATGTTGCAAAGCCTACCTGAAGATCGCTGAAAATCTGTTCCAGCCCGTGTGCGCGATTTTGGTGCCGTTTAGGGGGGGGGGGGGGGGGGGGGGTTTAAAACGCGATTTTCCCTAGGCTGTTCAAATCGAGGTTTTTCAGCCTAGTTAATTATTAACGAAAAATCGCTGGAAGATTCCGTAGCTGGAGCTATTTTTAGTTTTAAGGGATTTCTTTACTTGTTATAGTGGGTTAAAAATTAACCTCTAAACCCGCGACCGCCGACAGCGGGCCGGATCTCATACAGGGGAAAACTGAAGGTAGGCTGTTCATTTTTACGTTAAAAAGGGCTTCTTAAGATCCCTTTATACGAAGTTTAATGTTGTGAATAGCTAATTTGGGCCCCATTATATTCCGCAGTATTTTTCTGGGCATTTGAGGGCACAAATCTACCGCAATGTGAACGTTCTAAACCAGCGCGTTCACAGGATCCCACTCGAAAGCTGATTTAAATAGACTTTAATTTACAGCAATTGAACACTAAATTCCTTCCATTTGGCCTATAAATTAATGTAAATGAGATTTAAAAATCATGTTTTAACGTGAATTATTTGTGAATATTATTTGGACACTTAGGCTATTTAAAAATGTTAATCATTTATTAAGAAATGGATAGATGTTTAGATCTAGTAATTGAAGTTTGAAATTAGCTACAGTTGGGGAACTAACTAATTATATGCTATAATTTCAGGTCATCCAAGTAAAATTATTTTATATTTGTTTCAGAATGCTTCAATCTATGATAACTGAAAATTTCATTCAGTTCTCTTAATTTTTAAGAAAGTTATGTGCTTTTGACTGTCCATGATCACAGCTTTTTTGTTATGTCCATAGAAAATCAATAGGGAACGAGAGATTTCCGAGTATGAAAATGGCCATAACTTTTTTAATACTTGAGATATGAAAGTGAATTAGGTGTCAAATTAAACTTATTTTTATGCTTTATCTGATGGGATAAATTGCAGACTTGATTTTTTAAATCTCAAAATTTTGTAACATTGCTACACTCACTGCTATAACATTGTTGGGGTTTTGAAGACAATCAGACATTCAGACACAAAATGCTGGTGTAATTCAGAGGGTCAGGCAGCATCTCTGGAGAAAAGGAATAGGTGACGTTTCGGGTCGAGACCCTTTTTCAGACTGAGAGTCGGGGAGAGGGAAACTAGAGGTATGAAAAGGTACAGAACAAATCGGAGCTGGAACCGATGATAAAGGAAAGGTGGAGTCCACAATGGTCTATTGTTGGCTGTGGAAGAGGTGATAACGTAGGGATATGAACTGTGAAACTAGCAGGATGAATAGGGTGGGGGAGGGACAGATAGAGAGGGTTATTAACAAGGGTTACTCATGGGGCCACCAACCCTTTATTCGCCCACGTGTCAAAAAATGTTCATTCCTCCAACAGAGGGAAATCAGTTTGGGATAAGCTGCTGGAAGAGAGAGAGAGAGAGAAATTGGGAAAGGAAGGGGTCAGAATGAGGCTATATCCATCCAGGTTCGACAATCTGAGTTGCCAGTGCTTCAATCTAGAGGGCAAGATTGTGAGCATCTTCTGCTGCTACCACAGGAGGAATTTGGAGCATGACAAGGCCAGCATTGGTATTTAAGGTGATCATGGCCACTGACCTTCATGTGTTAGACTCCTCCCACTCCCAAGAAAGAGCTGGTTGTCATAAGGTAAGAATAGGAATAGAATTAGGCCATTTGGCGCATCAAGTCTACTCCACCCTTCAATCATGGCTGATCTATCTCCCCCTCCTAACCCCATTCTCCTGCCTTCTCGCCATAACCCCTGACAACCGTACATCTTGCATGAGGGAAGTCATTGACGGACTCTATTGAAAGAGCTGACTGTAATATTTTAATTCTCCTTTCTGCCAGAAAGCCAGAGAGAAAGTAATTTAGTTTAGTTTAGAGATAGCGCGGAAACAGGCCATTTGGCCCAACGACTCCATGCCGACCAGCGATCCTCATATATTAACACTATCCTACACCCACTAGGCACTTATACCAAGCCAATTAATCTAAAAACCTGAGGTATACAAAATTGCTGGAGAAACTCAGCGGGTGCAGCAGCATCTATGGAGCGATGGAAATAGGCGACGTTTCAGGCCGAAACCCTTCTTCAGACTGATGGGGGGTGGGGGGGGAGAAGGAAGGAAAAAGGGAGGAGGAGGAGCCCGAGGCCGGGGGGATGGGAGGAGACAGTTCGAAGGTTAAGGAAGGGGAGGAGACAGCAAGGGCTAGCAAAATTGGGAGAATTCAATGTTAATGCCATCAGGACGCAAGCTACCCAGGCGGAATATGAGGTGCTGTTCCTCCAATTTCCGGTGTTGCTCACTCTGGCAATGGAGGAGACCCAGGACAGAGAGGTCGGATTGGGAATGGGAGGCGAAGTTGAAGTGCTGAGCCACCGGGAGTTCAGGTAGGTTATTGCGGACTGAGCGGAGGTGTTCGGCGAAACGATCGCCCAACCTCCGCTTAGTCTCCCCGATGTAGATCAGCTGACATCTAGAGCAGCGAATGCAGTAGATGAGGTTGGAGGAGATACAGGTGAACCTTTGTCACACCTGGAATGACTGCTTGGGTCCTTGAATGGAGTCGAGGGGGGAGGTGAAGGGACAGGTGTTGCATTTCCAGCAGTTGCAACGGAAAGTGCCCGGGGAGGGGGTGGTACGGGAGGGAAGGGAAGAATTGACAAGCGACAAAGGTTCACCTGTATCTCCTCCAACCTCATCTACTGCATGCGCTGCTCTAGATGTCAGCTGATCTATATCGGGGAGACTGCGGAGGTTGGGCGATCGTTTCGACGAACACCTCCGCTCAGTCCGCAATAACCTACCTGAACTCCCGGTGGCTCAGCACTTCAACTCCCCCTCCCATTCCCAATCCGACCTCTCTGTCCTGGGTCTCCTCCATTGCCAGAGTGAGCAACACCGGAAATTGGAGGAACAGCACCTCATTTTCCGCCTGGGTAGCCTGCGTCCGGTGGGCATGAACATTGAATTTTCCCGAATTTTGCTAGCCCTTGCTGTCTCCTCCCCTTCCTTAACCCTCGAGCTGTCTCCTCCCACCCTCCTCCCCACCCGCCCTCGGGCTCCTCCCCCCCCCCTTTTCCTTCCTTCTCCCTCCCCCCCCCCCCCCCCCCCCCCCCCCACCCCCCCCCCCCCCGCCCCCCCCCCTCCCCCCCCCCCCACCCCCATCAGTCTGAAGAAGTGTTTCGGCCCGAAACATCGCCTATTTCCTTCGCTCCATAGATGCGCCCGCTGAGTTTCTCCAGCATTTTTGTGTACCTTCGATCTTCCAGCATCTGCAGTTCCTTCTTGAACAATCTAAAAACCTGTATGTCTTTGGAGTGTGGGAGGAAACTAAAGATCTCGGAGAAAACCCACGCGGTCAAGGGGGGAACGTACAAACTCCGTACAGACAGCGCCCCTAGCCCGGATCGAACCAGGGTCTCTGGCGCTGAAAGCGTTGTAAGACAGCAACTCTACCGCTGCACCACTGTGCCGCACCCAAACACGTTGCTTTGTGAGGATTGTAAACCTCCCCGCGGCAGATTGAACACATGTAAACTTGTAGGTGCAGGTGCCCATTTTGTCATGAACTGCAACCAAAAGGAATTCGACTCTCTCAACGCCTGGCAGGTGTGCAACAATACGCAGGACATCATGCATGCCAAACCTGATATCTCTGAAGATGCCATCCTTTTATTCTGCAGCTGTCCACTGCATCATTTGAGCTGCACAATAATCTGAGTGCTTTTCAGAGAAATAGGGCTCATGACTGCCTTGCACCCGATGAACATCTGTGCAACATATTTCATATTTCATTTCATAAATGATAGGAGCAGAATTAGACCATTCGGCCCATCGATTCTACTCTGCCATTCAAATATGGCTGATCTATCTCTCCCTCCTAACCCCATTCACCTGCCTTCTCCCCGTAACACATGACACTGCAGTTGTACAGGGCCCTCTCACCAGGGCTCTGTACAACTGCAGTAGGGCCTCCTTGCTCCTAAACTCAAATCCTCTCGCAATGAAGGCCAACATGCCATTAGGCCAACATATTTTGGCATCATGTTAAGAACAGATATTGTGGGCCAAAGGGCCTGTTCCTGTGCTGTGTTTTTCCATGTTCTATGTTCTGTGGGATGTGGGTGGAAACTGAAGCACTCAGGACCACCCCCTACAGTCACAGGGAGAATGTGCAGGCTCTGGACAGACAGCACTGGATGTCAGGATCAATCCCGGATCATTGAGGCTGTGTGGCAGCAGCATTAATCAGTGCCAAGAGGTGCCCCTGCCATGAGAAATCACATGTGAAATGTGAGGGTGGCGCAGCGGTAGAGTTGCTGCCTTACAGCACTTGCAGCGCCAGAGACCTGGGTTCGATCCTGACTTTGGGTGCTGTCTATACCGCTGTTTCATTGTACCGCTGCTGGCAAATTCATTTCACTTGCACTTTATGCGCAATGTGACGAATAAAACTGATTGATTGATTGATTGATTGAGTGATTGATTGATTGATTGATTGATTGATTGATTGAATGAATGAATGAATGAATGAATGAATGAATGAATGAATGAATGTCTGTACGGAGCTTGTACGTTCTCCCCTTGACTCCGTGGTTTTTCTCCAGGTGCTCCGGTTTCCGCCTAAACTCCCAAAACATTCAGGTTTGTAGGCTAATTGGCTTGGTGTAATCACAAATTGTCCCCAGTGTGTGTAGGAGAGTGTTACTGGGCGGGGTTACTGGTCGGCCCGCAATCGGTGGGCCGCATGGCAAGTTTCCGTGCTGTATCTCTAAACTAAACTTAACTAAACATGCCTTTGCACTGCTGAAGCAACACCTCTACTGCTTGACTGATCTGAGCACTTCAGCACTGTGAAGATGTCAAGATGCATGGGCAGCACAGCAGTGCACCTATTAGAACTGCAGCCTCAAGTACCTGTCCCACTTGGGCGTCATTTGCGAGCCACGCAGGTGGCATGCGAAGATTTTGTGAGTGCCCAAATCATGGTGTGCCGCGCACAACTGCGCATCACTGCCTACGCCACCACGCCTCACCACGCACCATGCGCACGTAATGCACGACATGTGCACATCACGTGCGGGTCACAACGCGATCGTCGTGTGTCGTGACGCGTTAATTATGTTGCGTAAATGACGCGCAAATGACGCACAAGTGGGACAGGCCCCTCACAGAACCAGTGACCCGGGTTCAACCCAGGCCTCTAATGCTGTTGGTGTGGCGTTTGCATATTTTACTTGTGATCACATGGGTTTCCACTGTGTGATCCAGTTTCCTCCCACATTCCACGGACACGCATATTAGTAGTTTAATTGGCCACTATAAATTGCTCCTGGTGTGTAGGTCAGTGGTGTAGAATTTTGGGAGAGGATCTTTAGTTTCATTTAGAGATACAGCATGGAAACAGGCCCTTTGGCCCAAGTCCACACCGACAAGCAATCGCCCGTACACAAGATCTATCCTACACGCCAGGGACAATTTACGGAAGACAAATTTCTACAAACCTGCAGGTCTTTGGAATATGGGAGTAGACTGGAGTACCCTGAAAAAACTCACACAGCTAAAGGAAGAACGTACAGATTGTGTGTAAATAGCACCTGAGGTCAGGATTGAATCTGGGTCTCTGGTGATGTAAAGGGGCTGTCCCACTGCGGCGACCTAATTGGCGAGTTTAGAAGAGTTTATGAGAGTTTAAAAACAATTCATATTGAAGACCTCTTCGACTATGTAGACCTCCTTCGACCTCCGTCGATTACGTTGAAGACTAGCTTCGACTAGCTTCGGGAAAATTAGACACCGAATAGTGGAGAGTGAAGACAACCTCTTTCGATCTCCTTCGACCTCCCTTCGACTATGTTGAAGACTATTTACGACTACCTTCGACTACCTACGAAAAACATGCCGACCTACTACGACCTACTACGACCTACTACGACATACTTCGACTAAACCTACAAGTAAAAAAAGTATTGATTTTTTCCATGGCGACCTTTTTTTACTCGCAGGCATTTTTCAACATGTTGAAAAATACGCCGCGACCTAGCTGAGGCCTCGAGTACGCGGGGACTACTCTTGAGCATGAAGGAGAGTTACAAAGACCTCCTAGGTCCTCGTGTCGACCATGCTGCGAGTATGAGTCGAGGGCAAACTTCGCCGCAGTGGGCCAGCCCCTTTAGGCAGCAACTCTGCCGCTGTGCTACTGTGGTCTCTTCTTGCAGATTGGAAAGGAGAACAGCCGCAAGGATGGGGTGATTGTAAAGGTGGGGAGACGGAGGAGTGAGAGGGGCACCGTACGCCAACCACACCTTGTAACTTAGGAGAGATTGTAGACGGCAGGAGAATGATGACACAAATTGAGGATTATCTAAGTTTTTACAGTCACCCTCGATTGCCTGAGCCCTGCCACATTACGTCCCGAGCCAGGATTACAAATGCAATCCTTTGAAGTTCATATTCATCCTCCACAGAGGTGGGAAGGGTAACCAATGGCAATCAACTGGAGTGAATGCCAGTTATGTACCACCTTGCACTCCAAGTGAGGGAGATGTGTGAGGGTGATTTACAGTGGTACGGCTCTCATGACTGAATAGCCGATATCGTGTTTAACCCTGGAAATATATGTGGTTTCCAGAAGCTGTGTTCTTAATTTAGTTTACTGTCACGTGTACTGAGGTGCAGTGAAAGGTTTTCGTTGCATGCTAACCAGTCAGTGTAAACACAAAACAATTACAATCGAGGATTTGAGTATAGGAGTAAAGAGGTCCTTCTGCAGTTGTGCAGGGCTCTGGTGAGACCACACCTGGAGTATTGTGTGCAGCTTTGATCTCCTAATTTGAGGAAGGACATCTTTCCTATTGAGGCAGTGCAGCGTAGGTTCACGAGGTTAGTCCCCAAGATGGCAGGATTGTCTTATGAGGACAGATTGGAAAGACTGGGCTTGTATTCAAGATTCAAGATTCCAGATTCAAGAGAGCTTATTGTCATGTGTCCCAGCTAGGACAATGAAATTCTTGCTTTGCTTCAGCACAACAGAATATTGAAGGCATGAATACAGAACAGATCAGTGTGTCCATATACCATTGTATAAATATATACACACATGAATCGGATATCGGCTATTCAGTCATGAGAGCCGTACCGACTGGAGAACACCGTGGAGAAGCCCTGTTATAAGAGACCACGGAGGAAAAGCTCGGGGGAGAAATAACCCGCAATGGAAGTGTTTCTACAAGGACCACAGAGGAACCCCCAGCTGTAACAAACCACGACCACGAGACCAGGCTCGGGAGGAGCGTTGCCCCGCAGCAGAAGGTTTAAAAAGGACATGCAGGTAAATTCCTTACTCGAAGGTGGTTTTGTGCTATTTTGTGAGAATATGTTACAGGAATGGACGCCGGCAGGAGCACTGTGATCGCATATCCCGCATGGAGCGGTTGATGGATCAGAAGCTCCAATGTGACATGCTCCGGTATATGGAGCCTAGTCACCAGGGGGTCCTAGGACGCACATGGCAGCACCTTATTGAGGGCTGCATAATGCAACTCCCTCGACAGAGGGGAGCATTAGGAGTCACTTCTGGGCTGACTCTGAAGACAGGGGTTTGGCTGAAGAAAACACAAGTGTGCGGGGGGTGCAGGAACAACAAAACCTGCAGCAGGAGCTCGACGAGTGGCCATCGGGTTCAGGAAGGCCACATCATCACGCAAGATCTCACATCTTCGACGGCAGCACCCCTACGCACCCACCAGCAAACCACGATGAACTGAAGTTGGTGAAAGCTTGAAGGCCGTACAACCAAGACAAAGGTCTTTTTTAGGCCACAGCCCAGAATGGCCTTCCTGGAAGATGCGCCAACCTCGTACGCGAGTTCCTCTACCTCCCAGGAACAGGTGTAAAATCATGCACACATGTTTGAGGCAGCTCCTGGGTCGGGTTGCATAAGTCCTCCCATTCGGATAAAGGTATGGAACCTCATCGATGATGTCTCCAGTCACGGATACAAGTTGGTAATATTAAACTGGTTTGAATATTTACACTGGTTTGGGATAACACTAGATCAGTTTATACTGCACACAGGTATGGTTGGAGTTGCCTTTCAAGACAAGGCTCACAAGAATGGGATGTGGACTGATCATTGTCAACAGCCTCAACCCGCATGTGCAGTATAGACTTTTCTGAATAACTTCCATGTGATCATTTCCGCTCACAGGGTTGAAGATATTTGAAATTTAACTGGATGAGGCAAAGATACACTCAGTGGCATTACAAAATGGGCTAACTCCAGTTTCCAGATTATTTACCAAATCACTACTATCAGTGCTTTGGCTGCACAGAGCTAACAAATAAGTGGCATGGCCAATCTGGATGATATTGAACATACTGTATTTTACTAAATTAGCCTTATCAGCCACATAGCTATATTTGAGGAATTGGTTCTCACCCGTCCAGTTAAATTTAAATTAAGTTGATACCAACTGAAACTATTGATTGTTGGGATACAATCATCCATTTATTGGTCTGGGATCAGCTCTGAGACAAAACAATTAGACCTCTGCTATTTTTTAGCTGAAACTATTAACGTCACAATGATGGACAACTTTTCTCCACTAAAACCTCTTATCCGTAAATCTTCAGTCATTTCCAAACTGATGCTATTGCCCAAAGATGGGTAATTTACTAATACCATCTCTAGTTACGGAGGCAGGTGGGATTAGCATGAGTTATCAAGTGTTCAGTCATGGTATCAACTACCAATGGACACCAGGTGCATTCTGTGCATTAAAGGGTGTGTGGATATGCATATACGGCATGCACAAGTCCAAGGTGATACATTTTGGTGGTGGTATATGTTAATCACAAAGGTACAATCAAATCAAAGTATCCGGTGATAGTTTTACCAAACCACATTTAGCACTGGTGTATTATTATGCAAAATCAATGACAACACAGAATGAATGTGTGATCACAAAGTATTTAATGACAATGTGGATTGATTGAACATTAACCATTGAGTTGCTTGCATCCAGTTTCAATCAACAATGAACGAGGCATACAGTGGCGAAGGGTGCATTCTCGCTACACTAGGAAGGAATGTTCTTTTATGTCTTCCTCCATTTGGCCTCAATAGACGGGTCTTGCAAAATTCAGCAAGATTCCCGCTTCCGGGTTCATACTGCCTGCCTGGGTTGGTTATACACCTATGGCTCCTGCTGAGGCGAAGAATGAACATAAAACCTTACATGGTTAATTCCGGATAAAAAGATGCTAGTTCAGTTGTGATGTTGAAACCATCCTCTGCATGATATAATCAATCATAGACTTACAGACTCTGAGAGATCGTTTCTGCGGCTTGGGTTGTCAAACCATAAGCGTTAAGAGTGCTCATTACTATTTACAGGGATAGCACCAAATAGCAGCAATCTGCATAGGAGACGGGAAGCATTGGTAATTTTGAATCAGAACATACAAAACTCACATGCGGGGTTCCTCAGGGCTCCATTCTTGGACCCATTTTGTTCAACATTTATATGCTCCCTCTAGCTCAGATCATAGAGCATTTTAACATATCCTACCACACTTATGCCGATGACACACAACTATATATCGCAGTGTCACCACATGACCATAGTCCCCTACACTCACTGAGCCAGTGTGTCAAACATATCAATGAGTGGATGAACCAGAACTTCCTCCAGCTCAATGCAAATAAGACAGAAATTATTGTCTTTGGTCCCAAAAAAACAAGGCTAGAGGTGAGTGCTCAACTCGACTCAATTGCACTGAAAACCACATACAAAGCCAGAAACCTTGGTGTAGTTATGGACTCGGATTTGAATTTTAACAGCCATATAAAGACCATTACCAGATCTGCCTATTACCATCTAAAAAATATTGCAAGAATCAAGGGATTTCTGTCCAAAGAAGACACTGAAAAACTTGTTCATGCATATATTTTTAGTAGGTTAGATTATTGTAATGGCATCTTTACAGGTCTCAATAAAAAATCAATTAAACAACTGCAGCTTATCCAAAATGCCGCTGCCAGAGTCTTGACCAACACCAAGAAAATGGACCACATTACACCTGTCCTTAAATCTTTGCACTGGCTCCCTGTGTGTAAGAGGATAGATTTTAAAATTCTGTTACTGACCTACAAGGCACTGAATGGTCTAGGTCCAAAATACATCTCTGACCTACTTGTTGTATATGAGGCGCCTAGACTCCTCAGGTCTTCAGGGACAGGTTTACTCTGTGTTCCCAGGGTCAGAACTAAAAAGGCTGAAGCAGCATTCGGTTTTTATGCTCCACACCTGTGGAACAAGCTCCCTGAACACCTGAGGTGTGCACAGACTGTAAGCGCATTTAAATCAGGCCTAAAAACACTGTTGTTTACTATAGCTTGTCCATAACCCGACATGCAGGTAATCTTAACCGTCTAATTTTAACCCTTTTATGTGCTTTTTAAAATTGTTTTATTGTTTCATTGACGTTGTTTTATTATTCATACATTTGTCGTATTGCTTATTTTGCAATTTTTAATTATTGACTATTTTATTTTTTCTTTCCTGTAAAGCACCTTGAATTGCTGTTTGCACGAATGGTGCTATACAAATAAACTTGCCTTGCCTTGCCTTGCCTTGCCTTACGTTAACTCGGCACAGATGACTGACACATTAAAATTCAGTTTTATGGGATTATAACATTGTTACTATTCCATTACTGTGCCTTAAGTACCTTCTAATCATTTGGCTGATGAGTACATAAACCACTCTGTCTGGTCTCACACTCTGATATACAGAGAATGAAGGTATCGTCAGCTTAAAACCTCCCAGGCCTAGGGACGCAGAGATATGGGTTGTTAACATTGTACTACGTCACTTCACCGATAGGCACCAGCAACATTCCTGCCCATGGTCATACTCACGTACTAGTGATTATGCCATGGCACTGAGTACAGCGCTATGGGTCCAGTCATTGCAACACTGGATAGGATGATCATATCTGCGGGCTATAATAACATGTTTTGTTTATGATTAATCAAGCAGATTAGACAGGGACACAAGACCAAACTAGAGTTGCATATCCCATGGACCTTGGGTTGCGTGTGATCACACATTTAAACTAGTTTGTCAAGGTTCCCAAGAGCCTTATAGACTGACAGCAATATTATTAGTTACATAAAATCTTGTTAGAAGGAATCACTATAAACCTTCTCCAGATGGTTATATGGGTCTGGCATATACAGGAGTGTACATTGACATTGAGTCTCACTCCACCAGGACCGCTATACCTCAGCAGCAGGGATGGACCACATCCTAGCGGTTGCAGGATGGTCAAACTATTGATCTGTCCAAATATTCAGAATAAACCTGTTGCCAGATCAGGGGTATTTGCCAACTCTATGTTAGGTATGGTTCATACTTCCTCCAGGTTGAGGGAGGTTACTATTGCCACTATTTCATTAATAGCATCATGTCTATATTTATGTCATGTCTGAATGCATTCTTAATGTTCACTCATCATTGGCCTACTGATGCAGTGTATGACGCCTGGACTCAGTTCCATGGCATGAAATCACAGAGCTTTAAAATCTTCACGTAGTCACTCACGTGACTACGAAGTAAAATAGTAAGATTAAATGAGAACTTACCAGTTTGAAGTTTGATCTTTATTTTAAGAGGAGTAACGTTGAGTGATTACATGCCCTCCGCTCCCAGCCCTCTATCATAAAGACGCCTCTTAGGACTATGTCAGTTTAAAGCACATGGTTTCAGTATTGATGTGGATAGAAATGGCAAACACAGAGCTTTAAAACGGGTCTTTTCACAATGGCACGTAGTGGGGTACCGCAGGCTCACGTGACTCCGATATATATTAATGATAGTAAGATATAAAGTTTGATGAACTTACTGGGGGGCAGTTTGAGGAGCTTTGCAAGGTGACTTTAGCTGGGTTTAATGTTTGGCAGAGGATAACGTTGAGGTTATGATTTTGGTGGCAAAACGGGAAATGCCCTGGCCGCTCCCAGCGAGACCTCACCATCATGAAAGTTCATGCAGGTGCAACTGCGAATGGTTATGGTTCTTGCAAGAGGATTTGAGTATAGAGCAGGGAGGTTTTACTAGTTGTTCAGGGTCTTCAACTGGAGTACAGTTTTGGTTCCAAATTTCATTATTGTGAGTTTCACCAGACTGATTCCTGGGATGTCGCTGCTTTGAAAGATGGATAGACATGCATGAGAGGGATCTTATAGAAACTTACAAAATTCTTAAGGGGTTGGACAGGCTAGATGGGTGTTCCCACGTGGGGAATCCCCTCAAGCGTTACTCCTAAAGATCGAACTTCAAACTGGTAAGTTCTTGTTTAATCTTTACTATTAATGTTCACTGAGTTGGATGATTACATATTAATGGCGGTGAGCTTGAAGGGCCGTTCAATAGCTAATTTCTATGATGTTTCAACAACTGTTTTCTGTGGGAAGAAGCATGTTTCTGTCTTCACCTGTAAGACATTTGCAGAGTCTTCAGGCTCCTGTACCTTTTGGACCTGAAGGTCAGGCTCCTGTACCTTTTACCTGAAGGTAGCGGGGAGATGAGTGTGTGGCCAGGATGGTGTGGGTCCTTGATGATGCTGCCAGCCTTTTTGAGGCAGCGACTGCAATAGAGCCCCTCGATAGTAGAGAGGTCAGAGCCGAAGATGGACTGGGCAGTGTTTACAACTTTTTGTAGTCTTTTCCGCTCCTGGGCGCTCAGGTTGCCGAACCAAGCCACGGTGCAACCTGTCAGCGTGCTCTCTACTGTGCACCTGTAGAAGTTAGAGAGAGTCCTACTTGACATATCGACACTCCGTATTCTTCTCAGGAAGTAGAGGCGCTGATGTGCTTTCTTTATGATTGTAACAGTGTTCTCGGACCAGGAGAGATGTTCAGAGAGGTGCACACCTAGGAATTTGAAGCTCTTGACCCTTTCCACCATCGACCCATGGATATAAATGGAACTGTGGGTCCCCATCCTACTTCCAAAGTCCACAGTCATTTCCTTGGTTTTGCTGGTGTTGAGGGCCAGGTTATTGTGCTGGCACCATTTGGTCAGTTAGCCGATCTCTCTTTTATACTCTGACTCATCCCCATCAGTGATACGTCCCACAACAGTGGTGTTATCAGCGAACTTGATGATGGAGTTCGCACTATGACCAGCTATGCAGTCATGAGTATAGAGTGAGTACAGCAGGGGGCTGAGCACACAGCCTTGAGGTGCTCCCGTGCTGATTGTTATTGAGGCTGACACCTTTCCACCAATTCGAACAGTCTGTGGTCTGTGAATGAGGAAGTCGAGGATCCAATTGCAGAGAGATGTGCAGAGACCCAGTTCTGCGAGTTTGGTAACCAGCTTGGATGTGATGATTGTATTAAATGCCGAGCTGTAATCAATGAATAACAGCCTGACATGAGTTTTTGTTATCCAAGTGGTCCAGAGCGGAGTGGAGATCCAGAGATATCGCATCCACCGTTGATCTGTTGTGGCGGTAAGCAAACTGCAGTTGATTTGCGCCATGATCAACCTCTCAAAGCACTTCATCACCTCCGACGTTAGTGCCACTGGTCGATAGTCGTTGAGGCATATCACCTTGCTCTTCTTGGGCACCGGTATAATTGATGCCCTTTTAAAGCTGGTGGGAACTTCAGACCTCAGAAGTGAGAGGTTGAAAATGGCCGTAAAAACTCCAGCCAGTTGGTCCGCACAGGTTTTTAGAACACGACCGGGTATACCATCAGGTCCAGGCGTTTTTCGAGGGTTCATCCCTCTGAATGATTTTCTGACGCCGGCCTCTGTGACTGTGACTGAAATAACATCACAGCGAATGGGGGCTCGAGAAGGCACATCAGGATTTTCCCTATCAAAGCGTGCGTAAAACGCATTGAGCTCGTCAGGGAGTGATGTTACGCCGACATACGAGCTACCTCCTGATTTTGCCTTGTAGGAGATGATTGCATTCAGGCCCCGCCACAGTTGCCGAACATCTGTCTCATCCTCCAGCTTGGAGCAGAAGTCCCTTTTGGCCTTTTTGATGGCCTTACCAAGGTCGTATCTGGTCTTCTTGTAGACAACTATATCATCAGACATGAATGCCCGGTGTCTGGTCTTCAGGAGAGTGCAGATCTCAAAGTTCATCCAAGGCTTCTGATTGGGAAACACTAGGACGATTTTTGTCGGGATGCAGTCCTCCACACATTTCTTTATGTAGTCTGTAACGACTGTGGCGTATTCGTTCAGGTCCATTGCCGAGTCCCTTAACATTGCCCAGCCTACAGACTCCAAACAGCCCTGGAGTTGTTCCTCTGCTCGCCCCATGACCGGCTCTGTACAGTCCTCACCTCTGGGGGTGCGCTCTTTAATTGCTGCCTGTAGGCAGGAAGAAGCAGCACTGCAGTATGGTCGGATTTACCGGTGAGGTCGAGGAATGGATAGGCATTCTTGATGGTGGTGTAGCAGTGGTCGAGGGTGTTTGGTCCTCTGGTGCAGCAGGAGACATGTTGGTGGATGTTAGGGAGCGATTTCGTAAAGTTTGCTTTATGGAAGTTCCCAGCCGTGGTCAACGCCTCGGGGTAAGACGTCTGGTGTTTGTTGACCAAAGCGTGCAGCTCCTCCAGTGCCAGATGGACGTCTGCCTGGGGTGGGATGTAGACCGCGGTCAGGATGATGGAGGTGCATTCCCTCGGAAGGTAGAATGGACAGCACTTCACCGCCAGATGTTCGAGGTGTGGAGACCAGGAGTTGGACAGGACTGCCACGTCTGAGCACCATGCAGAGTTGACCATTTGGCAGACGCCCCCTCCTCTCCCTTTCCCAGATGCCTGTGTATGGTCCATACGGTGGATGGAGAACCCTTCAGGCTGGACCGCTGAGTCTGGGGAGCTGGGGTGAGCCATGTCTCTGTGAAACAGAACACAGAGCATTCCCTCAGCTCCTTTTGATAAAGCAATCTTGCCCTTAAGTCCTCCACTTCACTGGAAGTTAGGAAGAGAGGAGATCTTATATAAATATATAAAATTATAAAAGGACTGGACAAGCTAGATGCAGGAAAAATGTTCCCATTGTTGGGGGAATCCAGAACCAGGGGCCACATTCTAAGAATAAAGGGGAGGCCATTTAAAAATGAGATGAGAAAAAACATTTTCACCCAGACAGTTGTGAATTTGTGGAATTCTCTGCCAGAGAATTCTCTGTAGAGGCCGATTCACTGGATGAATTTAAAAGAGAATTAGAAAGAGCTCTCAGGACCTAGTGGAATCGAGGTATATGGGGAGAAGGCAGGCACGGGTTACTGATTGTGGATGATCAGCCATGATCACAATGAATGGCGGCGCTGGCTCCAAGGGCCAAATGGCTTCCTCCTGCACCTATTTTCTATGTGTCTATGAACCATCCACACTGCACAGGTACATGATAAAGTGAATAACGTTTAGTGCAAGATATTTCCAGTAAAGTCTGGTTAAAGATAGTCTAAGGGTCTCCAATGAGGTAAATAGTAGCTCAGGACTGCTCTCTAGTTGTCGATAGGATGGTTCAGTTGGCTGATGTCAGCTGGGAAGAAACTGTCCCTGAATATTGAGGTGTCTGAAAGGCGCCCAATAAATAAAATTTATTATTATTATTATTAATATTAAGGTGTGCGTTTTCACAACTCTGTACCTCTTGCGTGATGGGAGAGGGGAGAAGAGGGAGTGGCCAGCGGGCGACTCATCCTTGATTACGCTGCTGGCCTTGTCAAGGCAGCGTGAAATGTAAATGGAGTCGTTAGAAAGGAGGTTGGCTTGTGCGATGGTCCGGGCTGCCTCCACAATGCCCTGCAATTTCTTGTGGTCTTGGATGGAGCTGTTCCCAAACCCAGTTTCCGGCACTGTAAGACAGCAAATCAGCCGCTGCGCCACTATGCTGCCTTGCAGACATCAACAATGCTGTTGCCGGAGCTGTAAACAACCATCAAAGCAAATCACCAGGCAATGCAGTAGTGTTGGTGTGTTTTTGACATTAGAAGTGACAGGCCTGAGGTTAACTGCCCATTACTAGCCCTACACATGTTCCTGGGAAGTCGTCAATTGTAAACTCCATTGAATGTCTAGAAATCATGCGCCTTCTGCCATTTTTGCATGCATTTTTTATGTCAGAATATCTGGATACAATGATCATGGAAAGATTTCAACTGGTTTGAGTATCTGGCGCCATCTACTGACTATTTAGCATTTTGCAATTGATTTTCAATGTTTTATCCGCAGTTTGTGGCAGGCAACGCCAAATTGGTTCCAAACATTTTATTTTGCACAGTGATCAGCAATCCTGAATATATGGTATAAAGTATAATGAACATTAATGTTCACTTAAAGGTGAATTGTGCATGAATGGTAATCGAGGGCTTAACTGGTATCCAAGTAATGGTTTATTTAAAAGGGTCCCTTCTCTGTTGCCTGGGTAACCTCTGCTTATGTAATTTATATGTAATTGGACACTAATTGCAAAAGTACACTTAACTGCATGTTGTACTGCATTCTGTACTTCTGAGTAGTAGGTGGAGCGTGACAAGGCACCAATCTTATTCTTTGTAACTTCCTAACATCTTGGTTCATCTATTTGAACTTTGTGAAAATCGTCACTAACATTACTGCTATTTTAATTAATAGAAACCAAAACGCTTGTTACATTAATATTGCTGTGTTTTTTGTCCCCATTGCTGTTAACTTATTATGTAGTCCAGTCCTTCAGTCCTGTCTTAACTAAGCCCCCATCTTGACTATTTTAGGCCGGTTTCAAAGTCACCATCAAAGAAACACAGCATTTGTTTGCATTACTAGGAAATTAACAGATTTTAATAGCGCGGAACAAACATATTGAGACATTACTGTGGAAGTGAACGTGTGGTGAAGAAATGCCATCTTCTGGCCACCTTGTGTACTGCAGAAGTGTAAAGAGGTTTTACGCAGTGACTTCTCCCACGGGCAGATTGTTAACAATTCGCACTGGAACAATCCGCTTACTGATTACATCAGTGATTTCCTTAATCAGTAGATATTTTGTAAGACCTATATTATGCTGTTAAAAATCTACTACAGCAAAGCTTGTTATGGGTAAAGTCCTTACCCAGACCAAACAATCCATAAACACAGCAGAAAATACAAGTAAAAACGATGAATAACTTTCTTTCTTCTCAAATCTTCTTTGGTCACACATTTTGCACACTGTTTCATAGAGAGGCATAGACATACAGCACAGAAACAGGCCCTTCGGCCTAACTTCCCCATGCCGACTAGAAGCCCCACCTCCTCTAGCCCCGCTTGCCAGCATTTAGCCCCTATCCCTCTAAACCTTTCCTAACTATGTACCTACCTGTCCAAGTACCTTTTAAATGTTGTTATGGTACCTGCCTCAACTACCTCCTCTGGCAGATCGTTCCATATATTCCAAAGAATTGCTCCACGGGTTTGCATTAAATCCCTCCCTCTTGCCTTAAACCTATGCTCTCTGGTTCTTGATTCTGCGTCTCTGGGTAAAATACTCTGCATTCACCCCATTTATATCATATCTGAACTAAGCTGGGAATTTTATCCAAGTGATTCCTGCTCTGCTCTCATGTCTTTGTTGGCATTGCAACAGAAACCCAGCGATGAGCAAGTGTAGCCGGTCGCCACTCGTCCCAGCATGATTTATTTCAGTTAGGTATTGTGTCCCAATCACAGGTATTCCAGGAGAGCCAGGATTGCAGATCATGACGTGCACAGCAACTATTGCAATGAAAAGCAGAATCAAAGGATGGTAGACCCAAAACACTTTCTGATTAAGCATGCTTACCTCATTTAAAATGGAGCTGAAACAAGTCAAACCTAATATTTTTGTCAACATGCAAATGCAAATGGCAAATGCTGACCAAATAAATATTAATTGGTGCAAAGAGGAAGCTGTCAAAAATAATTTGTGATTAAAATAAGAATAGGAAAATACCAAAGAGCAAGCTTTCAATGCTCTGACTATTATTGTCAGGAGCACTGGGAAGGAATATATATTGTGAAATGTTGGAAAGGTTATGAGGCCAGGGGAAAAGAAAGCTGCAGATCAGAACAAGTGGTAACCACATTTTCAGTGGTGGGAGAAATTGATAGAATATTAGTGAACAAGTAGGCTCCTTTAAGAAATATATTGGATAGACACATGATGCAAGGTCAGGAAATGACAGATGTGCTAAATTAATTCTTCACAAATAATGACTGGGGATAAATTCCAGATCCAGTCAAATTGTCTTAGGAATCTGTAACAGATGTAGAGGTCAATATCTTCTCTGAAGAAATGCCAAGAACTAATTGAAACGCGGAGGACAATTTTTCTGGCTTCAAACGGCACTTGAAAAATGGCTACCCGTTCTTGAACCACCGATTTGCAACTAAATAAGACTGCTGCTGAATTTCCCTGTGTGTTGCTTCAGTTGGTTACACCTGTAGCCAAATGAAACAACGCACAGTGTACACGGAATGTGAGTAAGCATCGGAGATCTGTTCATTGTTTCAGCACCTGGTGTTGCTCAGGACAAGTTTGCTCTCCAAAATCCCCGACACAATAGATTCTGCTCCTTGTCTTAAATCGACAGGTGGCTTCTGTCGGGAAACATCTTTCTTATTATCGTCTTGAGTGAAGAATGATCTTTCATCTTCTGAGATTGAGGTTGCTTCTCTTCCTCTTTCACTGATGAATTACATATTTTATACACTGTTGCCACCCTATACATCTGTTTGCAAGGCCGACATATTTTATAGAATTTAATGAAATATCAGTTTTTCTGCTGGCCCCTGAACTTGCTTTACACAAATTTCCCACTGGCGGGGTCTTGGATGAAGTCAAGCTCAATACCGAGGCCCTTTGTTTGATGTTAGACGTTTGTGTTGGAAGGGAGGAGGAATAGAACGTTTGTCCACAAATTTGCTGTTCTTCAAACACCAGGCTAAGCTGGCTGCCAGACCTCAACATGTTTCTGAATGTCTATGATGTTCATATACATTCAAAAACTGATTAAAAAAATTAACTTCATTATTACTAAAATAAAAGTCATTTAAAAATGTTAAACTATAACACAAGCAACGTACAACTAAAAAAATGATGTAAATTGCCTAACACTCGATTTAATCCCTCACTGCTGTTCCTCGTCATTCAAAATGAAAGATATATTAATTGCTTTCTCAATTTTGAATTGTCCTAAATTACATAACTCATTCCGTGTTCTTGTCTATCAGTAATGGCCATTTTTGCCTGTCAACAATTTAGCTCAATAATTTTCTTTCTCGCTATGCTGCACATGTCCCACCGCCTGCTATGAGTGGCATATAACATGGTAAACAAGATGCACTGTCTGATTCTGACTGCTAATTTAATTCATAGTTTCATGGTTTTAGAGATATTCCCATCCCTCCCTCCCTGCTGCTGAGAACTATCATATTGCTCCTCTCTCCCCAATCTACAAAGGATATCAGATCTGAAGCATTTATTTGTCTTTTCTTTGATGCTGCCTGAATTGAACTGCTGAATTATTCCAGCATTTGTTGTTCTTTTTGCAACTCAAGCTAATGTTTAATTTGAGTCAGGTCATAAGTGATAGGAGCAGAATCAGGCTATTCGGCCCACCAGGTCTATGCCATCCAATCATGGCTGATCTATCTCTCCCTCCTAACCCCATTCCCCTGCCTTCTCCCCGTAACCCCTGGTATCCTAGATCTCTCAGCTCTACAACACCTCCTAGGACCCTGCCATTCACTGTGAAGGTCCTGCTGTGGTTTGATTCCCAAAATACAAAATTGAACTCCATTTGCCATTCTTCAGCCCACTGGCCCAGCTGATATTTGATATTTGATAACCATCTTCACCGTCTACAATACCACGCACTTTACTGTCATCTACAATCACTTTTTGGGAGGTGGGACAGATTCCCCAATATGGATATTGTTCTTATTTTAGTTTAGCTGAGTTTAGTTGAGTTTAGCTTAGTTTAGTTGAGAGATACAGCATAGAAACAGGCCCTTCGGCCCACGGAATGTATGCCAACCATCAATCACCCATTCACACTACTTCTATGTTGTCCCACTTTCTTATCCATTCCCTAAACACTTGGAGCAATTCACAAAAGCCAATTATCCAACAAATCCACACTTCTTTGGGATGTGGGAGGAAGCTGGAGTACCTGGTGGTAACCCACATGGTCACAAGGAGACCGTGCAAATTTCACACAGACAGAACCCGAGGTCAGGATCGAACCTGGGTTTCTGATGCTGTGAGATAGCAGCTCTAGCTGTTGTGACACTCTGCCACCCACGCTTCTTTCCTTGGAAAAAAACCAGAAAACAGTTAATAAAATGTTTTGGACATTGTATCCAGGCAGACAGGGAAACAAATCTCAAACTTGCTGGTGTCTGTATAATGAATAAATGAGTGTTCTACATGGAATAGTTGGCATTTCCCTCTGCCTGATTTAAGGCAGAAGAGGAGTAACAACCACAAACCACATTAGTAGGTTCTGAATTGTTGTCTAGTCATCAAAACCTTGAGTGTCTCCTGAATGAAGGAATCTACACCGTGTCCTAGAATAATTCCAATAGGCATCATTGATCTGAGGAAGATTGCCCATTTTTGCCAGCATGCATTTTGCTTGCTGAGTCTAGGCTGGCTTAGAGCTAAAGGGCAATAAGGGTTCTACAAATTCTATTCTAACAGCTCTGCAGGCAATGGAAGAGACCAGAGCCATTACATAAAGCTTGGAATGATTGTTTGTTGGTTTGAGCAGAGCAAGGGGAATGCTCTCACCAATCGCATTTCCAAACATTCTGTCAATCAACTTGCCTCGCTGTAAACTCTTATGTTAACTTTTTTGTAGTTGTGTGTCTTGTTGCTTTTTTTTAGAATGGCTGTATTAAATTCGAATTTCACTGTACCTTAATTGGTATATGTGACAATAAACTGGCCTTGAAACCTTGAAACCTTGACCGCGTGGGTTTTCTCCAAGATCTTTGGTTTCCTTCCACACTCCAGAGGCGTACAGGTTTGTAGTTTAATTGGCTAGGTATAAGTGTAAATTGTCACTAGTTTGTGTAGGATTGTGCTAATGTGTGGGGACCACAGGTCAGGACTCACGCAACATAAGAGTTTGTGCTTAATTGATAAAGGCCCCATTCAAACACTCTTGGGACAAGTAAATATTATTCTCAAATAATGTCTGAAGAAGTGTCACATCCTTAAACGTTACCTGTCCATTCCCTCCACAGATGGTGCCTGACTCTGAGTCAAACTCTCCTCCGGCACTTTGTGTTTTGCTCAAGATTCCACTCTCTGCAGTTCATTGTGCCTCCAACTGGAGACATGGTCAGGGAAGGGGAATTATAGACTGGAGAATATGATTCTTTCCAATCCAAAGCATTCATTTCATTTTGCGCCAAAATTAATTTGAAGTGCAGAAGGATCATAAGGTCGGTCAGAAGAATTCAAAAGTATTAAATCATAAATTGGCTTGATTTACTTCAGGAGATTATGCAGGATCTTATCAGATGAGAATTCCTAAACGGTTAGCATTTAGTTTGATATTCCAAGAAGTATTTGGTAAGGATCTATGCCTGAGGTGGTCAAACTTCGTTCATTACCAGGAATAAGAACTGCAGTAGAAATGGTAGATGACAAATTATGAGGCTCTGATTCAAGAGTGTGTTTGATGTCACGACTTATTTAAAATATCAGTGAATAATATGGAAGCGAGCGGTTAGTGTTATTCAATGATTACTGATGGATGTTAGCCTTTTAACCAAATCTCTGAAATTCGACTTGCCATTAGTGGGTACACTGCTTCTAAAATCGGCAGTTCCATTTGCAGTTTAGTTTAGTTTAGTTTATTGTCACACGTCCTGAGGTGCAGTGAAAAGTTTTTGTTGCTTGCCCGCCAGTCAGTGGAAAGACAATACACAATTACAATTGAGCCATCCACAGTGTACAGGTGCATGATAAATGGAATACCATGAATAACGTTTAGTGCACGATAAAGTCCAGTAAAGTCTGATCAAAGATAGTCCAAGGGTCTCCAATGAAGTAGATGGTTGATCAGGACTGCTATTTAGTTGTTGGTAGGATGGTTCAGTTGGCTGATTCAGATGCAGTTCAGTCTGGGCACACCTCACTCACCTAACACACTTATGGAGGCCACATCGCACCACTTATAACAACCCTGCCATCTCCCCACCACACACACAGAATGATTTTAGGCAAATTTTTAATTTGACAATCAAAAGCGAACTGGATTAATTGGTGCAGACCAAAGCCAAGGTCCTATGAGGCATGCACCAGTCACAAACTATATAGTGTATGTCATCATATGGTGGTGATGAGCAGGGTACAAAGGCAGAAATCAGAGCTTCAAAACTGGTCAGGGGCCTCTTACCTGCCAACCTCCTGCACCTTGGTTAACAGGCTTGGGTGGATCCAAGGTCATCACATCAAATATCCTCCTATTTTGCATAACCTGCACAACTTGAACAGAGAACAACTTTCATGGATCAAGGAAAGAAACAGGAATTGTTTTTCGTTACTGACACTTCAATGAAAATATCAAGTCAGCAGAATGCTAAATGAACCTCACCAAACAATTGTGAAATTGATTTCCCTCAGACATTTGATTAAAGCAAATCATGGAATAGTTATATTTAATGGCAAGTTTGAACACTTGCTCTACATTTTTTAAAAAAAGCATTACAAAGTATTTGAAGAGCTTAAAATGGGAAATTAGAAGTTCACACTTGGAATCAAAATGCCTAGAAAGTTATCCCTGGTCAGTAGTGCTACACATGCTGTATAGCAGAGCCAACATGTTGTACTAAGCTGCTGAAGACTGCTCCTCAATGGAATGAATCTTGAGAGGAATAGATCGGGCAGACGCACAGAGTGTCTTGGCCAGAGTAGGGGAATCGAGAACCAGAGGACATAGGTTAAAGGTGAGAGGAACCTGAGGGGTAACTTTTTTCACACAAAGTGTGGAACGAGCTGCCGGAGGAAGTAGTTCAGGCAAGGAATATCCCAATGTTTAAGAAACATTTGGACGGGTACATTGATAAGACAGGTTTAGAGGGATATGGGCCAAACGCAGGCAGGTGGGAATAGTGTAGCTGGGACATGTTAGCTGGTGTGGACAAGTTGGCCGAAGGGCTTGTTTCCATGCTGTATCACTCTATCCGTAGACTGGGAGTGGCTGTTATTGAATGAGAGTTGTTTAAAAGTCAACTGGTCAAAATTCAGGACCAATGCATTTGCATGAGAAGGAAGAACATATTCAGCAAGATCCCGTCCCCTGAATTCTTTGTAATTGTCGAGCTGTGCCTCACAGCACTAGAGATCCAGGTTTGATTCTGCCTCCTCAGGTGCTGTCAGTGTGGAGTTTGCACGATCTCCCTGTGACCATGTGGTTTCCCTATGGGTGCTCCGGTTTCCTCACACATCCTAAAGATCTATGCGTTCGTAGGTTTATTGTCCTCCGTAAATTGGCCCTCCATGTGTAAAAAGATGATGCAAAAGTGAAATGACATAGAACTAGTGTGAATAGGTGTTTGATGGTTGGCACGGACCCGGTGGGCTGAAGGGCCTGTTTCTCTGCTGTATCTCTAAAACTAACTAAACGTTTAATGAAAGATTTTGTTTGAAAGAACTACAGATGCTGGAAAAGTCAAAGGTAGATAAAAATGCTGGAAAAACTCAGCGGGTGAGGCAGCATCTATAGAGCGAAGGAATAGGTGACGTTTCGGGTCGAGTCTGAAGAAGGATCTCAACCCGAAACGTCACCTATTCCTTCGCTCCATAGATGCTGCCTCTCCCGCTGAGTTTCTCCAGCTTTCTTATTTAATGAAAGATAATCATTAAAGTGCAATTTAATATCAATTTCTACATTGTTCAACACATTGCTATGTAATCGCCACTAAAGATTGCATTTAGCTGTTGTATTTTTCTTTTGAACATTAAAAGTAAAAGATAAGAGTTTTGTTCATATTTTTCAAGTAACAGCTATATTTATATAACAAACTTGTAATTTTCTTTCCACCTCCAATGCTCAACAGAAAAATACACCAGCTAAATAAGAAAGGCAGGAGAGAGAAAACAGGGAATTATAGACCAGTTAGCCTGACATCGTTGGTGGGGAAGATGCTGGAGTCAATTATAAAAGATGAAATAGCCGCACATTTGGATAGCAGTAACAAGATCGGTCCGAGTCAGCATGGATGTACGAAGGGAAAATCATGCTTGACTAATCTTCTGTGATTTTTTGAGGATGTAACTAGGAAAATGGGCAAGGGAGCGCCAGTGGATTTAGTGTACCAGGACTCTCAGAAAGCATTTGATTAGGTCCCACATAGGAGATCAGTGGGCAAAATTAGGGCACATGGTATTGGGGGTGGAGTGCTGATATAGTTAGAAAATTGGTTGGCAGACAGGAAAAAATGAATAGGGATTAACGGGTCCCTTTCAGAATGGCAGGCAGTGACTAATGGGGTACTGCAAGGCTCAGTGCTGGGACAGCAGCTATTTACAATATACATCAATAATTTAGATGAAGGGAATCAAAGTAACATTAGCAAATTTGCAGATGACACAAGGCTGGGTGGCAGTGTGAACTGTGAGGAGGATGCTATGAGAAAGCAGGGTTACTTGCATTCTCATAGACAGGTTGGGTGAGTGGGCAGATGCATGGCAGATGCAGTTTAATGAGGATAAATGTAAGGTTATCCACTTTGGTAGCAAAAATAGGAAGGCAGATTATTATCGAAATGGTGTCAAGTTGGGAAAAGTGGAAGTACAACGGGATCTGGGGGGTCCTCGTTCATCAATCAATGAAAGTAAGCATGCAGGAATAACTTTTTCACACAGAGAGTTGTGAATCTGTGGAATTCTCTGCCTCAGAGGGCGGTGGAGGCCAGTTCTCTGGATACTTCCAAGAGAGCTAGATAGGGCTCTTAAAGATAGCGGAGTCAGGAGATATGGGGAGAAGGCAGGAACGGGGTACTGATTGGGGATGATCAGCCATGGTCACGTTGCATGGTGGTGCTGGCTCGAAGGGTCGAATGGCCAACCCCTGCACCTATTGTCTAATGTCTCTAATACAACCTTTACTGGTGATTACATTTTTGCCATTACTTGGTATTTTAGTGAGAAATGATATATACACACACACACTTTCTTATAGGGTAGTTCCCTCCTATATATGTGTGATATATGTGAGGAAGTTTACTAATGATCCACAACTTTGCCAATGTCCCTGTTATGTGGACACTTCCTGTCAGATTTTCATCCAAGTCATTTATATGCATGACAAACAACAAAGGTCCTCTGGATAAGCCTAGATGAAGGACCTTGTCCAATGCTTTACTAAATTCCATGTAGACAGCTTTTATTGCCCTATCCTCATCAATATATAATAACACTTAAACTCACACTCACACTCTCGTGCACCCACACACACATATATATGTGTGTGTGCATGTGTGTGTGTGTATATGGGGGTGTGTGCGTGTGTGTGTGTGTGTGTGTGTGTGTGTGTGTGTGTGTGTGTGTGTGTGTGTGTGTGTGTTGGAAGGAACTGTCTGAAGAAGGGTCGCGACCTGAAAAGTCACCCATTCCTTCTCTCCAGAGATGCTGCCTGACTGGCTTAGTTACATCAGAATTTTGTGTCTATCCTCCACAAATATATTTTTTCATGCTTCAAAGATAGAGTAAATTCAGATTTTCAGTCAGCCATAAAATTCAGCCCGAAAAGAAATTCTGTTGAGTCTTAAAGAGTCTTAACACCCTATTTAAAATTACATTTTTGGCTAACCCTGGATCTGCATTAAAATAGGTACTTTCGTGGTCCTGGTTTCTTTCGTATGACTTCCATGCCGTTTCTCTAATGTGTTGCAATGTGTTGCAATGTGTTGAAGTGATTATTTTCTTTAGTGTGCCCTTTTGAAGGTTAATGGAAACAGCGGATGTAATGTATAATATGTACGTTTCACTGCCCTGTGCTCAGAGGTTGTCCAATTAGACTATTGCAAGGCAGCTCCAAATGTTCCACTGGCTCAAATAACCACAATAAACCATTATGGTCTGTGTTCAACCTTTACTTGTTCCCGAGGTGAAGTCAAGGATCAGCAATATATGAAATGGGACAATAAATTCTATTTTTGCATAAATCTTATATGTGGTCAACTCATAATGTAAATACGATTTTCCCATAACACAATTTGTTTTAATTGATTAATTCAGACATAGGAAATTCCATCAGGTTCCTACAAAATGTTAATCCTCTTGATCTACAATGAACAAAATGAGTAAATTGAGCAATATTATTTTATTTTTTGTGTTGACTCAAACCTACTGTGGGCTATAAAAAATATAAACAATGTATTCTTATAAACTTCTTATAATAAGAATATTAATGTCACCTACTTCTCTCCAGAGATGCTGCCTGACCCACTGAGTTACTCCAGCTTTTTGTACCTATCTTCAATTTAAACCAGCACCTGCAGTTCCTTCCTTCATATTAACAAAGAACTTTGACCGCAGTAAACTACCTGAGATCCAGCATGCATTATTCAAATGAAACCTTTTAAAAATACCCGGCTGAATATTTTCTAGGTGCTGTACCATTGTCTTTAGTTTAGTGATACAATGTGAAAAAAAGCCCTTTGGCCCACC
Source organism: Leucoraja erinaceus (assembly GCF_028641065.1). NCBI lineage: Eukaryota > Metazoa > Chordata > Chondrichthyes > Rajiformes > Rajidae > Leucoraja > Leucoraja erinaceus. The sequence continues at coordinate 148,936,284 of NC_073377.1, forward strand.
GGGTCCCCACCCACCAACAATCCCTGCACACCAATGCTATCCTACACAGTAGAGCGTACAAACTCCATTCAACCAGCACCGTAGTGGGGTGCAAGATTGCAACCTTCACGTGGTCCACCCTGTTTCGACGGATGCAATCAACCTGGCGTGCACAAACAGAAGATCAAACAGAACAAGTTGTCTTAAAACTTTAGGCTGTGCACGCCATACGTAAGAAGAAGAAGCACCCGTAGTCGGGATCGAACCTGGGTCTCTGGCGCTGTAAGGCAGCAACTCTTCTGCCATGCCACCATGCCGCCCTGTGTTATTGTTTCATAATTGTGTTGTGGATAACCTGGACAGGAATCTCCAAATGCTGGTGCTCCCATGTGTCTGCTGCTCCTTGACCTTCTTGGTGGTACATTGATTGCACAGGTTTGTGATGCACTCTTGGATTAACCTGGATGGGTAACTATATGGCATAGTGTTGATGTAGTACATAAAGCCACTTTGCAACAGTGCTGGAAGAAATGCATGTTTAGTTTGATTGATGAGGAATCAATCAAGTGACTTGCTTTCTGCTAGATGGTGTTAAGTTTCTAGAGAGTTGTTGGCGTTGAATTTATCCAATCAAGTATTCTATTATGTTTCTTATTAGTGCCCCAATGATCTTGGAAAGGCCTTGGGGTGTCAGATGGTGAGTGACCTGTTACAAGATACTCAGCAGATTACCTGATTTGTGGTCCTCAGCATTACTATTGATTGTTGAGGGGAGCTTGTTGCATTCCTTCTTGATGGAAAAGGTTATTATACCAGCAGCCTCGTGCCATGAAGGTTATTTGCCACTTATCAATCTGTGTCAGAATGTTGCTTAGGCCTTGCTGCATGCAATCAGAGTTTGTTTTATTTGATTCAACAGCCATTTATGCCCCTCCGCATGTGATGGTGCTAGGCAGATAATGATAGGCTCGAGCAATGGAGAGAAAATTAGATAAAACCAGCAGAATTCTGGCTTCAGACTGATGTTGAACATTTGTCACCATTCCCAAATTAATTGGGGTGAACGTTAAATAATGTAAGATTATAGTCCACTGAGACCACAGTTCAAAAGCCTATGAAGAGTAACAGCTCAGGAAGCATCTGTGGAAAGAAAAAGAGAGCCGATGATCGAGGCCGAAGACTCTTCAAGGGAAGTGGTTGATTCCAGATTTCAAGCTTTTATTCTGCTATTTTATATTTTTAACACATTTCGTTGAGATCTTGAATTCATAATAATTTGAGTAAAATTGGCCTAATAAACAAGGCATTGTTTAATGGACTGTGATTAGAACGTAGAACAGTGCAGCACAGGAGCATATATGTGCTAACAATGTGGAGAATTAAACGTCCCATTTGCCTGCACGTGGTCTACTCCTTCTAATCCTTGTCCGTTCATATGTTTCTCCAAATGATCCTCAATGTTGCTATCATGTCTGCTTCCACCGCCAGCCATTGGTAACCTGCTCCTACTGCTTTCTGTGCAAAGTAAACTTTTTTTCCAATTTCCAGAAATCACACTTGCTTATCATCACTCATTATGGAAAACTCTCACAATGAAGTCTTGTTTTACACAAATATGTCAATATTGTAGACCTTCATTAAATATTCTCCTGCTTACCTTAAAACCATGCCCTCTTGGGAAAGAGTCCACCGTGAGAAAAAGGTTCTGACTGTCTACCCTAACCACGCCTCTCAGATTGTATTTTCTTCTGTTCAGTCTCCAAGGTGTTGCAACCTTCAGTGTTCCAAAGAAAACGATCCAAGATTATCCAATGTCTCTTTGTAGCTGACACTATCTAATCAGCCTAACATGAGAGACCTTGTTGGATGCTTTACTAGAGATTACAGGAATATTTTTTGAATCAATCCATTGCTCTCATATTACATTTCTTATGCTCCCCTCATGGTGAAGAATTCATTCATTTCTGGACCGAAAGTAATGAAGATGCCACTCTTCACCAAGCAAGAGTAATGAGGAAAATATCGCGAAGGCTGATTTAAAAAAAAAAATATTGACATATTTGTGTAAAACAAAACTTCATTGTTTGAGCTTTACAAAATGATTGATGATAAGGGGGTGTGATTTCTGGAAATTGGGAAAAAAAGGTTGTTTGATGAGATGGACCATTGAACAGTTGCTTTTCAAGTTATGAAACTGAATTTCTATGTGGTTAAACAGTGAAATGTTCGCTGAAAATGAATTGCCATCTTTTAAAATACAGTTCAGTTTATTGCCTCCTCATTTTCAGCATGAAAAATGTTAGATTGATAACCGACTTTTTCAATGGTGTGGAATGTAATTCCAATGGTAATTCCTAAATCAGGACAAGAGATGATGGTGCAAAGGTACACAAAATTGCTGGAGAAACTCAGCGGGTGCAGCAGCATCTATGGAGCGAAGAAAATAGGCGACGTTTCGGGCCGAAACCCTTCTTCAGACTCATGGTCAAGAAGAAACCCTTCTTCAGATGATGGTGCAATCCTTCTTTACGAACTTAAACATGATGTTTGCCAAGCTGAGAAGAAATACTCATTCTGAATATTTGTTACAGTGAAATTCAACAGGGATTTTCTGAAATGGCTCTTTTTTTTAAATTTCTGGAAACTTTGTAGAAAATTGGATGCACATGGAATGATAAATTAATCTTATATTAAGCAAACAGCAATTAAGCATCAGCATAATTCACTGTAGATAAATATTTTCTCTTCAAGGCAGCAGGACGGACATCACAGGCTCACTCTGTATTGCTGTCCACCCTTGCTACCAATGTTATTCATTTTATTGCACTTAGTTATTGCAGGCCGTTGTGGTCTAATAATCCCAAAGGCTAGGACAGTCTTATGAATCAAAGAGTGATGCCAATTGATGAAAGAATGGACCGACCAGGCTTATATTCACTGGAATTTAGAAGGATGAGAAGGGATCTTAGAGAAACATATAAAATGCTTAAGGGAATGGACAAGCTAGATGCAAGAAAAATGTTTCCCATGTTGAGGGAATCCAGAACCTGGTGTCACAGTTTACAAATAAGGGGTAGGCCATTTAGGCCTGAGATGAGGAAAAACGTTTTCAGCCAGAGAGTTCATCTGTGAATCTGTGGAATTCTCTGCCACAGAAGATAGTAGAGGTCAAATAATTGGATGTATTCAAAAGAGAGTTAGATATAGCTCTTAGGACTAATGGAATCAAGGCATATGGGGAGAAAGCAGGAACAGGGTACAGATTCTGGATGATCTATGGCCTACTCCTGCACCTCATTTCTATGTTTATGTGTAGTCCTCAGATCCTGAAACCCAGTCTTCAAACCACTCTGCAGATCTTATGACAGCTCTGATCAGATGTTTAGAATGATGGGCCTGTCTCACTTAAGCGACTTTTCCGGTGGCTGCCGGCACCCGTCATAAGTCATTTCAGGTTGCTGAAAATTGTCAACATGTTGAAATTCCAGCGGCGACCAGAAAGACACTACGACTCTTTGGGCGACTGAGGAGACATGTCGCGGGGTGAAGCCTGTATTGTCGTGAGTAGTCGCCCAAAAAGTCGTACCTTGTTCTGGTTGCTGCTGAATTTTCAACATGCTGAAAATTTTCGGCGACCTACAACGACCTATGACGGGTGCCGGCAGTCTTAGAAAAAGTTGCGTAAGTGGGATAGGCCCATTAGGCTTATTATTGTCATGTGAAAAGCTTTGTTTTTGCATGCCAGACAATCAGATCAGATAATTCAATACATAAATACAATCATACCACTCTGGTACAATAGGTAGAGCAAAGGGAAGGTGCAGAATATTGTTCTCAGCATCATAGTGCAACAGTTCCGGAGACAAGATCCAATGTCTGCAATGGGGTAGAGGTGAATCAGACTATAACCTATCTAATGGAAGGACCATTCAGAAGCCTGATAACAGAGGAGAAGAAGTTGTTTGGGAGTCTGCTTCCTTTCAAGCTGTCTCAAACCAACTGAAGATCAAGAGGATTTTATAAAGACTCAAAAGATTTTGTTTAAAAAAAAATGTTCACAAACACATTAGTTAAAAGCATTTAAAGTGAATTAAGGGACAATTTAGAAATACATTCCACCTCTCAGCTCAGGCATTTGTATTTTGTATTGAGTCTAGAGGCAGAGTGGGACATCAGATGTGCTGGCGTTTCACCTCCAACTTGTACCTGTTTTCCACGCAGGACTAAATCTAACCCTAATGTAATGCTTGAACATTCTCGTTTCACCACAATACAGGAGGGTACTTGATGGAAGAGAGGGATTTGGATCCAAGATGTGTGTGTCCTTTGTTTCTAAACTGACCAGTAAAGTTAGCATTGAGCGACACTTCCCAAAGCCCACATTTGATGCTCCTGTGTAAATAAATCCTCATGCTTACTTTCTTCTCATCTTAGCTTTAGTTTAGAGATACAGCACAGACACAGGCTCTTCGGCCCACCGTGTCCAGCGATCCCCGCACATTAAAACCTACACACACTAGGGACAATTTACACTTACACCAAGTGTGCAAACACAAGCCAATTAACCTACGTCTTTGGAGTCTGGGAGGAAACCGAAGATTACGGTGAAAACCTACGCAGTCATGAGGGGAATGTACAAATTACATACAGACAGCACCCGTAGACAGGATCGAACCCGGGTCTCTGGCGCTGCAAGGCAGCAACTCTACTGCTGCACCACCATGCCGCCCTATTGAATCTATTGAATCAATTGAATAATCAGTATTCATCTTATGTTTTGCAGATCCTTACTCATCTTTAAAGTGAAAGTCGAGTTGGTAGGACCATGAATATTATGTGAAGATTAAATTTCTCTGTGACAGTTTTAGTGCAGTAGTTAATGCATTCTTGTCACATTCTTGAATATGGTATCTTAATTAAAATGTTAAGCCATTTATATTTAATTAAAGCAACAAAATAAATTAAACCATAGATCTTGCATTTTACTCCATCTGCATAGTTGCACATATCTTTTTCTTTCTATACTTATCTGCAATAAATGAAGGCCTGCAATGATAAATATAATGTGTGGGAGAAAGATCTCACCTATTGCCCCTGCTGGCATATTAAGCAGTGATGCTTCTTAACAATGGCATCTCTTAAGATCTTAAGATCTCTTAAAATGATTGATCTCACATCTAAAAACTGACCACACAAATAAGACTGACTGGTATCTGCAATTCAGCCGCAGCAACAAAAAAAAAGCATTAATGGTGAAATTGTCTTTCGGACTTGTGCAATAATAAAGGTTTAAACACTATGAAAAACATGTTACTTACCATAATGCGAGTTAGTTTTATGTAACATCGTACTGATGAAACTGAGCCACAGATAAATGTTTGAAATGCATTATACAGTGTAAGATTTAAAATTTGAGATGATACAACTACAGGCTATATTCATCGAAAGGCAGCGTTTCGGGTCGGGTACCTTCTTCAGATTGAAGAAGCATTTCAACCTGATCATGTCCCCTTAGCATGTATCAATAAACTGTAAATGGATCGATTGTAATCAAGTATTGTTTTTCTGCTGACTGGTTAGCACGCCACAAAAGCTTTTCATTATACCTCGGTACACGTGACTATAAACTAAATTAAATTGATACTGAAATGCCACCTATCCATGTCCTCCAGAGATGCTGCCTGACCTGCTGAGTTACTCCAGTACTTTGGATTTTTTTGTAAATCATTATCTGCAGTTCCTTGTGTTTCTATAGGTTACGTTCGCCAGCTAGGGTAGTGTATCGAGCAAAGTCAGCCTCCATTGGCTGACAATAGTCCTATGAAGTAGATTCTTTACACACTCTCTTATTTTTAATCATCTATGGATTTTGTACAAGCCACTTTACACTTCACTAGTGATCATCTAATTTATCTAGGATTATTGCACTGAATTTACTGTTTGGTTTTCTTCCAGAATAAAATGTCAAGTCTACAGTTGTGTGTGCAGTAGCTTTTCACTGGAAGAGCTGAGCAGATCCTTGAAAAGCTTGGAGTAGTTGATCTTTGGATAGAGCAAAACAAATCCTCTTTAGAAGATCAATATTCATCCCTTTTAAGCTTTATGTGAAACTGGTGGATTTGTAGGATGTAATACTGATGTACGTTTAATCATTGAAAAATCAGCTGAGGCTTTTAGAGCGATTTCAGATTGTAATTCAGAAAGGACTGTAATTGCTGACGGCTTTCTTAGTCACTGGGCATAGGGAGTGTTTGCAGTTGGTTTACCATTCATGATTAATTGTCTTCAAATCTTGGTTAATAAAACCTGAAGAGCCAAAAAAAAAAAATGGGCACCACACACAATTATATTTTGTGAAAGGGTAACTCCAACATTATGATGCTAGGTCTTGTTAAATATTTATCTTTCTTTAAATAGCAGACTTATTAATTCTGCTTAAGAAGCACCTCACCAAATGGTGATGTCAAGACTCATACTTGATTTCTGGCCATCGATCAGTTTAAATTCATCCAATTCATCATTAAGCTGCTGAAAAATGCTCATCATTGAAGTTACGCTGAAAGATGTCACATGCGGTTGTTGAGGTGTGGAATCTGCTTGGAACGCTTTTAAAGTTTCATTTCACACAGCTCACTAAGCCCTCGAATATTTCAGTCTGTCTCACCCGCTCATCATTTGATATCTTCCCCTTTTTGTTCAAAAATCCACCCGAACTTAACTCCTGTTTAAATAAATAAACTCTGCGAGAACTCACAATAGTCTCGATCATGGAACAATTATGCAACAGTTCTTTGAAGTTAAACATGAAGAGTGAGTGTGCAGCATAGCTTAAAGTGGTTGCTTGCCAAGGCCATGATATTGCTTTTCTAATGTTCAGGCAGGTTCACACAGAATGTGTTTCTGCCTGAAAGACCCCCCACTTAATCTGGGAATTATTCACTGCACAGGCAGCATCTCTGGAGAGAAGGAGTGGGTGACATTTCAGGTCGAGACCCTACTTCAGACTAGTCAGGGGGAAGAGAAGCAAGAGATACAGAAAGTGATATAGTCTAGAGAGATATAGAACAAATGAACATGCAAAAAATCTTAAACTATCATACCAGTGATATGAAGATTGACCTCTCTAACTGCAAGTAAACCCTGCAGGTCTTGACCCAAAATGTCATCCATTCCTTCTCTCCTGAGATGCTGCCTGTTCCACTGAGTTACTCTGGCATTTTTGTGTCTGTCTTCGGTTTAAACCAGCATCTGCAGTTCCTTCCTACACAATATTCACTGCACATTGGTTGGTATGGAGCTATGGATTCTTTAAGCCTTTAATCATAATCATAATCTTAATCATAATCATACTTTATTAGCCAAGTATGTTTTGCAACATACGAGGAATTTTGATTTGCCATACAGTCATACCAATAAAAAGCAACAGAACACACAAAATACATTTTAACATAAACATCCACCACAGTGACTCCTCCACATTCCTCACAGTGATGGAAGGCGAAAAAAAGTTTAATCTATCCCTTCTTTAGGTACAAAGACAGTAAATATTCAATCTGGGAAGCTAAGTAAATATGACAGCAGATTAGGAAATTAACATGCCCTTACAAGAAATGTGCTTCAATTAATACTGGGAAAATGCTAAAGAAAGAACAACTTATCCTGGGCATTTCCTAATTGTAAAATGTGTTGAAAGTAATGGTTACTATAATAATATTCTGGGACTGATCTGCATGATGCAAGCAAGGAAAGGTTACTAGTACTATTCATGCAGACAATGAATTCCACAATGGGTTACTGCGCCAAGGGGTAGAGAGGATGCATTGGATGTTTAGTCTTAAGCTGATTGCTTGTAGTTCCCTCGTGGTTAGTCTATACTGGCAAGGATCCCTTTTTCCCAGTTTATTCAGCAGCGCTCCGCAATCCTCTTCTGGAATGGCCAATATTTTGCATTCCTTTACAAATTTATTATTCAGGAGGGATGGAGAAGTAGATGTGAAATATGATAGTGGTAAAACTGACTTCCTCTCAAGCAGATATTTATAACAGGACATCAAATCGGTTAAACCAGCTTGATCCAAGCAGGATCTTGTGAATTATTAGATGGCCCCGGATATTGCTATTTTACTTCTAAATTGGGGAGTGCTGGGTTGAGGCCTGGAGTCCTCCGTTGATTCCAAGTGGAACTCTGGCGAGAGCAAAAAAATGTCAGAGTGACCCAGAATTGGATGATTTGTTTTTTAATGAGATTTACAATGGCTGAACCTGTAATAATTTATGCAGCACTGTTCTCAGTGAATGATGAGGAGTTAAAATGACACTCAACAAAGGATCTTTGCCACCCTGAGCATTGACTTCCAGATGAATGAAAGGGGAAAGCTTTTGTTACCGGCGTAGCACAGAGGCAGAAATACCTTGTAGGAAAATGTTTAGATAGACTCAGGTGCATGGTCGGCAGCACTTCCTTTGGCACTGTGGCCTGGTATCCTGGCATCCTGGATATTCTGGTTTTCAGTTCCTTTTCATTCCATATCAACAGCTTCATCCGACAACCTTCTAATCGCAATAATCCAACCTATGTCTTCCCTAAATTCCTGCTCCTCCCCCACTCAGCCATAATGTCAGTGCCTATTCTAGTATTCTTTGAGGACGGTGAAAATCAGAACCTCTGCCACATCTGCCACCCCTACCCACGATCCTCTTGGAGAGGGACTATCTGCCTTAAACTCTAGATTACAAATGATCTGTTTTCCCTGTCACAGCTGATAATCCTCGGCCTTCCTAAGAACAGAGAAGATCCTTGGTACTCTCTCTGGTACCTCTAACACCAGTGCAAGGCAATATATATCAACCTTGCTAGTATCTCCAGTATCCTGAGAATGAAATGAACAATGTATATATGAGAACAAAACAGTTCAGTTTTCCTGATGAAGAATAATCCCAGTTTCTCACTGCCAACGTAAAAAGTACTTTCATTTGGCTGAAGAATCGTCCCGACCCAAAATGTCACCTATCTATTCCTTCTCCAGGGATGCTGCCTGACCTGCTGAGTTACTCCAACACTTTGTGTGTTTGTTTTGTAAACCAGCATCTGCAGTTCCTTGTTTCTAAATCAAGATCAAAGATTTAATAGGAACATGAGGCATAAGCTTTTCACGCACAGGATGGTGGGTGTATGGAATGAACTGCCAGAGGAGGTAGTTGATACGGGTACTATCACAACCTTTTTGAGAAATATTTAGACAGGTACATGGATAGGACAGGTAGAGAGGGATATGGGCTGAATGCAGATAGGTGGGACTAGTGTAGATGGAACACGTTGGCCGGTTTGAGCAAGTTTGGCAGATGAGCCTGTTTCTATGTTGTAAGACCATGACTCTATTGATGAAGGAATAAGGTGCAGTTTTAGCATTTATAAAGTCATCACAAACTGCAAACGCCTTAAATTGGCTATTTGCAAGTGATTTATTAATTATAGGAGCGCCCACACATTTCATTTGACTGCATTTATTTGAAAAGGCAGAACATAATGGCGCTGTCTAGCAGGGAGGCCAGTCTGTTCATTTGCTGCAAAGATATTAAGATATTTTGGCTACGCAAACTGCTCAGCTTTCCCAGAACCCAGTGATTGGTTTTCTCTACTTAGAACAGAAACAAGACTAATTTATTTAAATGTGCAACTTTCTACGAGTCCATTTTTTTTTGGTTTGTGTCGTATTACACTGCTTAAACAGAAGTAAGCCATGACAAATATTGGCTCTAATTGAACCACTGCATGCAGGTAGGCGACCATATGTCAGGCTGTGTGTGCGTGTGTTTCTATCTGAGGATTAAATGTGGTCACTTAATATCCCTTTCCTATTTTTCCAGCCAAGAGAAGGCATGATTTATTCTCTGCAAAGCATGCTCACATCTGTGCCTTGGATTAGCGGTGCTGAGTCACAAGTAAAAATTATAGCTGTGACCAGCAGAGGAAGCTCTAACATGGCAGAAAAAACATTGATAGTGTGACTGATACTGCCACCTGCTGACCAGTATCCCAACAGCCAACTGTGAGACCAAAGGAAGCCAGCACTGAACAACTATCAAATGTGGAGGAAGGAATTGCAGATGCTGGTTTAAACCAAAGATAGACACAAAATGCTGGAGTAACTCAGCGGGACAGAGAGCATCGCTGAAAAAAGGAATGGGTGATGTTTCAGGTCGAGACTCTGCAGGGGTTATTTGAGGTTAATATTTGAGAGATCAATATTTATAATATTTTAAGATTTTTGGGTGACGTTTCAGGTCAAGACCCTTCTTTGGACTGAGTATCTTACTGAGTCTGGTCTCGAACCAAAACATCACCTATTATTTCTCTCCTGAGATGCTGCTTTGTTCCGCTCAGTTACTTCAACATTTTGTATCTATCTACCGTATGGTATCTTACAGATTTGCATCTTCTCCTATATCTTCTTCTCCTGCTTCCAGCATTTTTCTCTTATGAATAATTTGAAACATAACTAAGATAACAGCTGAAATTTATTTAGAATAAATTGCTGAACTTCACCTATATTTATGAAATATCTCTAAAAAAAAGCTTATTTTCACTCTTTAAAAAGCATAGAAACATAGAAACATAGAAAATAGGTGCAGGGGTAGGCCATTCGGCCCTTCGAGCCTGCACCGCAATTCAATATGATCATGGCTAATCATCCAACTCAGTATCCTGTACCTGCCTTCTCTCCATACCCCTAATCCCTTTAGCCACAAGGGCCACATCTAACTTCCTCTTAAATATAGCCAATGAACTGGCCTCAACTACCTTCTGTGGCAGAGAATTCCAGAGATTCACCACTCTCTGTGTGAAAAATGTTTTTCTCATCTCGGCCCTAAAAGATTTCCCCCTTATCCTTAAACTGTGACCCCTTGTCCTGGACTTCCCCAACATCGGGAACAATCTTCCTGCATCTAGCCTGTCCAACACCTTAAGAATTTTGTAAGTTTCTATAAGATCCCCTCTCAATCTCCTAAGAAGAAGAAGAAGAAGAAGAAGAAGAAGAAGAAGAAGAAGAAGAAGAAGAAGAAGAAGAATAAGTTTCTATAAGATCCCCCCTCAATCTTCTAAATTCTAGCGAGTACAAGCCGAGTCTATCCAGTCTTTCTTCATATGAAAGTCCTGACATCCCAGGAATCAGTCTGGTGAACCTTCTCTGTACTCCCTCTATGACAAGAACGTCTTTCCTCAGATTTGGAGACCAAAACTTTACGCAATACTCCAGGTGTGGTCGCATCAAGACCCTGTACAACTGCAGTAGAACCTCCCTGCTCCTATACTAAAATCCTTTTGCTATGAATGCTAACATACCATTCGCTTTCTTCACTGCCTATCAGATTCTTTAAAAAAAGGAAGCTTTTTATTATTTTTGTTTCCAGCATTTTTTTATTTTATCAGCAGAAATTCACTGGAAGCATAATACTTAGAATGAGACCAACCTAAACCCATTTTAATATTCCCCAGATAAAATAAATCTGTATTTACATTTTATCATGTTTCAGAATAGCACTACGGTGTCATAGAGTAATTGAGTCTTACAGCATGGAAAATAAGCCCATTGGCCCACTTGCCCACACCAACCAACATGCCCCATCTACACTAGTTCCATCTGCCAGCATTTGGCCCATAACCCTCTAAACATATCCTTTCCATATACCTTTTCAATTGGCACTTAAATGTTATGATAGAATGTGCCTCAACTGCCTCCTCCTACCTCCTTGTTCCATATATCTACCACCCTTTGTGTAAAAAAGTTATCCCACGGATCCTATTAAATCTTTCCCCCTTCACCTTAAACCTATGTCCTCTGGTTCGCGATTACCCTACTCTGGGCAAAAGACATTTACCCGATCTATTCCTTTCACGATTTCTTAAAAACCTCTATAAGATCACCCCTCATCCTCATAGAATAAAGTCCTAACCTCTCCCTATAGCTCAGGCCCCTGAGCCCTGTTTAAAAAAATATGTTTACCTGAAACTCCTTCAGGGATACACTTGATCCCAACTGTTTATACCTGTGGCAATGCCTCCTTCGTACTCTTGACCAGAGCCTCAATTTCTCATTGTCATGTTAAAATGACATTAGTGAGCACTTGTTGAAAGGGTGCCAACACATTACAACACATTTTTAATAATGGTCTCCTATATAACTACAGTAGATGCCATGCCCATGATGAGATAGCAATTCACTTGATCTTCTTCCATTGTAGTGCAATCTTCACAATGTGGTATCTTAAATCATGGAGTATCATAGTCATACAGCACAGAAACAGACCCTCAGCCTGTCAAGTCATCATTAACCATCCAAACGTTCCATCACATTATATAAAAGATAATCCCATTTTATTATCCTCACATTCCCATCAACTCCTCCTAGTTTTTACATCTCACCTGCACACCAGGAGCAATTTATAGTGGCCAATTAACCTACAAACCTGGGGGAAATGCGTCTGGTCACGGGAAGAACATGAAAATTCCATGCAGGTCAGGATTGAGCCCAATTGTTGGAGGTGTCAGGCAAGCTGCAATGTCTTTTCAGAATTCTACACTGTCGAAACCAAACTCAAATCAGGGTCAACTCAAAACTTTTTGCTGCGACTTTAGTTATCCATCTATAATTTGCCCCTGGTGTGCGGGTGAGTTGTAAAAACTAGGAGTTGATGAGAATGTGGGGAGGAAAAAATGGGATTAACATAGATTTAATGTGGTTGAAAGTTTGGATGGTTAATGAAAGCTTGATGGGCCAAAGGGCCTGTATTGGTTCTATATGACTCTCGGATACTCCATGATCCATGACTCCACATTGTGAACACGGAAAGCTGTAGACTAAAATGGTAGAAGAGTAACATAATCAATCCCACTTTCACTCTGATCTTCCTATTCATGGATTCCTAAATTAATGACTCCCAGCAAAGGTTTGAGGAATAACATTGAGCATTTTGCAACACTCATGACTCAGAATGGGTTCCGACATAAAATGTCACCTATCCATGTGTAGGAAGGAACTGTAGATGTTGTTTTGAAACCAAAGATAGACACAAAAAGCTTGAGTAACTCAGAGGGTCAGACAGCATCTCTGGAGAAAAGGAATAGGAGACATTTTGGGTCGAGACCCTTCTTCTTTTCCCTTTCCCCTGACTGAGTCTGAAGGAGGGCCTCGACCTGAAATGTCACCGATCCATGTTCTCCAGAGATGCTGCTTGACCTGCTGCGTTACTCCAGCACTTTCAGTTTTTTTTATTACTAAACCCGCATCTGTGTTTCCTTGTGTTTAAGAGGGAACTGCAGATGCTGGAGAATCGAAGGTTACACAAAAAAGCTGGAGAAACTCAGCGGGTGCAGCAGCATCTATGGAGCGAAGGAAATAGGCAACGTTTCGGGCCGAAAGAAGGGTTTCGGGTCTGAAGAAGGGTTTCGGCCCGAAACGTTGCCTATTTCCTTCGCTCCATAGATGCTGCTGCACCCGCTGAGTTTCTCCAGCTTTTTTGTGTAACCTCTGTGTTTCCTTGTGTCTACCTCAAAGTTGACAACCTCAGATAGCTTACTTTCTTTGTTTATATCGGAGCAGCTGTAAGTCATCCATCTTTGATATTGAGACCGTTATTTCTTCTCCATTACCTAGCACGACTTCCTGAGCATGTCTGACAGCAATGCAAATTTAGCCTTCTAACATTCCTTTGTCTGTGTTCTTGTTCTCCAGCTGCCCTCATCTCATATCTTTCCCACATTTGTTCATGAGATATTTGTGTTGTCCTACCCATCCCTTTTTCAACTTCCCCGCTAATGAAAGCTAACATAGTTTTCTCTCTTTCTTTGTACTGTCAGAGGGTCTTCGACTTGCAGTGTTGAATCCGTTGCCATTCTACCAATGTTGCCCGAGCTGCCGTATGTTTCCAGCTTTTTCAGATTTTCTGATTCTGGGAACGCATTGCTTAAAATGAGACATAGATCAATGCCTCTACCAGAACAGGTAGTGCAAAGTGCAGCATCAAACCCCATGGATGGAGATCTTCAGCTGGCTGTATCTTCTTTAGGTTCTCTGCAGAGTTGTGCCCAACAGCCCAAGGCACATCACTGAACTGAAGGATTACTTATGTTGCCAGAAAGGAGCAATGGCTAGAATGGTACATTACGTCAACATGGAAGATAGACACAAAATGCTGGAATAACACAAAGGGGACAGGCAGCATCTCTCGAGAGAAAGAATGGGTGACGTTTCGGGTCAAGACTCTTCTTCATACTAGTCAGTGGAAAGGGAAATGAAAGATACAGACAGTGATGTAGAGAGATCTAGAACAACTTAATGAAAGATGTGCAAAAAATGTAACGATCATAAAGGAAACGGACCATCGTTAGCTGTTTGCTGGGTGAGAACGAGAACCTGGTGCGACTTGGGTGGGGGAGGGATGGAGATAGAGAGAATGCAGGGGTTACTTGAAGTTAGAGACATTGATTATCATACCACTGGGCTGCAAGCTGCATAAGCAAAATATGAGGTGGTGTTCCTCCAATTTGCGTTTAGCCTCACTCGGACAATAGAGGAGGCCTAGGACAGAAAGGCCAGTGTGGGAATGGGTAAGGGAATTAAAGGGGAAATGTGGATTTTGGGAATTTCTTTTACCCTTCGCTCCATAAACTCCACAGCTGAGTTAACGCTGGGTTAACGCTTTGTTCAAACCCTTTTCTCTGGTGGGTTACAGCTGTCCTTTTAATTCCTCAATACTTTTTAATGAAGAACTTTTTCTTGAACATAAGTGATTCTGCTCCCTGCATTCAAAATAAACCAGATTGGTAGGAGAGGATCTAAACACATTTTAAGTCACTTACTTATGAAAATAGGCTGGTTTAAGTACCTACAATACTTGTTGGTGAACAGTAATTATTACATTAAGACTGTCACCCCCCTCCCCTTCCCCCCCCCCCCTTTAGATTGTGTTAACTTTGATTAACCACTTTCTAGGATGCAATGAACTATGTAGAATATGTGCAGTCTGTGAAGGGGCCCTGAATAAACGTTGTTTATTTTACATACGCATTTCTTTCATATGTTCCATTTGCTTTTTTTTCTTAATGGTTAAGGACTCTCTGAGTACAATTCAGGTGGAGGTGCGGGTCTATATCAGGATACCAGGTGGCCCATTCAAGGTAACATGTTTAAAACTTAGACATTTGAAAAGTGAGCACAATACCAGAAAGGTTTGCACTGATGTGAATAGATATTTTGCCTTTGGTTCACCATTACTCTGACATTGCTGCTCTGAGGCCTTGTCACCCAAATCCAAAATAGGCAGATGGTCCAGTGAGCCATTTGGAAACTTGTTGGTTATAATTTATGATCAATTTAACAGAGAAGCAATGGGGAAATTATGCGTATGTTAAAAGCTGAACGACATTCTATTGCTTCTGAGCAAAGTATTTGGGATTTTTTTTGGCCTAGCTCAATAAAGTCAGAGTTGGCAGGCAAGCATATCCATATTGCCCTCAGCAAATGCTGGATTCAAACCTAGTGACTGTAATAAAGAACACCTACAAAGATGTAGTCCACTAAGTTGAATTACAGACTGTGCAAATGAAAGATAATCAGCCTGAAACACTTACAGTCGATCCTGCCTGGCATATTTTATTTCTCTTTTGTACCAAATTTCTTGCATCCATAATATTTTCTTAACGTAAAGTTTAGTTTATTTAGTTTATTTTAGAGGTACAGCACAGAAACAGGCCCTTCGGCCCACCAGGGTCCATGCCGACCAGTGTTCCCTGCACATTAACACTATCCTACACACACTAGGGACAATTTTTACATTTACCAAGCCAATTAACCTACAAACCTACAAACCTGTATGTCTTTGGAGTGTGGGAGGAAACTGAAGATCTCGGAGAAAACACAGCACCCGTAGTCGGGATCGAGCCCGGGTCTCCGGCGCTGCAAGACCTGTAAGGCAGCAACTCTACCACTGCGCCACTGTGGCACTGAGCCTAATGTTAAGTGAGTGTTCTCATCCTCTTACTTCTCATTGTGACGGTCGTGTCCCTGGGCAACACTCAGTGCTCAGTGATTCAAAACGACATTTAAGGCAGAGATAGATAGATTATTGATTAGTACGGGTGTCAGCGGTTATGGGGACAATGCAGGAGAAAGGGGTTAGGAGGGAGAGATAGATCAGCTATGATTGAATGGCAGAGTAGACTTGATGGGCTGAATGGCCTAATTCTGCTCCTGTCACTTATGCCTTTATGACCTTATGACATTTCGGGAAGGGGGCACTGGATGGCTGGAATAGACAAAGTCCAGCTGAGTCGCAAAGTGCTGGAGTCACTCAGCAGGTCAGGCACCATCCCTGTGGAACGGTTTGGGTTAAATCATCTGCCTATCAAAAGCCCCCTCGCCTGTGTTCACCTGTGACGTGTCACACTTTGTCCTGCCCCTCCAGCTCTGCAGCCAGTCTGAAGAAAGTTCAAAAAACCCAAGTGAGTCAATTCTGTTCAAGTAGGTGAAAAGTCCCATTGAATATGGAATGATGGATTAAAAAAGAGATAAGTGCTGGAGTAACTCGGTTGGACAAGCTTTATCTCTGGAAAATATGATTAGGCAATATTTTGGGTCGGGATCCTTCTTCAGACTTTGAAGAAGGGTCCTGACCTGAAATGTCACCTATCTATGTTCTACAGAGATGCTGCATGACCTGCAGAGTTGTTCCTGCGCATTGTCTCTTTTTTTTTGTAAACCAACATCTACAGTTCCTTGTGTCTAATGAATAATGTGTAATTGTTCTAGCGCCTGCCCCAAGTTTAAACCCCAATTATCCTGACCATCACAATCACAAAATCTACTCACCTATTTCATTTTGTGCTTGCGGAATATTTATTTGTACACTTTGCAAATTCGTTTTTCTTACATAATAATGGAAATTGTACTTTAAAAGTAACTTGTATGCTTCAAATGATGTTTGCAAAAGTAAGGTGGCAAATCAATGTCCATTTATCAAGAAGTATAGTACCCATTAGTTACCAGATATCTGTGTGCAGTCTGACATCCTAGCCAGTAGAGGTCGCCAATTTTCACTATTCACAAACCTACATATTTCACTGTTCACAAATCCATTTTTTTAAAGTCTAACACATAAATTAAAATGCTAAACTTCTTAGTCCAGGAGTCATTATTAATGAGAATACTGAAATCTCACTACTGGTTTATTTTAGCATTATGTTCGACACATTTTTGTTCGAAGGGCCTGTTCCTGTGCTGTTCTATGTTCTATGTTCTAATAGTTATATTAATTAATATTTGGATATAGCACAGATGCCAGTTTGGATTACGTTATGTTACAGGTGGACATTTCAAGTGAATTATTTTGCAGGTTCAGTTTCTGGGGTGGGTTATACATGAGTAGCTGTAGATAATGGAGTGGGATTATTACATATACATGTTCCAGATGTGCTATATAAAGGTGCAGGTTTTGCTGTGGATTATGTTATAGATGTAGGTGATATTACTGGAATTTAGAAGGATGAGATAGATCTTATAGAAACATGTTGAATTATTAAAGGATTGGACGGGCTAGATGTAGGAAAATCGTTCCCGATGTTCGGGGAGCCCAGAACCAAGGGTCACAGTTTAAGAATAAGGGTTTAGGCCATTTAGGACTGAGATGACAAAAACATTTTTCAGCCAGAGTTGTGAATCTGTGGAATTATCTGCCACAGAAGGCAGCGGAGGGCAATTCACTGGATGATTTCAAGAGAGAGTTAGGCCTAATGGAATCAAGGGATAAGTGGAGAATGCAGGAACAGGGTACTGATTTTGGATGATCAGGCATGATCATATTGAATGGTGGTGCTGGCTCAAAGGGCCAAATGGCCTACCCCTTCACCTATTTTCTATGTTTCTATGTTTCTATGACAGATTCATTTTCCTGAATGCATTATATTACAAATGCAGATTATGGAGTGGATTGTACACCAGGTTACAAATATTTGATTGAGTTATATTACCAATGTAGATGTAGACAGCATGAACAAGTTCTGGAGTAGGTTATATTGCGTGTACAGTTCCTGAGTGAATTGTATAACAATATTGGTGCTTTTGTTGCAATGTAAAAAGCATTGATCTAGATTCTGTTAAATTGCAAGTTTACTGTGGGAATTATTGTATTTCAAGATTGGTGTTGCTGTTGTTATAGAACATAGAAAACATAGAAAAAAAGGTACAGGAGTAGGCCATTCGGCTCTTCGAGCCACCACCGCTATTCAATATGATCATGACTGATCATCTAAAATCAGTACCCCATTCCTGCTTTTTCCCCATATCCCTTGATACCTTTAGCCCTAAGAGCTAAATCTAATTCTGTTATATTACAGCTATTTGTTTTCTTGTTTTCGTGGCTGGGATGAAAGCTGGAGGTTTCTGATGATGTGACAGCTGGCACTCAGGTCCTGCCAGAAAGAAGAAACCACTCTGTTTGATTAAAGATTTGCTAATGATGTGTTTATTTAGCCGTTATTGATGTAGGATCCGCAGTATTACAGGTGTAGATACGGGTACAGTTGTAGGAAAACTTTAGTGCTGCTTTAGTGCTGCTTTATAGACACATTATATCCACAGCACGTTTGCATGCTTGCAGGAAGGTTGAAGGTATGACAATTGCACCACCCATTTACAAAGCAATTTTAACATCATAAACTTTCGCATGTGTTTCGATGTAACCTATCATCAGATAAGAAATTGACACTTATTCAGTCTGAAAAAGGGTCTCGACCGAAAATGTCACCTATTCCATCACTCCATAGATGCTGCCTCACCCACTGAGTTTCTCCAGCATTTTTGTCTACCTTATTCACTTGAGGTGTTTTTAAGGTAGAATAGAAAGGGTGGTTCCAAACTGTTAATCAAAGGAGAAGAGAGTGACACAATGACGCAGCTGTATAATAGTATAACAATATATATAATGTATATGTATAACTGTATAACAATAGAGTTGCTGCCTTACAGCGATCGCAGCACCGGTAACCCGGGTTCGATCCTGACTACTGGTGCTGTCTATACGGAGTTTGTACGTTCTCCCCGTGACTGTGTGGGCTTTCTCCGGGATCTTAGTTTTCCTCGGTTTCCTCCCACACTCCAAAGTCGATCAGGTTTGTAGGTTAATTGGCTTGCTGTTTGTGTAAATTGTCCCTAGTGTGTGTCGGATAGTGTTAATGTGCGGGGATCGCTGGTTGGTGCGGACTCGGTGTGCCGAAGGGCCTGTTTCCGTGCTGTATCTCTAAACTAAACAAAACATTAAATACAGAGCCAGGAGGGGTTTGACAAAGGATGACCAGAGCTCAGAGCCTCTGAATTTTAAGCCATTCTGTCAATGGTGCCATAGATATAGAGTTATACTAGACTAAGTAGGACCCGTTGGGTCACAGCATCACACGGGAGGGCTAGTCACCAACACAATATTCCACCTCTCCACCAATTCCAACATTGCTCGCCAGTGGCGGGAGGGGGGGTGGGGGGGGCTTTCTGGTGCACTGGTATGGGTGTTACGGGCAGAAGGTACTGGTTTCCAGAGTGCTAGTATAGACATTGTGGGCCTAATGGATTCTTGGGCTGGCATCCACTGTTGCAATGATTTTAAAAGCCAAGCTAAGGCAAACAATTGGGCTGCAGCCACCTGACAACCAAAATTATTTTGTGAACTCAAACTTGTTAAAAAGGCGAGGCAAACAATTGAGCTGTGGCCACCTGACAACCAAAGTTTATTTTGTGAACACAAACTTTAAAAAAAGGCGAGGCAAACAATTGGGCTGCACCCACTTTACAGCCGCATCGAGGGGACTCACCGTGGAGTAGACGTGCGGTCAGAGTTATTCGCATCTCAGAGAGCTGTGACCCTCTCGCTTCCTGGGTCTGGCAGAGACTGAGTGAGGCACTACACTTCCGAGTTTTATAGTCCCTCCCCCTGCCGCCAGCGGGGGCAGCAGAGAGAATGGGGAATATTTTAAAAACATCAATATCTCTCTGATTTTTAATCTATGGGAAAAATCCTCTGGTCCTGGAAGGCAGAGGGGGGCTCTGAGCGAGGTGGCCAAAAATGATGGTCGTTGGTGACGGCGTTCTCTCAGAAATCGAAGCACAGCGGGCCAAAAGTGGTCAAGATCAGACTTTTAGTAATATAGACAGCATGGAAACAGGCCCGTTGGCCTTACTTGCCCACACCAACCAACATGACCCATCCACACTAATCCCACCAGCTTGCATTTAGCCCACATCCCTCTAAACCCATCCATGTACCTGTCCAAATGTCTCTTAAATGTTATGATAGTACCTGTCTCAACTACCTCCGCTGGCAGCTTGTTCCATGCACCCACCACCCTTTGTGTAAAATAGTTACTCCTCAGGTTCCTATTAAATCTTTTCCCCTTCACCTTAAACCTATGTCCTCTTGTTCTCCATTCCCCTACCCTGGGCAACAGACTCTGTGAATTTAACTGATCTATTCCTCTCATGATCTTGTACATCTCTATAAGATCACTCCTCGTCATCCTATGCTCCAAGGAATAAAGTACTAGTCTGCTCAACCTCTGCCTATAGCACAGGCCCTCCAGTCCTGGCAATATACTCGAAAACATCCTCGTAAGGATTCAGGCAATATTCTGGTGCTTGAATTAATTTGGGAGATA
The DNA here is from genome assembly GCF_028641065.1 of Leucoraja erinaceus. NCBI lineage: Eukaryota > Metazoa > Chordata > Chondrichthyes > Rajiformes > Rajidae > Leucoraja > Leucoraja erinaceus. Next base: position 148,956,961 of record NC_073377.1, read on the forward strand.
TTCATGAGACCAATGTTTTGGAAGCATAGATACCTCTGACGTTTGTGGAGGAAAACAATATATCAGTGTTTAAGAAGGAACTGCAGATGCTGGAGAATCGAAGGTTACACAAAAAAGCTGGAGAAACTCAGCGGGTGCAGCAGCATCTATGGAGCGAAGGAAAAGGGCAACGTTTCGGGCCGAAACCCTTCTTCAGACCCGAAGATATATCAGTGTTTGGAGGACTGTGACTGTGGAGGAATTGAAAAACGAGGTGAAGAATCCCAAATAGCTGCGGCTAACTACCCATTTGCATCATTAACGCAGGAATTCAGAGCTCTGGGACCTCAGGTATCGATATTGCAGTCCTGACACCATGGATAGCAAAATCCCAACACCAAAGTGAAGTGTTGGTGACCCCCATCTCTCCCACCAGTATTGAGGATACACGCAACAAGCTGGAGTAACTCAATGGGGCAGGCAGCATCTCCGGAGAGAAGGAATGTGTCATGTGTGGGGTCGAGACCCTTCTTCAGACCCGAAAAGTGAACCATTACTTCTCCCCAGAGATGCTGCCTGTCCTGCTGGGTTACTCCAGCTTTTTGGGCCTATCTTCGGTTTAAACCAGCATCTGCAGTTCCTTCCGACACAGTATTGAAGATAGACAATAAACAATATACAATGGACAATAGGTGCATGAGTAGGCCATTTGGCCCTTCGAGCCAGCACCACCAATCAATGTGATCATGGCTAATCATTCCCAATCTGTACCCTGTTCCTGTCTTCTCCCCATATCCCCTGACTCCGCTATCTTTAAGAGCCCTATCTAGCTCTCTTTTGAAAACATCCAGAGAACCGGCCTCCACTGCCCTCTGAGGCAGAGAATTCCACAGACTCACAACTCTCTGTGAGAAAAAGTGTTTCCTCATCTCAGTTCTAAATGGCTTACCACCTATCCTTAAACTGTGACCCCTGGTTCTGGACTCCCCCAACATCGGGAACATGTTTCCTGCCTCTAGCATGTCCAAACCCTTAATAATCTTATATGTTTCAATAAGATTCCCCCTCATCCTTCTAAACTCTAGAGTATACAAGCCCAGCCGCTCCATTCTCTCAGCATATGACAGTCCCGCCATCCTGGGAATTAACCTTGTAAACCTACGCTGCACTCCCTCAATAGCAAGAATGTCCTTCCTCAAATTAGGGAACCAAAACTGCACACAACACTCCAGGTGTGGTCTCACAAGGGCCGTATACAACTGCAGAAGAACCTCTTTGCTCCCATACTCAACTCCTTGTGTTATAAAGGCAACATGCCATTCACTTTCTTCACTGCCTGCTGTACCTGCATGCTTACTTTCATTGACTGATGAACAAGGCCAACCAGATCCCGTTGTACTTCCCCTTTTCCAACTTGACACCATTTAGATAGTAATCTGCCTTCCTGTTTTTGCTACCAAAGTGGATAACCTCATATTTATCCACATTAAACTGCATCTGCCTGGCATCTGCCCACTCACACAACCTACACAAATCACCCTGCATTCTCATAGCATCCTCCTCACAGTTCACACTGCCACCCAGCTTTGTGTCATCTGGCTGGTCAGAGATCATTTATTGAAGCTGTTTGGATCTGCCAGCTGGTGTATATGGCTTTACTGAACTCTTCACCATTTGGACTCTTGAGGGAGCCCTGGCTGAAGTGAGAGTAATCATCAGCTTCAATTAGTCCCATAAATGTTTGAATGAAGATGTCTGGCATCACCTGGGATTGGGTTCCTTCACTCCTCACAGAACCTATGCCAGTTTCAGGCTAACTCCGGTCGTGGAAGAGTGAGGGAAGAGAGGAAGATGTCAAATCATCCAGCACTCCCACATTGATTCAGTGTATTGGATAAAGAAACGAGAGCTCTGATCACAGGTCAAACCTAAACCATTCAGTTGGTTCAGTTAGTCATGGGATCCCCCAACAGTTTAGACACTCTGACCAGCCTAAGGTCCAGGCATGGCTGCAGTGCCCGGCCGGAAGGTTCGTCGGTCATCGAGACCTCGGCTATCAACAGTGCTGGTCCGAAGGCTCGTTGGACGGTGAACCGGGGGCATGCCAAAAGCTCATCAGTCGGCACGGCCTGTAACTCACCCCCTCCCCCTCACCCCCCTCCCCAGTCCCTTTCACTCATCACTTTACTTTCATGTTTCATGTATCTTGTGTGTTATAACTGTTGGCAGATCGTTTTCCATTCTTGGATAAATAAAGTTGTATCGTATCGAATCGTCTTGGCAGACGGCATAACCGGGAGGGAGCTGGAGACATTCGATGTGAGGATCGTAGGTCGGTAGGAGGGTAAACCGGGGCAATGCCTTTAAGGTTGGCTGGAGGAGGTGCTCCCAGGACCCAGAGATGGGGAAAATCTTTTCACATATAGTGGTGAATCTCTGGAACTCTCTGCCACAGAAGGTAGTTGAGGCCAGTTCATTGGCTATATTTAAGAGGGAGTTAGATGTGGCCCTTGTGGCTAAATGGATCAGGGGGTATGGAGAGGCGGCAGGTACAGGATACTTGGATGATCAGCCATGATCATATTGAATGGCGGTGCAGGCTCGAAGGGCCGAATGGCCTACTCCAGCACCTATTTTTCTATGTTCTATGTTTCTATGACTTTGGACTGTGAGTAATGGCCAAAAATTGCAGCGCTCCCAAGTGCAATATATGCAAAAATGAATTTCTCTGTGCAGCTACATATGTAATAAATAAAGCACCATTGACTATTGGAAGTAAGAAGGCTCAGGGAGCGGGTCTCCAATGCTAATCTAATTCACACCCTGTACCCATAAAAATCCCATTTGCTTCATATTATGGTGGTCTCCTCATGAAAGTAATCAGTGTTAAAACCATACATCATTGCTTCATGGGTCTTCATCATTCCCACTCATGCCCCTATATTTAGCGATGTTACACAACCTACCTTCAGTGGCATTGCCGATCTGCTACTGGCTGTGTGTGCGACTCATGCGCCTTTGGGGGGAGGGTGGAATTAAAATGCAGGTTTGTATCACTTGTCGGAGAGGGATTTCCTCGGGCTGCTAGTCGATGAAGAAAAATCGATCGGACTTCCCTTCCCGTTTTGTTTTAAATCGCTGGACAATTTAATAGTTGGATTAAAGTAAAAAGTGACTTCGAACGCCCTCAACGCCTTCAATGTGACGTATCATAATATCAGGACAAAACAAAGGGTAAGTCTTAATTTCACATATAATCTTGCTTCTTGGGGTGGCTTTGGTCTAATTTTACGATGCAAAAATGTTATTTAGTCCCCAAACGATTTGGCCATGTCTTGCCTGCTGATATGGGGGTTAAATTCATGACTACGGCAACGTTCCAATGGATCGCATTCCAGAAACACCCACTCGCAAGATGATTAAAATTCTCTTTTTTTTTAACTATTATGTCAAAGAGCATCTAAATCGTCTACATTTTGTGTAATTGTCTAACCATAATCAGTATTTTTATACTAAATATCCACAGTCACATGTATCGTGCAAAAAATAATAATTTTGATTATATTGAGAGTGGATGTTTCTAGATTAATGTATGGGAATTAAACATTAAATTCCTTCCATTTGGCATATAGGTTCATGACAGTGAATCATGTTATATTGCGAATTCTTGTGTGAATTGAAATGCCAAAATTGAAAAGTTGAGGAAAAACAAGGTGTACAGAGTTGCCTATTGGTTACAATCTGAGGAGTATGATGATGCTACTGATTATGATGCCAATGTACCAGCCAATGTACCAGCTAGCAACTGATCCTCTCCATAAATACTTGATCTTTTGCTAGAAATTGTAATTTCCTTACCCATCTGCTATGGACTTACAGCATATAGTACATTAATATTAAAGTTCTGATCTTGAGAATATCACAATTTTGAATTTTCAAGGCAGTCTGGGTGTTTATTACTATTTCCGTCAAAATGGTCAATTTTGTAATTAGCTACAATTAGGTAACTAACTAATTATATGCTTTAATTTTAGGTCATCCAAATAACAACATTTTCATTCAGTTCTCTTAATTTTTAAGAAAGTTATGGGCTTTTGACTGTCCTCGATCACAGCTTTTGTGTTAAGTCAATGGAAAAGCAATAGGGAACAAGATGCTAATTTCTGAGTATCTAACTGGCCATAACTGTTTTAATACTGAAGATGTGAAAGTGAATTAGGTATCAAATTAAACTTCTTTTTATGCTTTATCTGATGGGATAAATTGCAGACTTGATTATTAAAATCTCAAAATTTTGTAACATTGCTACTATATTCAGCCTTGATATTTGCCCCATTCAACCCGCAAGGTCACAGGTTTCAGGTTAAAAAATTGTCTGCTTAAAACCTTCTTCTGTTTAGTGATCCAGCAACGAGATGAACTCTCTGACCTCTCCACCGCATTTCTCGAAGCATTGTCGCTTATGCTACTCCGTGCTTTAAATACTGCTATTTCCAATGCATGTCATTTGAAACCTTTCCAATAAAATGTAGCTTGAACGCTGTTGTTGATCGCCTCAGCCCTCCTGCGCGGGGTTCTCAGTGCATTTGAAGAGTTTGGAAGCAGGCACTGATTGCAGGTTCACCCCCAGAGACCGCAGGAAGAGTAAACAAAGCTGGAATTGATAATCTGCCTGGATAATATGAGCATCTGCTGACCGAGGAAATGAAGCAGCTTGGACATTAATTGTCAGGAGATGAACCAGGGAAGGAGTTGGGGAGGGAGGGAGAGGGGGGGAGGGAGGTGGGGTGGTTATTGGTGGTTGCCGTTGGAGATGAGTGAAAAGAGTCCAGAATTCCTGTTGAGATACTGCTCTCACTTTAATTTGCTTTTAGATGCTGAGGTTTTTTGGTTGGGGAGAAGTGTTCACAGTGCTTAGCACCAGACGAGATGCATTTCCGTTCCGAGTTGTTACTGCACAAGATCTTAGACACTGTTGTACAATTTATCCTTCTTGAAGAAGGGGCTCCTGGAAGAACATGATTACAAAGGGACAATAAGTATATTATTCCTCCGGGGACTGGAATCTGCATACCCCAGGCATCGGCATTCTCCGTCAATGCTTACCACAGCAGTACATCGCTGAGGTCTTTGTACTGTGATGTCCATCAGAAAGTAATGCATTCTGTAGAGATCAAGTCTATTCATTGGCGATGTGGGGAGACTAGGTCGTAGGGGAGTAATCCATTCACAACCTTGCGATAGGAAAACAGAAAGGGGCAGAGGTTGCTGCCTGTGCTGGCAGTGAGAACACTTGATTATAGCCACACCCTGACCTCATAACAATCCTATACCAATATAAAGTGAATGTACCCCACAGCTGGCGGCCTCTGAAGTGCTGACCCTATCAGTTTCAATAAATTCATTAAACACGTCAATATAGGCACGGCCTGAAACATAAGAGTTCAGAATTTAAAAGCCTTGCACTCTCCAGAGTTTGACTACGTGCTGAAGTTTGTTTGAATTGTAAGTACATTCATCTGTTTGATCAGATTTCAGTCGTTTCAGGCTGCAACTATTTTTAATGTTTTATTTAGAAGATGACACTGGCAGTTGCCTGTGAAATAATAGTCCAATTTAAAGGGACTACACAGCAAAGCAGCCTCCCTCGACAGAATCAACTGACCTCCACCACCCTATTCCTAAACAGAATAAACAGTGGATTTAAGTTTTATAAATGGTAGGAAAATTCATAAAGTATATGAGATATGATGTTTGTACTTAGAAACAGCGAGACAGGTAATCCATCTCACAGAGATCATAATATTAAATAAATCCAAACTACCAAACAATCAAACTAACTAATACGGGAGTCAGGGGTTATGGGGAGAAGGCAGGAGAATGGGGTTAGGAGGGAGAAATAGATCAGCCATGATTGAATGGGCTGAATGGCCTAATTCTGCTTCTATCACATGACTTTATGACCTTCCAACCTAATTCAGCAGCTATCGACTAAAAGTATTGATATTATCCTTAAGCAACGTAACATTATATTACACAGAAGAAATTGTGATTCAATATATGAAGCCACCAAAGTTAGAAATTGAAACTTCTTTAGAGGTATAGTATGTCATTAAAAGCAAACACTGTCTGTTTCTCATATGTATTTAATTTTTTTGTTTACTTTAGAAGTACAGCATGGAAACAGGCCCTTCAGCCCACTTTGTCCGCATTGACCAGCTAGCCCTGCATGCTAACACTATCCTACACACTAGGGCCGATTTACAATTATACCAAGCCAATTAACCTACAAACCTGTACGTCTTTGGCGGGTGCGAGGAAACCGGAGCGCCTGGAGAAAACCCACGCAGGTCACAGTGAGAATGTAAAAACTCCATATAGACCGCCCCCATAGTCAGGATCGAACCTGGGTCTCTGGTGCTGTGAGACATCAACTCTACTGCTGCACCACCATGCCGCCTCCCTCAGGCTTTATCTTGTACCAAACGTTATTCCCCTTATCACTGTATAGTGTACCGTTTACTCTGCCAACCAGCTTGCACGCAACAAAAGCCTTTCACTGTACCTCGGTGCACGTGACAATAAACCAAATTGAACTGATCTTATCCCACTTTCTCATCCATTCCCTGCACAATGGGGACAATTTTATTTTTAATTTTAGTGCTGTGTGCTGTAAGATGGACTTTCCACAGTTGAGCTTTCAAGCATCTACTTTATTGAATTGGCCCATGTTTTTTAGTCTCTATCCATTTTATTTCATGCTCACTGGAACAACCAAATATGTGTGATGCATATCAAGTTGACCCTCTGAAAAAAGAGCCTCATCATATAATAGAAATAATAATTTTTCTACGATATGTAAAAAATATTTTGTCAGCATACAATTTCGGAGCCTGCGATCATTTGCCGTGGATCGTCAGTGAAATTGCTCCGACCGCGGGGCTTGTGGACTTTAATACCGTGAAGCCGCGGTCTCCGGTAAGAAACATAAGAAAGAGTGTTCTGATCCGACACGACACGGAGTTTCGATGAGAGGGCTTGAACATCGGACTGTCAGCAGTGGAAAGTGCGGGTTCAGCCCCGACCACTACGGGTGAACAAATGAGGAAGAGGACTGAACTTTATTGCCTTCCACCACAGTGAGGTATGTTGATTCCACTGTGGTGGATGTTTATATTAAGTTTCATTTTATGTGGCTATGTGTATTGTTGCTTTTCACTTAGTATGGCTGTATTGTAACTCAAATATCACTGTACCTTAATTGGTGCATGTGACAATAAATGGGAACTTGAACTTGCTGATATTTGCTTTTTGCTATCTGAATAACCCAGTTTATTTGAATCCATGTTGTTCTGAGGTGGATGTGGGGGTGGAGGGGGTAGATGTCATCAAGACTTCCATTTGGTCCCGAAGTTTATCACCAGTGGATCTTCAACACCAGCCTGCAAACAAAAGCCGTGAAAAAAATGTTCACGATGGTTGAAGGAGCCATAATTAGACCAAAATGAGTGAACTGAGATGGGATTAGAAGATGAAATCAGAGAAGCACAGTCTCTGGAGAGTTGCGAGGTTGGAATAATTTACTGTGAAACAAAAAGAGATTTAATAGAAATGTAGACATTTTAATTTGGAAGTTTCTTATACTTATATTGCTCTCTTGTGGTTATAGATGGATCAGTACCTATTGAAAACCACGAGAGAGTATTGAGCATTACATTCCAGATTAGTAATTAACAAACTCATGCACAATCAGGTCCCCTTAAATCAGTACATTGGTTCAGAATATAGTAGTTTAGTAAAATCCCCACTCGTCCTGAAACTTCCTTTGTTGTACAAATGCTTTTGAAAAAGATACACAACTGTGCAGCTTTCAAACAAAGAGCATTTTTCATTATTAAACATTCAATTCAATACTAATGTTACGGTACTTCAAACTGAAGATCAATTGGAAAAAAACTTGTGACAAATTCTCTTTCTTTCCAGTTAAAGGGTGGAGAGAATTTTGAACAAATAATTGTAATTGATATAGTGTTTGGCATGGTGGCTCAACGAGAGAGTTGCTGCCTTACAGCGCTTGTAGAGCCGTAGCTCTGGGCTAGATCCCAATTACTGGTGCTGTCTGTACGGAGTTTGTACCTTCTCCCCGTGACTGCGTGGATTTTCTCTGGGATCTTAGGTTTCCTCCCACGCTCCAAAGACGTACAGGTATGTAGGATAATTAGCATGGTAAATGTAGAAATTGTCCCTATTGTGTGTAGGATAGTGTGCGGGATCGCTGGTTGGAATGGACCCGGTGGGCCGAAGGGCCTGTTTCCGCGCTATATCTCTAAACTAAATTAAACTAAAAACTAAATATGTTCCAGATGAGCATGTAGTTCTTTGTTGGTTTAGAATCAATATATGCATTATTTCTGAGTCTGTACAAAGCAAGCAGCAAGAAAGTTCATCTCTAATCCGTGCAGACTGTAAAATATTTGTAATAATATTTATCAGGTTTCATATGTCATCATCATATCCAGTGAGTAAAACTGGTTTAACTTCTGTTTAGTTGTGTGAGCGAGTGACAAAAGTTTGCCATGCTTTACAATCTCACTTCAGTGATTGAAAACATTATGAGCTGAAAGTTAATTTGAGTAAAGTGTGTGTGTGTAAAGACAGTTCTGAAATCTATTCTTGTGTTTTTTTAAATATCTGCACTCTTCCTTTACTAATCCTACAACATCCCAGAACAAAGGAGAATAGAGTGCAGAAAACTGCTCTTCCTCTCTGGATCTTGTTGATGTTTGAACCAGGCATAGAATAACCATTGCAATTAAACAATGTGACATCGAAAAGCATTAACCAAATGGATTTGTGGAAACCTAAGATAGCTCAGGCTGTCATTTGGGTGTTATATGCTCCTAGAGACAAAAAAAGACCATTACAGTAATGGACGTAAAGTTTCAAGTGAGCTTCCTTTCTGCATTTTACCCATTTTAAAGCCTTGCAAACAGCCATCGGGACCTCTTCACTGTATAAATGTTTACCAGACTGCAGGCCACAGGAGTGGATAGACATGCTTCATTTGTGACCTTTATGTAAACCTATGTCGAAGATAAAGTGGAGGACAAAATGCTTGAATGGGTTATGTGTCAAAAAACCGCTGGGCCTCCCGACACAAAATGGATATGGCTTACTTAAAGGAATATTTATGGAAAGCAAATAGTAAAACAAAATTTATAATCATTACCATCTTCAATATCAACACACCTGCTCTGGTCACTTTTGTGATGATAAATTTAGCTCAGATTCCTGTAACAATACTCTGGCAGTTATTATAATGTCTTAACTCAAACAGTACATAACTCTGTGCAGTAGTGCAAACATGACACCATTCAGGTCAGTTGACTGTGAGTTAACAAGCGTTTTGTTAACCAATTCTGTAGCTTTTTGGTTGATTTCTCACCATTTTTGAAATATAGTTTTGCAAATTTCATACATGACAGAACAGAATGCATTTTGTACTGCAGTAACTTTATGAGAAACAACATGCCCATATTTATAAATCACCAGTCATTTGCCTTTTCACTACTCACATACCATCATTTCATTACATTAACTAGTTTTCGGTTGATTAGCTCAATCCATTGAGAACAAATAAAGACTTTGTGTTAATCCAAAGGTTTGGAGAACCTAAAGCAACATCTGTACCCTCCAAAAATAGACAGTACTCTGTGTAATTAAAAGGAGCTGCAGATGCGGGTTTATATTGAAGATAGACACAAAATGCTGGCGTAAAGGGCCTGTCCCACCAGCATGCGACCTGCATGCGGCAAGCGCGACCAAACCGGAAGCGTGGGCCGCGAGGAGGTCGAGTGATCCCCGTACAGGGCCGGTCACACCAGCATGCGCCTGCATGCGGCGAGCTCGACCAAACCAGAAGCGGGGGCCGCGCAGAGATCGAGCGAGTGACGTGAAGTTCGAGCGAAGTCCGCGGGAAGTTCGCACTTGACATACGGCGCCAAGAAGCTGTGTTTCCGGCGTCGAGATGCTACGTATGCCCATCCAGGCAGTGCGTACGGCGTCAAGGCGGCTGCGGGCCGGCAGGCCGTTGCGCGTGGAATCTTTGAACATGGTCAGTTTTTCAGAGCCCCGCACGATGTCGGGACCAGCTCCGCACAAATCCATACGGCTCCGGCGATCGAAGTGGGACCGGCCCCGCGAGGCTGTACGGCTCAAGCGACCACGTTAGGTCGCGCTTGCCGCATGGAGTTACATGCGCGTGGGACAGGCCCTTAACTCAATGGGTCAGTCAGCGTCTCTGGAGAAAATAGATAGGTGATGTTTCGGGTTGAGACCTGAACCTTCATCTAGCCGTTTTCACCAGAGATGCACTGGTATTTTATGTCTATTTTTAATTGACTTTGCTCCTTGGTAGGATTTTCATGCATTTAATTTGTATTTGGAAGGCATCACTAAAATATGTAAATTATGTACTTTATTATGAAGTCATGTAATTGAAAATGCTTCTATTACAAAGGAGGTCACATTCACACTCCAAGTGCTTGGCTCTTGTTGAGCGCTGTTCGTGATTTGCAGCTCCCAGTGTTGAAAAGTTGTCTTCTCTAACTTCAAATAACCCTTGCTTTCCCTCTCTCTCTCCATTCCTCTCCCTTCCCAGTTCTCTGACCAGTTTGACTGTCCTCCTGATTACATTTTATCTCTGTTTGCTTTGTTGTCACCTTCTCCTAGCTAACAATGGTCTATTCTACATTTTCCTTGAACTTCATCTCTTTTGATCTCTCACACTTCCTTATCTCTGTAACTCCCTCTCCCCTGATGCTCAGACCGAAGAAGGTTCTCGACACGAAATGTCACCCATTCCTTCTGTGCAGAGATGCTGCCAGTCCTGCTGAGTTACTCCAGCATTTTGTGTCTATCTTCGGTGTAAACCAGCTTCTGCAGTTCCTTCCTACAAATTAAAAAACCTTGTAAAATCTACATACAGTACAAATATGCAAGTCACCACATAAAGTGCAACGACAAAGTTACAGAAGTATTTAATATAGTCCCTCTTCCTTCTCTGACCAGTGTGCTTAGTCAAAAGTATAAATTGATCAGAAGTTATTAATTGTCTTCAATGTTCTTTATTCCGTCATGCAATCATGGAAGATTCTACATAAATCAGATTATTAATTTTTATGAGTTAAACCAGATTCAGATTCTGATTCAGATTCAACTTTAATTGTCATTGTCAGTGTACAGTACAGAGACAACGAAATGCAGTTAGCATCTCCCTGGAAGAGCGACATAGAATATAATTTCAATAAATAAATCTATTTACATATATACAGTCATAGTGTTTTTCCTGTGGGAGGAGTGTCCGGGGGGGGGGGGGGGGGGGTGATTGGCAGTCACCGAGGTACATTGTTGAGTAGTGTGACAGCCGTAGGGAAGAAGCTGTTCCTGGACCTGCTGGTCCGGCAATGGAGAGACCTGTAGCGCCTCCCGGATGGTAGGAGGGTAAACAGTCCATGGTTGGGGTGAGAGCAGTCCTTGGCGATGCTGAGCGCCCTTCACAGACAACGCTTGCTTTGGACAGACTCCATGGAGGGGAGCGAGGAACCGGTGATGCGTTTGGCAATTTTCACCACCCTCTGCAGTGCTTTCCGGTCGGAGACAGAGCAGTTGCCATACCATACTGTGATACAGTTGGTAAGGATGCTCTCGATGGTGCAGCGGTAGAAGTTCACCAGAATCTGAGGAGACAGATGGACCTTTTTCAGTCTCCTCAGGAAGAAGAGACACTGGTGAGCCTTCTTGACCAGAGTTGAGGTATTGTGGGTCCAAGAGAGGTCATCGGAGATGTTGACCCCCAGGAACCTGAAGCTGGAAAACGTTCCACCTCCGTTCCGTTAATGTGGATGGGGGTGTGCGTGCCGCCCCTAGACTTCCTGAAGTCTGCAATGAGCTCCTTGGTCTTCTTGGAGTTAAGGGCCAGGTTGTTGTCAGCACACCATGCTGCTAGGAGCTGGACCTCCTCCCTATAGGCCGACTCATCGTTGTTGCTGATGAGGCCAATCAACGTTGTATCATCTGCATACTTGATGATGGTGTTAGTACCATGTACAGGTGTGCAGTCTTAAGTGAAGAGGGAGTAGAGGAGGGGGCTCAGCACACAGCCCTGTGGAACACCGGTGTTCAGGGTGAGGGTTGAAGAGGTGTGCTTGTCTAACCTCACAGACTGGGGTCTGTTGGTTAGAAAGTCCAGTATCCAGTTGCAGAGGGAGGGGTCGATGCCCAGGTTACCGAGTTTAGTGATCAGTTTAGAGGGAATAATGGTGTTGAATGCTGAGCTGTAATTGATGAACAGCATTCTTATGTAAGTGTCTTTGTTGTCGAGGTGGGAGAGGGCGGAGTGAAGTGCCGTTGAGATGGCATCCTCTGTACTCCTGTTCTTGCGGTAGGCAAACTGATAGGGATCCAATGTGGGGGGTAGGCAGCCTTTGAGGTGTGCCAGGACCAGCCTCTCGAAGCACTAGGTGATGATGGGAGTAAGTGCAACTGGGCGGAAGTCGTTGAGGCTTGCCGCAGTGGAGTGTTTTGGCACCGGCACGATGGAGGTGGTTTTAAGGCACGTGGGGACAACTGCTTGGGCAAGTGACAGGTTGAAGATGTCAGTCCAGAAGTCTGTCAGCTGCGCAGCACAGGCCCTGAGGACGCGCCCGGGGATGCCGTCAGGGCCAGCAGCCTTACGTGCAGTAGTCCTACTCAGTGCCACGTACATGTCTGAGAGGGTGAGTGTGAGGGGTTGGTGATCAGCAGGGAGCACAGCCTTGATGGCTGTCTCTAGATTGTCCCTGTCGAAGCGGCCATAGAAGTGGTTAAACTCCTCAAGGAAGGAGGCGTCGCTGGATGTGGGGGTGGTGTTGGTGGGTCTATAGTCCGTGATGGCCTGGATGCCTTGCCACATGCGTCGGGGGTCGGAGTTGTTGTTGAAGTGCTCCTCAATCCTGAGCTTATGGCAGTGCTTGGCCTTCTTGATGCCCTTCTTCAGGTTAGCCCTGGATGAACTGTAGGCTCGAGCATCGCCTGACCTGAAAGCGGTGTCCCGTGCTTTCAGCAGTAGCCTGACCTCGCTGTTCATCCATGGCTTCTGATTCGGGAATATGGTCACCCGTTTGAGGGAGGTGACACTATTGATGGTGGAGTTTATAAAGTCCAGAACAGAGGATGTGTAGGAATCAATCAAACCACATCACAAGCATAAATTATACAGGGAACTTCTAACTGGAACATGCTTATGGATTACTGCTTCAGATTGTGTAGTCAGCCACTGACCATTATCATCAAATATACACTTCATTTATATACCGCTCTTTGTGGACTACAGCTCTGCTTTTAATACCATCCTTCCCCACAAACTGGTGGACAAACTGGGGGACTTGGGACTTCCACACTCCACCTGCATGTGGATAAATAGCTTCCTGTCGGGTCGCAGCCAGAGAGTCAGAGTGGGCCATCACACATCCATGGCCCTCAGCCTCAGTACCGGCTCTCCACAGGGCTGCATGCTGAGCCCTCTGCTCTACACCATCTACACACATGACTGCAGCCCCGCCCACCACAGCAACACCATTGTCAAATTTGCGGATGACACTACGGTGGTGGGACTCATCTCCGGGGGGGACGAGTACGCCTACCGGGATGAGGCGGAGCAGCTGAAAGTGTGGTGTGGAGAAAATAACCTGCTCCTCAACACCTTAAAGACAAAGGAAATAATAATAGACTTCAGGAAGAATAAAACGGACATGGTACCATTAATTATCAGAGGGGACTGTGTGGAGAGGGTGGCGGATTTCCGCTTCCTGGGAATCCATATTGAGGAGGACCTGACGTGGAGCGTGAACACCTCTGCGCTGCTGAAAAAGGTCCAGCAGAGACTGCACTTCCTGAGGGTGCTCAGGAAGAATAACATCAATCAGAGACTGCTGCTGTCCTTTTATCGGTGCTCCATTGAGAGCATCCTAACATACTGTGTATGCGTGTGGTACACCAGCTGCACAGCGGCTCAGAGGAAAGCGCTCCAGAGGGCCATTGACACGCCCAGAGGATTGTCGGCTGCCCTCTCCTTACCTTGGAGGACCTACACAGTTCCCGCTGCATAAAAAAATCCCAGAGTATTATAAAGGACATTTCCCACCCCGGACACTCCCTGTTTGAACTGTTGCCGTCAGGCAGACGGTACAGATCTACAAGGACAAGGACAAACAGACTTAAAAACAGTTTTTACCCCACTGCTATAAAGGCACTAAATGTAGCCGCCAAGGAACGCAGGGGTGATATATACTAAGGGACTGTGGTACACTGTGAAATCGACAGAAGGATGGAGGGTTGGGTGTTTATGCGTGCTATTTTCATGATATTTATTTTAGTTGTTTATTTTTTTTTAATATTTTACCTTGTATGTATCGTTAGCTTTTAGAAATGTTTGAATGGTGCACTGACTGGCTGATGTTTTTAAATTTCGTTGTACATGGTTCATGTTACAATGACAATAAAGAAACTATTCTATTCTATTCTATTTATTCGGCCATCGTGGAATCAGCTTGCATTCCCATGTTAGTCCAATCTTCTTGTGCATATAAGCCATCATGAGGGGACCCCCGTGTGGGGTGAGGAAAGAACAATGGAGGACCTGGCATGGGGGGGGGGACCGCCATGTGGGGGTGGGGGAGGGGAGAAGAACAAAGGAGGATCTGGTACAGGATACTTAGTCACTTTGCCGGTGCTCGTTATCTGGTGACTATTGGCTATATCTTGGGTGTGCAGGTGCAGGCAAGGAATTTCACTGCGACTTGTCATATGTGACAACAAAGTATTTGTTCATTCATTCATTCTGAGGTCATCATGGCGGAAGCATCACCTTCAGAAATTGCTGAAGTATTGTAATCCATAAGTTGGTAAGCTGGAAAAGACGCCAAAAACATTGAATGTGTCAGCATGAACATTTAAAAATATTCCAAAGCATTTAACAAATGTAGTTTAGTTTTGGTTGAGTTTAGATATACAGCATGGACATAGGCCCATGATTCCACGCCACCTGTTCAGGAGAGTTCAATGTTCTCTCACTTTCCCATCCACGTCCATTAGGGGCAGTGTAGCAGAGGCCAATCCACCTGCAAACCTGCACGTCTTTGGGACGTGGAAGGCAACCGGTGCATCTGGAGGGAACCCATGCGATCACAGGAAGAAACTCCACACAGTCAGCATCTGAGGCCAGGATCGCAGTCGGGTCTCTGACACTATGAGGAAGCAGCTCTACCAGCTGCACCCATGTGTCACACAAGATGTTTCAAATGGAAAAATGAATTCATTAAATATTAAGATACATTTTAAGCAAAATAGTTAAATACATGTAAATACAAAATTAAATCGTTTTCAAATACCAGGAATTACCCAAAAATTACCTTTGCCCTTGCAGCCATTCATTTCCAATTTAATCTAATGACGATTTGATTCCTGTAGTACATCCAACCTAGAAATAGAAAATTATTATTTTAATATTATTTTTTAATTGTTATATTAAGATAGAAGACCGGCACGGTAGCACATCTGTAGAGTTGCTGCCTTTACAACGCCAAAGCCCCAAGTCACAATTTTGATCCCGACTACAGATACTGTCTGTACAGAGTTTGTACATTCTGCCCCTGACCTGCCTGAGTTTTCTCTCAGATCTTCAGTTTCCTCCCACACTCCAAAAACGTACAGGTTTGTAAGTTAACTGGATTGGTATAAATGTAAATTGCCCTCAGTGTGTGTAGGATAGTGTTAATGTGTGGGGATTGCTGGACCTGACTCGGTGGGCAGAACGTCTTGTTTCCACGCTGTATCTCTAAACTAAAAGAAAAAATATGTAGTAATCAACAGAACCAATACAATTTGTGTCAAAGGAAAGCTAAATAAAGCAAACCCTTACCAAATGATGGTGCTTTTATTCCCCACAAGGCGTACGTGAACACAGTTGGTGATTGATGCAGAAGTGTACCACTGGACCAGGAATGTCCTCAGCAATGCTCTCGTTCCTCTGCTCCAAGTTTGCCAGTTGGGTGATTACAGCTGCATATCTGTCAAAGGAATGGCAATAAAAGATATAAAGATATACTGCCTCACCTGCTGAGTTTCTCCAGCATTTATATCTACCTGCAATAAAAGAAGAATATCTTAAAGGAAATTCCTTTGTGGTATTTTTTGTAGGTTTCACCTCGGGCTGTGAAGGGCATTAAGCATGGAACCTCAACTGGGTTCTGTGGCACAATTGTAAACTTGTAAGCATGTAGGATTGTGCACAAGTCTTCAGCAAATGCATCTTTCTCACTCTAAGACTACAAACATGTTATCCAAACAATTTCTCAGTCTGATGAAAAATCTCAGACCTGAAACGTTTACTGTTTCCCTTACAACAGATGATGCCTAATTTGCTGAAAGAAAGGATGAGGCGGAGACAGTAGGCTGTGGGAGAGCAGGGAAGGGGGAGGAAAAGGAGGGAGAAAACTAGGACTACCTGAAATTGGAGAAGCCAATGTTCATACCGCTGGGGTGTAAAGTACCCAAGCAAAATATGAGGTGCTGTTCCTCCAATTTACGGTGTGACTCACTCTGGCCATGGAGGAGGCCAAGGACAGATAGGTCGGATTCGGAATGGGAGGGGAAGTTGAAGTGCTGAGCCACCGGGAGATCAGGTTGGTTATCTTTTAAATTGGTATGAGTATGAGAATAATAAGTATTCTGACTTTAATTGTGGTGATACATTTTGATAAACAGCAATCTCAGCTGCCACATGCAGGACTATGTCGTAACTGTAAATTGAGCTGCCAAAACAATTGAATGCGTATTTGAATCTGCCATAACATTTGTAGAAACCCTGGAAGTGACAAACAAAATTCATTGGGTCAGCCGAAATCACCTAATCTTTCAGCTGCTGTCACATGAAGAGTAAACTCGGTTTACATGTGGTCCTGAATGTCGCTGGAACTGTAAAGTTCCCGCTTTCTCGTGGCCTCAACTGCCAAACAACGTTGAAAAAATTGTCCGCACTAAAAAATCGTGGTTCTTTTCATTTGATCATCTGCCATAATGTCAGCAGAATTTCCATAGAAACCCTGAGAAGTGGCATAAACAAAATTAATTGGGTCTCGACCCGAAACGTCACCTAATCTTTCGCTCCTTAAGGGGCCGTCCCACAGCAGCGACCTAATCTGCGAGTTTAGAAGAGTTTGCCCTCGACTCTCAAAACTCGCAGCATTGTCGACATGTGACCCGCTGAGAGCCCAGGAGGTCCAGGCCCTATAGATGAGGTCACATTTTAGTTTTTATGTTTCTTTCTTAAACACTATTATTTTGTTTCCCTTATCATAGGTTTTGGAATGCCAATCAAGGAATTGATGATCTTGGAAGGTAGACATGAATATTGACATAGTTCGCATTGCTGAGGCAGATAAAAAATAAAAGGAATGCCAACTCCTGATGATTAATAAGAATTTCTCTGCAAATATTATGGCAGTGCTTGAATAAAGAATTTCTCTGCAAATATTATGGCAGTGCTTGAATAAAAATTGATATATCCTTGAAGATATTGGTAACAGGGGAAGATGGGGAAAATTGGATGCTTCATTTAAAGTCAACACTGCCACTATGGATTGAATGGACTACATCCGTGCTTGATATTTTTATGACTCCATAAAAGTACCTGTACAAGATGAGATAGTGTAAAGTATTGATTCACTGGAATGAAAGATGCGAACAAAAATGATTGAAATAAAATAAGGTTTTTTTTTAAATGCAGCCCGAAGGAACAAAGGTTAGCGATTTAATGGAGGTTTCAGATATCACAGGGTAAATAGGGAAAACTTTTCTGTCATAAGGATAAAATTGTCTCTCAGAGTCTGTCATAGATAGGAAGAATGGTTTTAATTAACAAAACAGCAGACGTGACTTGCATTTATTTAACTCTTTTAAGGAAACAAAGCATCCCAAAGAACCTGATGGGAGGATCACTAAACTGAACCATATGAAGAAATGAGAGGCAAGTTATACAGAGTGTTTTAAAGAAGAAGAATGCACAGAGGCTCAGAAAGGAAATTCCACAGCTTCAGGCTCAGTCAGCTAAAGACACACCCACTAAAATCGGAGAGATGAAAATCGGAGATGCACAGGAGACCAGATTGGAAGAGCAATGAGATCTCAGAGGGTTCGAAGGCTGGAAGAGGTTAAAGAGATAAGAAGAGGTGAGGTTACAGAAGTATTTAAAAACAAGGTCGAGAATCCTAAATAATTAGAGAGTTGTTAGACCATGGAATGGTTTACTACTGGGAGTAATTGCAGAGGAGACCATTGCATTTTTTCAAGGGATAGAGAGATAAACATTTGAAGTAGAGGAAGACAAACAGAGCATCAGGGGATAGAATAGGGCAGGAGGATTAGGCTTGGATTGCTCTAAGAAAGATCGGATACAGATGCAACAGGTTGACCTTTGGTGCTGCTAGCTTCTGCGTTTCTATTACTGTCGGTGATTCTTAGATTTAAGTTATGGCCATGCTGTTTTAATGAATTCTACCTCAAATATTTGTCTGCTTTTTCCCCTCTTGTCAAATGCATTATTTTCTGTTTGTATTCCAGTTGTATTTAGTGCCCTGCATATAAAGGGCAATCATGTGGTACTCTTTAATTGTAATTGCTATAAAATGAAATAATGAGTTCACATACTGATGGAAGCCATGTCACAACAAATCTTCTAACGGCTTCCTATTTCATTTTTGCTGCAAGAGATTTTCTGGTGCCAATTTTGTTATAGTTTTCAATTTCCTAATTTGCATTGCTGCCCTAGTGTTGCCACATCCATATTTTTGCTACTAAGGACATTTTGGGGAGATACATATATAATTTTCTTAGTGTTTCCTGGAAGTTGACCCCCTACACTGGATGTTGGAGATTCAAGATGCACTGTGTTCTGATCAATAATGGCATTATGCTTGATATTCATGGTCAGAAAATAGTTAGAGCTTTGAACTGTTTGAAAGATACCAAGATGTTCCACATCTCGAGGGCCAAACATTTGTGAAAATGTGTACTACTGTTTCACATCTATGTTGTGCAAGTGAGTATCTCAGGCTCTACAAAAATACCCTGGTTTGCCACTAGCCTGATTGCCTAAAACACTAAATTAGTCGGATTCAAAGCCAACTGCTGTATTGGAAGTTTAATTAGCATATCTAGCTAATGTATAAAATATATAGCATAAGGAACTGCAGATGCTGATTTACAAAAAAAAGCCACAAAGTGCTGGAGTAACACAGGAGGTCAGGCAGCACATCTGGAGAACATGGACCGATGACGTCTTGGGTCCACACCCTTCTTCCAACCTGAAATGTTGCCTATCCATGATCTCCAGAAATGCTAGCTGACCCTTTGAGTCATTCCCACAGTCCGTGCCTTTTTCAGTAAACAGCTCTCTGTATTGATGCAAATACTTTGCGAGGCTCTTTGATTGAAAGATACAGCATGGAAGCAGTCCCTTTGGCCAACTAAGTCCATGCCAACCATTGGTCACCTATTTACGCAAGTTCTATGTAATCCAACTTTTGCATCCACTCCCTACATGAGGCGTAATTTACAGAGGCCAATTAACCTACAAACCCACTCATCTCTGGGATGTGGGAGGAAACCAGAGCACCTGGAAGAAGCCCATGCAGTCGCAGGGAGAACGCGCAAACTTCATTGCCTGGGTTCAAACTCGGGTCTCTGGTCTGGTGAGGTAGCA
Organism: Leucoraja erinaceus; assembly: GCF_028641065.1. NCBI lineage: Eukaryota > Metazoa > Chordata > Chondrichthyes > Rajiformes > Rajidae > Leucoraja > Leucoraja erinaceus. The sequence continues at coordinate 148,976,738 of NC_073377.1, forward strand.
GCTCTACCAGCTGTGCCACTCTGTTTCATGTGGACTTATTAATCCTCAGGATGATTCGGTACAAATTCCGAGCCTTCCAATCAATATTACCCTCTATGGTTCTTGAATGTCCATTCATGTAGGTGACGACCTACTTAAATGACAATGCTTAAAAGTTCTTTGAATCGCGTAAATTGTTTTGAGATATATTCAGGTTGCGAGAGGCATTATAGAAATGTGAGGCTTGCTTTTTCAGATAACCTTTAGCAGTTTTCTGAGATGCACATTAACAAGTCTTGCAATGAGGTTGTTGCATGCGAGTTGAAATATTTGCTAAATGCTACTAAAGAGCTAACATTTGTGAGGAGTATGTAACTGCATATATTGTTCTGAATTTAGTACAAGTAATAATAATAATAATAATAATAATAATAATAATAATAATAAACTTTATTACGGACTCAAGGTCCAGGCAAGGGGCAACATTACATTAAAAATGCATTGCATATCAAATATCGTAAATACATATAAAATCATGGTATATCACTTATAAAAAACATAATTTATATATTTTTTTAAAACACAATACTTAAGTTAAAAATCCAGATTAAAAGATGATCAATGTCCTACAACAAGACAACGATACCAGTGTTTCCACAGCTGGGACAAGTGACAAGTGTTTGCTCCTGTTATTTAATGGCAGGTGTGAGAACGGGTGACATTTTGAATGAGAGAAAGCCATGGACAATCCTGCTGGATTTTACAACTGTATAAAATGTTGTTAATGATAGAGTCATAAAGTCATACTGCACAGAAGCAGTCTTTTTAACCCAACTCGTCCATGCCGACCAAAATTCCCCACCTAAGCTAGTCCCATTTCCCCACATTTGGCCCATATCCCTTTAGACATTTTGTATCCATGTACCTGCACAAGTGTCTTTGAATCAGGCAAAATTATTTTGTCAATTATCAGATTTTTAGCAATTTTTGTGATTTGAACTGCTCATTGATAAGTAACTAGAGCAATAAGAGTCAAAAGTGTTTTATTGTCATATGTCCCAGATAGGACAATGAAATTCTTGCTTGCTGCAGCGCAACAGAATATGTAAACATAGTACATAATGGGAGAAAAAAAGTTCAGTGTGTATATACACACATGCATACATACTCTATAAATAAAGAAATATAGTGCAATAATAATAACAGTCTGTTGTAGTTCAGAGCTTATTTGTTGTCATGTTTAATAACCTGATGGCTGTGGGGAAGAATCTGTTTCTGAATCTGGATGTTACATTTAAGGCTCCTGTACCAGCTGTACCAGGCTCCTGTACCTTCTTCCCGAAAAGCATGTGTGTGTCTTTCTTTTCACTTGCCCTACTATCTACACCATCTGTACTATACTATCACTATTGATGATATACAATAGATAGCATACCATATATACCATATCTACCATGCACACACTATCTATACTATCACATGAAGCTCACTATTTCTTTAACCTTGCTTTCCCAGTTAAATCAACCACAGACATTGCATGTGAAAGATTTTCACTAAAAAATATTATTCATAAAATTCTGTCTCTCGAGGGTCTGCTTCAACTTCTCCATGGGCGTATTATTCATTTGGGGAGGTGAATGTTCAACTGATGAAAGAGGCTAAGGATATTTTGGCAAAAGGATCTGCGCTGACAGACATTTCTCAGAGTGAACAGCTGGCGCTTATGTTTTTAAGTAAGGTTGGAGCTTGAATCCAAATACTCCACCGTTCACCATTTTCCCTCCTCAATCACACACCCCTTCTGCCTCTCCGCCCTTCTCTAAATATGTACAAAGAGGATATCTCTTTCACTAGTCCCATCTTTCATCTCTGGTGATCCTCCATCGCATAGGGTTACTGTTTATAATGCATGATGAAGCGCGCGGAAGGAGCTCAGGAGGAGAGAACTGTTCTAATACAACTGGAAGATATCACAGGGTCACTTCAGTGTAAGTGCAACATTACAGCACCATTACAGCTTACTAGGATTAAAGATTGTTAGCAGGGACTGGGAGAGCTTGTCGAAGGCTGCTGTGCCTAATGGTCATTTAGGCAGTGTCGCAGCAGACTTCTTGTTCTTGTTACATCAAAATTTTACATAATGTACAAAGTACCAGAAACTTTAGTTATATTTATCGCCATTAATTTTGTTTGCATATCGTTTTTCCCCTCCATTAATTCCCCTAATATTTGTAGAGTGCCTCGAGATGGATTCTTAGAGCAGCTGGTACTGAAGCAACCAGGGAGAAGGCAATTCTGGTTTTAGTGTTGTGTAATGAACCAGTTTTGATAAGGGAATTCAAGGTAAAGGAACTATTATGAGGTAGTGACCATAACATGATAAGTTTTAATCTGCAATTTGAGAGGGAGAAGGTAAAATCGGAATTGTTAATATTGCAGTTAAACAGAGGGGACTATGCTGACATGAGGGAGGAGCTGGCCAAAGTTGACTGGAAAGGGACCCTAGCAGGGATGACAAACAGCAATGGCAGGTGTTTCTGGTTGATAATCCAGAAGATGCAGGGTCATTTCATTCCAAAGAGGAAGAAAGATTCTAAGGGGAGTAAGAGGAGACCTTGGCTGACAAGGGAAGTCAAGAACAGTATAAAAATAAAAGAGAAAAAGTATAACATAGCAAAGATGAGCGGGAAGCCAGAGGAATGGGCAACTTTCAAAGATCAACAGAATGTAACTAAAAAGGCAATACGGGGAAAAATTATGAGGTATGAAGGTAAGCTCGTCAAGAATATAAAGGAGGATAGTAAAAGCTTCTCTGGGTATGTGAAGAGAAAAAAATTAGTTAAGACAAACGTGGGTCCCTTGAAGACAGAAACAGGTGAATTTATTATAGGGAGCAAGGAAATGGCTGACGAGTTCAACAGGTACTTTGGTTCTGTCTTCACTAAGGAAGACACAAACACCAGATGTATCTCCCAGATGAAACAGTAGGGACAGAGGACCTAGGGTGATGGAGGAACTGAGGGAAATTCACATTACACAGGAAATGGTGTTGGATAGACATTACTTCATCGCATTGTGTATTGCTGCCCTTGATTGTTGATTTAATTATCTGTATCAATTTTAAATAAGACAATACGACACAAATTTAGATTGTTTTCTCAAGTGCATCGGAGGCTGAGATGAAGTTATAAAATGATGAGAGGTGTAGATTATGTACACAGTCAGAATCTATTGTTCCCAGGATGGAAATGTCAAATACTAGAAGGTATAGCTAGCTGTAGAGGACTGTTAAAGGAGATGTGCGGGTCAAGTGTTTACCCAGAGATTGGGAGGTTCTCAGTAGAGGTAGAAACAGATATGATCATGGATTTAAGAGGCTTTTAGATTGGGTCATGAATATGCAACAATTGCAGAAATATCATGTGCAGGCAGAAATAATCAGTTTTATTTGGCATTATGTTTGGCACAGACGTGGTGGACCGAATGAACTGTTCCATTGCTGTACTGTTCTATATTCTATGGTTACATAGTCAAGCATTTCATGGAACAGATAAGTGAGGATTTGATTGAAATTTACTGATGACGATATATGACTCCAGCAGCAAATTGTGCTTGGTTAAAATATACAAGGAAACACTAGCTTGATCTGCCATAATTCCAAACTGCTGTATACTCATTGTGTAGGAAAGAATTGAAGATACTGGTTTAAACCGAAGATTGACACAAATGCCGGAGTAACTCAGCATCTCAGGCAGCATCTCTGGATGGAAGGAATGTGACGTTTCGGGTCAAGACCCTTATTCTGATTGAGAGACCGGGGAGAGTGAGATGCAGAGAGGAAGGACATTATTGCCATAGAGGGAGTGCAGAGAAGGTTCACCAGACTGATTCCTGGGATGTCAGGACTGTCTTATGAAGAAAGATTGGATAGACTTGGTTTATACTCTCTAGAATTTAGGAGATTGAGAGGGGATCTTATAGAAACTTACAAAATTCTTAAGGGGTTGGACAGGCTAGATGCAGGAAGATTGTTCCCGATGTTGGGGAAGTCCAGGACAAGGGATCACAGCTTAAGGATAAGGGGGAAATCCTTTAAAACCGAGATGAGGAGAACTTTTTTTCACACAGAGAGTGGTGAATCTCTGGAACTCTCTGCCACAGAGGGTAGTTGAGGCCAGTTCATTGGCTATATTTAAGAGGGAGTTAGATGTGGCCCTTGTGGCCAAGGGGATCAGAGGGTATGGAGAGAAGGCAGGTACGGGATACTGAGTTGGATGATCAGCCATGATCATATTAAATGGCGGTGCAGGCTCGAAGGGCCGAATGACCTACTCCTGCACCTAATTTCTATGTTTCTATGTTTCTATAAGGACATATAAGGTGTGAAAGCTAGACAAAGGGAATGGAGATCAAGGAAAATGTACAATAGATCAATATGAGCTGACATTGTTACCTTCTCCTGGCTAACAATTATCTACTCCACATTTATGCTGAGTTACTCCAGCATTTGTGCCTATCTTCAGTTTAAACCAGCATCTGCAGTTCCTTCCTAAACAACATAGCGCAACATATACTTGAGAATCCTGATGCAGTGGGTAACAGGAATGATACTCATAGATTGGCAGATTTTACAGTGCTGCAGGAGAAACAGTGCAATAATTATCTATCATTCCTGTTACATAGGTAACTGCACGACCAATATCCAGAGAGCAGCAAAGATTGGAATTTCATCTCCTTATGTGATGCAAACTAAATCTTGCTCCAAGGAAGTGACACCCACTAATGTTAAGACTGACCAATGTGAAATTTGTTGAATTCAATAAAAATATGTTCTTTTTTTTTTTTTTTTTTTTAATATTTTATTTTATTAGAAGTAAGCACAGTCATATGGCACCAAAGTGCCTAATATATATTTTCATAATACATTTTATGTACAACTTTTTTTTTTTTGTTACATTGAAAAAAGATGAGAATAAGAAAAAGAAGTTAGATAGTAAAGGATAGAAAGATGTGAAATATATAGTGTGTGAAGAAAGAAAACGAGTAAATGAAGAAAGTTGAGAGAGAAAATAGTGAAAAGAAAAGGAGATCATTATTTATAATCTTGACCAACCCTCGTCCAGTCCTGAAACAGTTATTTTTTACAATTGTGTTGCACCATATGATTCCAAAAAAACGACGAATGGAGACCAACTCGTTATGAATTGGTCTGATTTATCCATTAGGAGGAATCGCATTTCCTCAAGATGAGCGGTGTCCAACATACTTGCAATCCACATTTTAAGCGTTGGAATTGATGTACCCTTCCAAAATTTAAGTATTAATTTTTTTGCTATTATTAAACCATAGTTAAGGAAAAATATGTTCTTTGGAGGTTTTTATTAACATTCAAAGTAAGTTAAAATTAGTGCTGAATGCATATTGACCAATGTTACTTTCCCTCAAATAACAGTGTAGAATTTATTGGTTCATTTAGTAACTTCACTATCAAGCCATCAGCAGTAAATAACTGAGGCAAAAATTCATCCTCAACCATTTGTACAAAACTTGTACAGAACTGACCATCATGTCTACAATTCAAAGGTAGACAAAAATGCTGGAGAAACTCAGCCGGTGAGGCAGCATCTATGGAGCGAAGGAATAGGCGACGTCTCGGGTCGAGACCCTTCTTCAGACTGATCTACAATTCAGGTCTATTGAACTGCATGCATGTTTTCTTTATTCTTTTAAACATTCTGAATATGTTTGAAATATTAAGTACTAAAATCTCACAAATTAATTTAAGGCTGCATGTGGAGATTGGTCAAAATTCCATATACAATCACCATTTTTTTAATTTGTGCTTTTTCCTCCCTGGTTGTTTTATTTGTTTATTTTACTTTATTTTGGATCATTTCTAGATTTGTTGCGCAATATAGTTTGAGAGATTGGGCTATTAACTTGTTTCTGTGCTTCTGACAATTTCTCATTCTTAGCCAGCCACGAGACAATGATTACAAATTATTTCCTTGCACAATCCTCTTTCAAACCCCATCTTAAAACATATCCCTTTCACCAGGTTTTCGGTCACCTTGGCTAATCGACAGCTTGGTGAAAAAATGGTGTCTTCTAAACCTTTACTGAAGAACCTAAAAATGTCAAATGTCTAAAATCAACAGTGTTGGGTGAAAGTATTTTGATAGTTAACAATTCATGGGTGTTGAGGGCAAAAAGCCTAAAAGAGATGTGTGAGACAAGTTGTTTACACAGAGAGTGGTGGGTGCCTGGAACTTGATGCCAGAGTTGATGGTGGAGGCATATACGATCATGGGATTTAAGATATTTCTTGATAGGCACGTGGGTGTGGAGGGATATAGATCACATGCAAGCAAAGGAGATTAGTTTAACTTGGCATAATAATCTTCACTGGCATTATGGGCCTGTTCATGTACTGCACTGTTTCATGTATTATAATAATAATAATAATAATCTTTATTTATATAGCACTTTTCAACAAAACCAGTACTTGAACCAAAGTGCTTTACAGAGTTTGATTAAATTAATAGAACAGACCAAATGTCAATATATCCATACAAAACAAAAAAGAGAAAAAAGAAAAAAGACACAGAATAGTACACTATAGAAATCAACATGAAACTATTATGTTTGCATTCTTGCAGGGAAGCACTTTTCTGCAATTCACTCGGCCCATGGTCTAAAGCTGAATACAGTTCATAGTGTGAGAACCCTGGAATGCTGAGCTCCATCTGGGCATTTAACTCATTACCAATATCCAATTTGTATTACCACTAAATTGCTTATTATTTCTTAAACAAATTTGCATGCAAAACAAAAGATCAGCTACTTCCAAAACATTAATTCAGAAGAATTGCAGAAGTATCATTATATATTGAAAAAATTGAATTTGTTAAAACCAAATAAGAACTAACTAACATTAGAGTATATCATGTCCTCAATACTGTCCCTGCAGCATAATAAACAAAGGTTAAAACATTAGTTAACAACCAAAGTCAATCAATGTTTATTGCATTGTTCACTACTGTTGCCTGGTAGTAAATTTATGTCCATAATCTTATCTTAGTTTTGTTAATGTTCAAACAGCTTTCAAACTTTACTCTTTTGAGTGAAGGAAAGAATATCATGTGTAGCTAGAATGGGGCAAATCTCTGGAATATTTGTCCAGACCTAACTGAAACTTTGTGCCCTTGTTTATTTCTGGGAAGAACCAGATTAGCCACAGACACGGAACTGTTCTAGCCCAGGAGAAGCACTCCCATCCCTTCTGTGCCCATTTAAAGATAATTCATGGGAACATAGTAAACATAGAAAAATAGGTGCAGGAGTAGGCCATTTGGCCCTTCAATCCAGCACCACCATTCAATATGATCATGGCTGGTCATCTAAAATCAGTACCCCGTTCCTGCTTTTTACCCATGTCCCTTGATTCCGTTAGCCCTAAGAGCTAAATCTAACTCTCTTGAAAACATCCAGTGAATTGGCCTCTACAGCCTTCTGTGGCAGAGAATTTCAATATGTTCTAATCTTACCTTTTGGCTGGTGGTTTCCAGATATTCCCTTAAGGAGAAATGTTTCAGACCAAGCAAATTAAAAAAAATATGCAGAACAAGGCCAGGGCCTGCTTTATCTAGTTTTTGCCAAATACTTTGCGGGATGCTTAACATGAAGTTATGACTCTGATTAGGATACTGAAGCAATCTATTGACACCTTCACTAGATGTTCTGGGTTTCTGCCCTGTGACATTGCCGACCCAATTTTAGGTAAAACAGACAGGAAGCCCTGCCCCAAGAAAGCACCTAATATCACCACCAAAATTGAATGGTATAAAATTTATTTTGTTGTGATGCAATCAATTATTGAATGGTATAAAATTTATTTTGTTGTGTTATTACCTTCCCGTCCCATCGCCGGAGTTTCGATCTTCCCGACACGAGGGCTTCAGACATCGGACTGTTGGCAGCGGTGACTGCGGAGGGTTATACAGCCCCGACCACGGGTGAACAAACGAGGGAGATGATTGAACTTTATTACACCATCACCGTGAGGAATGTGGATTCCGCTGTGGTGGATGTTTATGTTAAATTTTATTGTATGTGGCTGTGTGTCTTGTTGCTTTTTACTTAGTATGGTAACTCAAATATCACTGTACCTTAATTGGTACATGTGACAATAAATTCGAACTCGAACTTGAACTTGAACTGTGTGTCATTGTTCTGTTCCTGGTGCATTTGACAGTTAAGTACTTTTGACTTGACTTCACTAAATTGGTGCCTCCTCTGACACTAGTTTGTTTCTCCAATATTTAGCGGATGGGACTCAATTTACATTTCCTGACACTGAAGGATACAACGGCTATATAATTCTCAGTTAGTGCCACATTATTTCCCATAGATTTTGTGAAAGTCTGGGAAGTCTAAATATGTTCATATCGATGCGTAAGAGATTTAAATTAATATAAAATCTGCAGATGCAATACCAGACTAAACTAGAATTAAGGACCTGCATGGAGATTAGTTCAGCTCTGCCTATAAATAAATGGGTTCACAGCTAATAAATTCAAACTAAGATCACAGGAAGGCATGGACTGTTTCTAAGGCAGGCAGAAGCAGCAGCCAGTCCTGGGAATTGCTAATTCCCATGTAAGGTGAATGAATGACGATATAAACTGCTGTAGGAGCCGACTGTCGTATCTCTGCTGGAAACTATACTGAAATGCAAGCTATTAATATATCAAGTTGTACCTCTGTGGGATGCTGCCATGATTGGATTAATGCTGCATCAGGCGCCCACAGGGACAAACAGCAGGAAAGCTGACCTTACAAGAGGTTACCTCTGTCTCAGAAACACTGAGTCATGAGCCCAATAAAAGCCCTTGAGGCACATAATACAGCTAAATAAACAGAAAATATTGGATTTGTGCGGCACTAAACTTGGTTTTTCAAGATTGTCAACACATGTAGCAATGTTTCCCAAGGCTTGACAAAGGGCCTGCTTTGTGGCCAAAGAAAGCAATGGCCTAGGCTTCTGGAAATGGTTTAATGAAAGATCCTATTCTCAGAGATCAGAACAATGTACCATCAGCGGTCTGTAGACAGCGGCTCCAGTTTTGATTGGAAAAACACTGATTTTGTTTTTTCCTCAGTCATCATATTTAATGAATATGAAACCCAATAGTGAACGCTGCGGTAAGCCGAGAGGATTATTTTAGGCCTGAGAACAGTCACTGCTGGAAACATTTACACAGGGCCACTGGAAACAACATCACTCCGTTTTCAATATTAAAAAATATTTTGAAAGCCGCTTGCGACTCAAAATTTCCAAAAGTTACACCAAACAGACAGTAAGCTGAATACCAGAAGTTAACATAGGAAGTTTTAGAGTCAGGTCATTTCGATAATATTCCTTCGGCAAACACATAACTAATGAAACAGAGCAGATGCATGGTAGGATATTAAATTGCAGTTTTGTTTCACGACACATTTGCCAGTTGGCGGTGTTGCAAAATTATAGTTGTACCCAAATAGTAAACTCAATCCTGTAGTGTGATTTAAATTCACTTCCGTTTCACTAAGCTGCAGCCTTGATTCCAGGTTGGGGCTAACGCAAAATAAAATGAAATGATGAGAACCTTTGAGCTTTTTACTTTCTAGTACAAAACATGATGATCTGGAATGGTACTGTATGACCCCTGGGTGGAGTTTTGTTTAGATAATTGTAGAGATGCAGCATGGAAATAGACCCTTTGTATCCATAGAGTCCACGCCAAATATTGATCACCTACTAACACTAGTTCTGTTAACCCACTTTCGCACATACTCCCTTCACACAAGGGCCAATTTATACTGGCCAATTAACCTACAAACCTGCATGTCTTTGATATGTGGGAGGAAACTGGATCACCGGAAAGTGCAGCGGTCACAAGAAAACCATGCAAACTCCGCACAGAAAGCACCCAGTGTCAGGATCGAACCTGGGTCTCTGGTGATGTTAGGCAGCAGCTCTACCAGCTGTGCCATGCTCCTGCCCATTGGTTGCATTTTCTGTAAGTGCCTTGAAAATTAGCTTTGAACAGGAAAGGAGCCAGCAATAAGAGACCCGTACAGAGGGTGGTGGATACCCGAGTCCCACATGGCTATTTTAAATCACGTTTCACTTGGATAATTTTTAGCTGGAATTGAGCATCGTATTTCTGTAAATGAAACATCGTTAATTAAAATGCATTGGAAAAAGTTGGTAAGAGATCAGCCAAAAAGATTAAGAGAAAAAATATCCGGTTTGTTTACACAGGCTACAACAGTTACATAAAGGGAACACATGTTAAGGAATAAAGAATGGAGAGAAATATCGTTAAAATGGTCAAAAATACATGTCTTGGTTTGCAGAGTTAATGTAACGACAGGAGGGCTAAACTTCACAATGTTTATTTCAAAGCTGTGGCACAAGAAACTGATTACAAAGGTGAAAGCAGCAGTCAGTTTCCCAGATGAAATACTTCAGACTCAGTGACCATAGTAACAAATATTGAGGTAGCCACTCCTTTCTCATCACAGTTAAGACCCATTCATTGAATTGATTTAATGTTGTCGAGGTTCAGAAACTTCTTTTTTAATTAATTATTATTATTTGCTCTTTTTTTTTTTAAATCCTCCCTTTTTGTCCAGCCTTCTCGATGCCCCATTCTTCAGTAATCAGTTTGTGTGAACTACTTACCAGGAATTTCCATGCTATGTCAATTGATAATTAAAACTCAGCAGGAACCCACCTTCAATGGACTCTCAGCCGTGTCTGTCCAACAAAACTCACCCAATGTGAGGAACTCACCGTGCTTTTATCACCATGGCCCAATGTCCATAAACACCATTATCTATATTGTGAATAACCCACCATTTAGACTTTACACTTTAGAGATACAGCACAGAAAACCACCGAGTTTACACAGACCATACACTAAAACTATCCTATTCACTAGGAACAACTTACAATTTTCACCAAAGCCAATTAACTCACAAACTTGTACTACTTTGGAGTGTAGTTGATTTCATCACCAAGGGCCAACAGCCATATCCTATTGTGAGTAATTCACTGTGATAAAGTCACCATGGCCCTCGTGTCTTAAACCAAACATCACCATCATCCACTTAGAGTGACGCGGTGTGGAACCACGACCTTCAGCCACACTTCCGGCCACACTTCAACCATCTACTATTGTTTGCTCACCAAGGCTCCTTCTCCATATCCTCCTTTATGTGTTCACCATGAATCACACATTATGGGTTACTCACCATATTCCTCTCCACTGAACTCCTCTCATGAACCCTTCTCCATATTCTAGTCCTCATACTCTTTTCACGGTGAAATGGTCACAGTGGCCCATTCCCCATGCCTCCCCCCGCCATATCCTGCTCACTGCTTTACTTCATAATGAATCATTCACCATGGGCTGAATGTGTGGCCTGCACTTTCTTCATTAAGCAACTATACTGCCACGGTTCCTATTAAGCCATACAAAAAAAAGTTTTACTATCATTAAACTGCAAAGCACCATATGTTACCCAGTACTTCTGTCCTGGGCTACCAGATAGCAGCAGCGCAAGAGGCAGCAAATTCTAGAATGCCACATCTGTAAGTTGCATCAGTGGGTGCAGCAGCATCTATGGAGCGAAGGAAATAGGCAACGTTTCGGGCCGAAACCCTTTTCCAGCATTTTTGTGTACCTTCGATTTTCCCGCATCTGCAGTTCCTCCTTAAACACTGTAAGTTGCAACATGCACCTCAACTTTGTGCCAGATATTTCAGTGGTGTTGCTGACCTTGAGTGAAAGGATAAAGGTTTTTTGCTTTTTTTAATTTCACTGAATCTTGTGCCTGAAAGTACTTTCAAAATTATCTTTTCCATTATTTTTATGTTCATTTATAAACCTTTTTCATAGGCAGAAATATTTTAAAACAGTTCAAAGGTCTTTGGTAGCAATGAGCTATCAAAGGACCATTATGGAAGTCTAACAAGGTGTCAGGTGAAGTCTGTCCGGTGAGATAGAGTTAGCACTCATGGACTCACACTACAACCTCAAATAAGCTCTGAACTTCAATTGACTATGATTATTATTATTATTATTATTATTATTATTATTGCACTACTTTGTTTCTTGAGTGTGTGTGTGTATGCATATATATACATTTATATATGTGTGTGTGTGTGTGTGCGTGTGTGTACACGCATGTGGATATATACAGTATATATATATATGTGTGTGTGTGTACTTGTGATTATGTGTATATATGCACACTCTTGTTTATTATATTGTTTACAGTGTACTTTGTTTACATATTCTGTTGTGTTGCAGCAAGTAAGAATTTCATTGTTCTATCCAGGACACATGACAATAAAACACTCTTGACTCTTGGACTGCTCCAGTAACGAGGCCTCAGATCCACGCAGGTACAAAATGTAACCTGAAGGTACAGCGCAGGTGAGTGAGTTGGGTTGGCAGACTGCATCAACAACACTCCCGTTATTTATTTGAGCCGAGTCAGCTGCTATATATATGGCCATTGGCAGAAGCACACAAGTGTAGTAAAGAACTGCAGATGCTGGTTTAAATCGAAGGAGTGGAGTGAGGGAGTTCAGCGTACGTTCACTAGGTTAATTCCCGGGATGGTGGAACTGTCATATGATGAAAGAATGGAGCAACTGGGCTTGTATTCACTGGAATTTAGGATGAGAGGCGATCTTATAGGTTTGTTGGTTAATTGGCTTGGTGGGTGTAGGATAGTGTTAATATGCGGGGATCGCTGGTCGGCGCGGACCAGATGGGTTGACCGGCCTGTTTCTGTGCTCTATCTCTAAACTAAACTAAACATATGCAATTATTAAGGGATTAGAAATGCTAGATGCAGGAAAAATGTTTCCGATGTTGGGGGAGTCCAGAACGTGAGGTCACAATTTTAGAATAAGGGGAAGGCCATTTAGAACTGAGATGAGGAAAAACCTTTTCACACAGAGAGTTGTGAATCTGTGGAATTCTCTGCCTCAGAAGGCAGTGGCGGCTGATTCACTGGATGCATTCAAAAGAGAGTTAGATAGAATTCTTAGGGCTAGCGGAATCAAGGGAGGTGGGGAGAAGGCAGGAGCGGGGTAATGATTGTGGATGATCAGCCATGATCACATTGAATGATGGTGCTGGCTCGAAGGAACAAATGGCCTACTCCTGAACCTATTATCCATGTATCTATGTATCTACGAAGATAGACACAAAATGCTGGAGTAAATGTAAAACTTCTTCAGTCTGAAGAAGGGTCTTGGCTCAAAACGTCCCCCTTTCCTTCTCTCCAGAGATGCTGCCTGTCCCGCTGAGTTACTCCAGCACTTTGTGTCTATCTTTGGCAGACGCACACAGTTGGTCTCACAATTTCTGGCCCAAGTTACAGAAATTTAAGAAAGATACAACAAATGGCCGATGCTGGAATCTTGAGTAAGTCACAAAGTGCTGGAGTAACTCAGCTGGGTCAGGCTGCATTTTTTGGAGGATATGGATAGGCGATATTTTGAGTCTGGTTCCTTTTTCAGACCGGAAAATATAAACTATTCCATAATGATGGCACAAATGACTATTGCTTGTTGCATAATTATTTTAGTTTTAAGTGCATCAGTGCCTACATGGATAAAGACAAACATAAGTGTCTAGTAGGTCAACATTAGTGTCTTTAAAACATTTGTATGCATAATTGAGGTAATTATTAAGGTTATTAAACAGAGAAGAGAAATTCTTTGAATTCCAAACCCCACAAATCATAAATAATCCTCTTATAGTTCTTACTGTGTTTCTCACATACTGGAGACATAAAGTACAATGTTGTAAGAAACCTTAATGCATTTATAAGCTTCCAAAGAGAGTGTGGTAAAATGCAGCAGCTTAGCTAGTGACACTATATGAGCAAGAGGCCAGTTGGTGAGTTTTGAAATGGGGAACAGTATAAATAAGATTTATGGTAACGTTAAACTAAAACAGTTTTTCATCTTTCACCAAGGTATATGTATTGTTGCCAATGAGATCCTGCTCAGATACTCACAGAATTTTTCTACTAACATTCATCTGGTTCTTAGCCATAACTAGAATGGCCTGTGTTGTGAAACGCTCCAGAAATGATGCTAGATGCAGAATGTCTACATGCAGGCTATTTGTTGATAAAGGATGTCAATTTGTGCTTCAACCTGTCTCTGCTCAATTTAAAAATGTTCATCTTCCCTTTCACATTCCCGCAACGCCAAACCCTCCCTTCCTTTGTAATCTTTGTTGGTCGAGGCCTGGAGTCTTGTCCCTCTTGATGCCATGTCCTTCAAATGCAAAGGAGGCCTTGGATTCTCTCTCTCTTAATCTTGCTCTCCTTTAGCCCTCATTTATCCCAATGATACCCCTTAAAACCTACGTGTTGAGCATAATATATCTTAGTGCCAAATTGTGAAAAGCCTTAGGATGTTTTGTCACCATACAGTAAAAATATTGTTATGGATACATTAAAAAAAAATGATTGGCGATAATGGGGACATTTTTCAAAATCGTCACTTCCAGTGAAGTGTCACAGAGAGCAGAAACATAAATTGGAAAATGACAAGGAGTACAATAAATCTGGGACATTGCACTTTACATCTGATTCTCTGATCAAGCATCCCAACAGCAAGATGCATGACTGCGGGGGTAACATGTAATGTGCCAAACATATGCAGGCAGGCATCATAAGTAGTTCACGATTTAATGTGAAAGGGTAAGTATATTTAACTCTTTGAAAGCATTCCAAGACTGAACATTTATTGAAAGTTTCAATAATGTGACACCATTTCATATTACAGCAGCTCCATGCACCATGCATTAACACACATGGCAAATGTGTTGAATACAATGTTAGCAGTTGTTCTTTGCACTTCAGGCACTATGCAAACACATAATATATGACTGAGCTTAAGTAGATGGTGGATGTTTTCAACAATCAACAAGGTTTGTTTATAGTAATCTCATAGTTCCCCTCTGCTAACATTTAAATTCTTATAGATGACCTCCAGGTCCTCAGTAATCCCCAGATTAAATAAAGAAACAGCATGATAGTTGTGAAGTGCTGTGTTACTGGACCTTCAGCAATGTAACATTCACACGAAATGCTGACAATCACGTAGATAAAAGAGCTGTATCTCACCATAATAAAATTCAGTTTTTTTTTCCTGTCCAAACCATTCAGTCCATGATAAACAAATGCTCTAAAAGGACATGGGTTGATAATAACCCTATTAATTTAGTTTAGATGTTCAAGAACAATAAACAGACTGTAATTAGATACCTTTAAGTGTAGTCAGCTCCAACTCAATAATTAAGTTTGCTGATGACACTGTGGTGGTGGGCCTGATCTCAGACAACGATGAGAAGGCCTACCGGGAGGAGGTGGCTGATCTAACACTCTGGTGCCAGGATAACAGCCTCCTCTTGAACATCAAAAAAACGAAGGAGCTGATCATGGACTTTAGGAGGGCACATCAACCGAGGACGTACACTCCATTGAGGATAAATGGGGATCCTGTGGATAGGGTGAACTGTTTTAAATATCTGGGAGTCCACATCTCCGAGGATATGACATGGGCATCACACGCCTCAGCACTCGTGAGTAAGGCAAGGCAGCGCCTTTACCACCTCAGGCAATTGAGGAAATTCAGAGTGTCTCCGAGGATCCTCCAGTGCTTCTACGCAGCGGCGGTGGAAAGCATCTTGTCCGGGAACATTACCATCTGGTTTGGGAATTGCTCTGCCAAGGACAAGAAGGCTCTGCAGAGAGTAGTGCGTTTGGCCGAACACACTATGGGAACTTCACTCGCCCCCCTGCAGGAACTATACAACAGGAGGTGCAACTCCAGAGCAAATAAAATCATGGGAGACCCCTTCCACCCCTTCAACGGACTGTTCCAGCTGCTACGGTCAGGCAAACGCCTCCGTTGCCATGCGGTGAGAACGGAGAGGTTGAGAAGCAGTTTCTTCCCAGAGGCAATTCGGACTGTAAACGCCTATCTCACCAGGGACTAACTCTACTGAACGTTTTTCCTTCCATTATTTATTATGTAAAAGAATATGTGTGTTATGATTGTGTTTATAATTTGTTTGGTTGTTTTGTTGTTTGTCTTTTGCACAAAAGTCCGCGAGCATTGCCACTTTCATTTCTCTGCACATCTCGTATGTGTATGTGACAAATAAACTTGACTTGACTTGACTTGACCTTTGTCAATTTGATTAGTTTAGTTTACTTTAGTTTAGTGTAGTTTAGTGATACAGCATAGGAACAGGCCCTTCGGTCCGCTGAGTCCATGCTGACTATTGATCACCCATCGATCTCTACAACTCTACAAGTTCAACATCACACTCTAATATGCATTTGGCCCCTGAGAAATTTCTTGAGAATTCGTGAGAAAAAAACTTTTCACCCAGAGAGTTATGAATTTATGGAATTCCCTGCCACAGAGGGCAGTGGAGGCCAAATCACTGGATGGATTTAAGAGAGAGTTAGATAGAGCTCTAGGGGCAAGTGGAGTCAAGGGATATGGGGAGATGGCAGGCACGGGTTATTGATAGGGGACGATCAGCCATGATCATAATGAATGGCGGTGCTGGCTCGAAGGGCCGTATGGCCTCCTCCTGCACCTATTTTCTATGTTTCTATGTTTGACCCGAAACATCTCCCATTCCTTCTCTCCCGAGATGCTGCCTGGCCCGCTGAGTTACTCCAGCATTTTGTGCCTATCTTTGGTTTAAACCAGCATCTGCAGTTCCTTCATATACTAAAAGTTATTCCTCATCATCTTCACCTACCGGTTTTGGCGGGACAATTGTGATGTGGTTGGGAACCTTCCACATTAACTTTTGTTATTATCGTGATTAATTTGTTTGCATATTTCTGCACCATCTATTCCAACACCATTGGATGGTCTGTGGATCTTCCACAGACCATGTGTGATTGATTTTTTTAATCTTTAGCTGCAGACACATGGATTCTATATCTGTCTTGCTCTTTGTAATATTGCTTACTTTATGCTGCCAGAATGTTATCTCAAACAAGTACAGTTACACCACCTCCCCATCTACTCACTTTATCTTCTACATATATGAAACCCTCCAATGGACAGTTTCCAGCCTTCATTTTCAATAGCTACTGTACATTTCAGTAACTTTCCATAAGATCAGCAAATGCTCAACACCTGAGGAAAGAGGAAAATAAATAATTGTTTCAGATCGATTACCTTTCTTTCCTCAGCGTTTTCTGTGCTTAATAGGGTGGTGAATCTGTAGAATTATTTGCGATAGAAGGCTGTGGAGGCCAAGTCAGTGGATATTTTTAAGGCAGAGAGAGATAGATTCTTGATTGGTGCGGGTGTCAGGGGTTATGGGGAGAAGACAGGAGAATGGGGTTAGGAGAGAGAGACAGATCAGCCATGATTGAATGGCGGGGTAGACTTGATGAGCCAAATGGCCTAATTCTGCTCCTATCCTATCCAATGCATTTTGTTGTCTCTGTACTGTACACTGACAATGACAATTAAAATTGAATCTGAATCTGATCACTTGTGATCTAATATAGTTCCCACATACTCTGCAAATATAGCAATCATGATGAATCAAAGAGAAAGTTTTTTTTCAGCAAGTAGATGTAGATCAGCAGCTCTTGAATATTTGACCTTAACTGCGTGCCTATCCCTTGCTTTAAATTATTGTGCCATTGTACCTACAAAATGCATAAATAATATTGAGCAACAAAAGTAAAGTTTGGTCCAGGCCACTTCCAAACATCTGTGTAAGCCAGCTCATTTCAAATGCAATAGTTTGATTCAATCTACTGTTTAGTTCTGGGACTTAACCTCATCCTCATCCTCATCATTACACAATCTGGAATGGTACTTGTGGATCAGGGGTGAAGAGACTGCAAATGATTATAGGAAGGTCAGTGGCTGGTGGTGACTTATTCCTATGGAAATGTGCAATCTCCACTTCTGTCTTTCTTGCTCATTAGTTCAGCAGCTCCTTACTGGTGTCCCGGCTGTGAGTATCAAGCAAATCAAAGCCGAACAGTGTAAAGTGCATGTTGAACAGCAGAGATGCAGGGATAAAGCATCAGTGGGAGCTGGCGAGGTTAGGTTTTTCATTTCAATCTTGGGGAAATAGGTTGAACCAGCATTAAGGATCACAAACGTTCAAGCTGGATTGAAAATACACATTATAGGCGTGCACAAACACTGAAACTTGATCACACACTTAAGTGCGCTGTACAAAATTGGTTCATCACAAAGCAGAGCCCAATGAAACCAAGTGTATCTCTGCAATCTTTTGAGGAGGATGTTCAAACTGCCTTGTTTTCATCAGCAAACAATAGATACATTTACTAGAGATACAGATGACAAAAAATCACTAAAAAAATATATTTGAACATCATGAGTGATTTTCACATTTTAAGACATTTTCCGTGCTTTGGTCAGATTACTTATGGGTGGAAAAGCAGATACTTGTTAAAAAAAAGTTTATTTTGTCACAAAACCCAAGTAAAATTATGTTCAATTGAACTAAGAGCACTGGATTGCACTAGTGGCATTGGGCTGCAAGGTTATGTTAGCCATCAAATTGGCACAATTTCTATGTAAACTTGACAGTGTGAACAATATGGAGACTCTGGTTCATGACCTGCAGATTACAGTGAATATTTGCTTGAAGTCACCTTGGGTATTGCCCATGCTCATTGGAGACACATTACTGGGTAGATGTTCAAATTACCGTCTAGGTATGTCAGAGGCATTGGTAGGACATCCAAAGTACCCAGTTTACTCTTCGTATCAAGTTGAAAATCTTCACCTGTTTAATATTTTCACGGTTATTTTTCACAAAGAGACATTTTAACTGTAGTGTACTTACATTGGCCTTTGCAGATTTACATTGGCCTTTATATTGAGACACAGACTAAAGCACACGTTCTCAAGATTGATCACACGTTTAAATGCTCTGTGCAAATGAGTTTGGAGGATAGGTTCATAAGTCCACGGAGCACAATTAGGTCATTCGGTCCATCAAGTCTACTCCACCATTCAATCATGGATGATCTATCTTTCCCTCTCAACCCCATTCCCCTGTCTTCACCCCAAAACCCCTGGCACCCACACTAATCATGGAATCAAATATATTAAGTTACTTGTTGTTCCACCAAGATACGAACTTAGGACTCCTTAAGCATTCCCTAAATGAACTCAGGACACCCTAAGCATATCTGATGGAATTCAGGACACCCGAAGTGTAGTTAAGTTTAGTCACTATTGTTTTGACCAAAAACAAAGCAGCAATTTGCACACCACATTAGATTAGATTAATTTGGCATCATGTTTGGCATAGACATTGTGGGCTGAAGGGCCTTTCGCTGTGCTGTATTTTATATTGGCAAACTCCTATACACAGCAGTGAGATGAACGACCACAAAATATAAATATAATCAATTATAACGAGAATAATATGTACAATACAAAACTATACCAACAAACCCACCACATTAGTACAAAGTAAAACAAATATTCTTAAATATCAAATATACTGAGTATTAAACAACTATCTAACAATCCTTGTCAAGGATACATTCCACCGCCACACGGTGCCCAGCGGCCCCGGAAATCCCTCAGGGTGCCCGTGGACAGCGAGTAGTCCTTCTCTAACACCACCCGGGCAAGGGGGTAACCCCAGAAAAGGGGCAGGCAGCCGGCTTGTGCAGAGCCCTCTTCCACCTGGCGCCGTGACTCGCGGATGGCCAGCTTGGCCAGGCCTGGGAGCAACCCAACCAGGGCATCTTCAGCTCTACCCTCTCACGTACGCGCAGGCCATTCAAAGATGGGGATGGTGGGTGTGAAGTGCAGTCAGAAAGCAAGGAGCTGCCCCTTTAGATATTGGAACAGGGGCTGCAACCTCACGCACTCCATGTCGACATGGAACACAGATTCATCCTGCCGAGCCAGATCATAGTCAAAGCCCGGCTGGCGATGGCGAGGGGCTGCAACATCACGCGACACGGGTTTGATGTTAGGGCACCGGGTGCGCTCGCATGTCGACTATTCCATTGAAGCAGATTCACCGGGCGGGAGGAAGAGGCGTGGCGGATACATGTCCCAGCCTGCAAAAGTGCCAGGCGACTTTCTCTTACTGTCTGAAGAAGGGTTTCGGCCCGAAACGTTGCCTATTTCCTTCGCTCCGATAGATGCTGCTGCACCCGGCCATTAAAGCCACGCCGGGTTTCGCACAGTTTTTTGTGCTAACGACTTCGATTCTCTGCAGCATCTGCCTGAGAAGTTCCTTCCCTTCCGCAAACAGCCTCCGAAAAGACAGCAGCAGCAGCGCTCTCTACCTTGACTTCCGCGCGGTGAGGTGAGCAGAGTCCCCGGTCTTCTTCTGTTGGAGCATTGCAGCCCCAACGACAACGGGAACATTGACCGTAAGATTTAAAAGTTGCCCCAATCTCCCACCCCCATCACACACACACCCCAACAAAAAATAACAAAAACTACATAATAGACAAAAAATTTAAAAACGCGGACGAGCTGCAGATCCATTAATTTAGCAGCACATGAACATTGACCATAAGATTACAATCTCTATAAATAAAATAATTTTCTATCCATTAATTTACATGCAGTAGAAACCTGTGGTTATTTATAGGTGCACAGATTTCTGTGCAAAGCATTCCCACGTTGGCTGACCCAGAAATCTGAAAAAAATCAAGTTATAGGCAATGGTAGTTCTGCCTAGTAAGGAGAGCAACCAATAAATATGAAGGTTGTTTACAATGAGTGAATACGAGTGGTTGTTACAGGTTACTCATTTTAGACATGGGCTAATTATCCTATTGATTGACTCACTTCAGTATAATCCAATTCAATTGACTGCTTTATAGCTTGCTGATGTTATCTTATCCCTATGTGTGACAATGTTGGTTTCAGAGCTGCATTTGGAATCACTATCAGTTCCCTATCGTTCCCTTGTTCCCACTGCACAAACCATTGAAATGACTGGAGTTTGGTATGTGCTCTGATTCTGCTGCATTTGGCATGGCTTCTGGGGACTTTTCACCAATAGTTATGGCAGATGAGTACAAAGCCGTTGTTGAAATGTGCCTATTTTGACTCAACATTTACTCTGACAAACCCTCTTGGACACAAAGGTATCAGAAGCAGTCATCATGAATTACTTTACTTGGTCTCATCATAGATATCAGAGGAGCACACATTTCTTCAATTATAGTTTCATTGCCCAATATCTGATACAAATGAACTAGGTGATCTCTCCTGCACTCTGAAACATGCAACTTACAAAAGTTGAGGTGCATGCACAGGAATCTCTGTAATCTCATCAACCATTTAGAGTTCTCCTGTCTTGAGGGACACATCGGGTAGCTGATTTTACTTCGGAGTCACGTGAGTGACTACGTGAAGAGCCCGCTCAGCACGCATGCGCGGCATTGCGTTCAGCAGTGCAACAGCGGCCGCATCGGGAGTCAGGCGCTCCCGCTACAGGTGAAAGAACGGACCGTCAGGTAAGTACCCTGAGGTCGGGGTTTCTTTCACAGGGAGCCTTCTGCTTTCAGGCAGAGAAGAAAGGCTCTTGGACAAACCTGTCCCCCGCTCGACTCCACGGAGGAGCGTTCCATCTGGGGGGGGGGGGGGGGGCAGCAACAAGGCGGTAGGACCGCTTACCGGGCGCTCCGCTATCCCCGACACCGTGCCGAGCCCAGCCCGCTAGCGCCTGAGCAGCGGGCTGGAAGTAAAGCTACCGAAGTAGCGTCCGGCCGGTGGCTTCCGACTTGTCGGACGGGGACGTCTCTCCACCCGCACGGGGAGGGGAGACAGCCGCCTGAGCCGCATGGAGCGGCTCCTGGAGCAGGAGCTCCAGCGAAACGCGCTTCGTGAGGGGCGCTCTCGCAGGGGGAGTTCAGGCACTCCCTCCACAGTGTCTTGTACACTGTCCATTGTTTTCTCCTTACCCGAGGATAGCTTTGGTGACCAGGACTGGGCTGGTCAAGAAGAGGGGACGCTGGCTGAAGATGTCGGGAGTATGCAAGGGGTGCAGGAACAGGAAGAGCTGCTGGGTGTGGTGGACCGCTACGTGGCAGCCCCACGTGCAGGAGGCCGTTAAAGGCCAAACTAGCGGCCAGCATTAACCACCTCTCCAACAGGCCCCTACAGGATCAGGTGGTCAATGAGGCCTTATAGACCATTCTCACGGGGCGACTTGAAGCAAGATGTAACCAGAGTGAAGTGGTCGTGGTCTAGCATGATATCACACGATATAACGGGGGGTAGATAAAGAGTTCCCATGGTACTCGGCATTTCTGTTATTTGTGCGAGTGACTTGTCCGTCTCCCGAGCTTTCCCGTTAAATCTTGAATGAACATTGTGAACTGTGAAGTGTCACGTGGCACAAACGATGTCACTTTTTTTTTCACACACTATAAATATTCTCCCTTGGTTGAATTGGCTCATTTGGAGACATGCCTGTACTGATGCCGTGACTTTACTACAGGAAGATGCCACATTATTAGATGATGTTAGTTGCGCCCAAGTTTAAATTTCCAACGTGTGTTTCAGAGTAAAGAGTCAGCGCAAAATCCTTGATAATCAAAAACTGTCTGAATCAGCAAGTTAGACACAAAATGCTGGAGTAACTCAGCGGGCCCAGCAGCATCTCTGGAGAAAAGGAATAGATTCCATTTTTGGTCGGGACCCTTCTTCGGGATGATTGTAGGGGGGAACTGGAAGCAAGAAAAGACCGGGACAAATCAGGGCCAACAACAGATGACCTCAGCAGGGTATTTTGAAGAGGGGTCCCAACCCGAAATGTCGCCTAACCCTTTCCTCCAGAGATGCTGCCTGACCCACTGAGTCACTCCAGCACTTTATGTCTATATTTGGTTTCCTGATAGGCCAATTGTTGGCTAGGGATAGTGTGATCCCAAGAGGGAACCATCATTGCAAACATGGAGGGGGTGGGCGGGGGAGAGAGAGAGAGTGTAAGTTACCTAAAATTAAAGAATTCAATGTTCATAGTGAACACAGACACAAAATGTTGGAGTAACTCAATGGGTCAGGCAACATATCTGGAGAAAATGAACAGGTGGCGTTTGGGTCTATCTTTGGTAAAAACCAGCATCCATGGTTCCTTCCTGCATAATGGATCTCAGTGTCCCAGGAGTGTATAAGAATAGGTGGTCGGCGCGGACTCGGTGGGCCGAAGGGCCTGTTTCCGCGCTATATCTCTAAAATCTGAAGTTAGGTAATGTTTAAAGTAACTGCAGATGCTGGTTAATATGCACAAAAGGACACAAAATGTTGGTGTAACTCAGCAGGTAAGTCAGATCTGGGAAAAAAAACATAAAAAGCTGTATTCCCAGGGGTTCGAACAACTGTTTGGTAGTTGATACAGCTGACATAGTCAATTCCATGGTCTTGCCTACTATTAAGATATCATCAAGATATGCCATGACAATATGTTTTTGTCTTCTTAATATTGCCAGAGCTGGTTTTAGTATCTTGGTGAATAATTTTGGGCTGATGTGAACCCATTGGGTAACGCTTTAAACTGCCATAGCTGCCCCATCCAGGTAAATTTCAGGTATCTGCGATGATCTTTGTGAATGGTACTGAATAGTAAACATCTTTAAGATCAATGCTTGTCATGAAGTTTCCTTTGGAAATTAGTTGTTTGGCAGTAACAAACGTTTCCATTTTGAAATGTATATACTTAACAAACATATTTAGTGAAGTTAAGTCAATGATGATGCGACATCCACCATCTTTTTTGGGTTTAGTGAATATATTTGATACGAATTCCAAGGGTTCATGTTTTGTTTTCCCAATGATACCCTTTGTAATTAGTCTCACCAGTTCAGCTTGTCCCTCTCGTTTTTCTTTAACTGAGAGGGAAAATACCCTCTGGGGTGAATGTTGAACTGGTGGCAATTTTTCTAGTATGAATTGTATTTTGTATCCACTAATGCCATTGCGTATATACTGATCACTCGTGATAGACTCCCGTGCTTCTTTAAACAGGTGTAATCTCCCCCCTGTTAGTATTAAGCCCCTATTTTCTATACGCTGGTAGGAAACAGACCCACCTACCTCCATGGTTATGGGTATTTCTTCCGTTTCCTGCCGGTCCAACGGGTCTTGCATGTTGTCTGACGTGGCGGTGATGTTGGGGGGTGGCGCATTTTCCATGGGGTCCGCTCTGGGCCCTGGTCTAAAGAAGACTTCCGGGGATAGAATGCGGACCCCGAGCTTTCACCAGTCCCATATGGTAGACGTCGACTGATGGACGCGATGGGGTGCTGCTGCTTGGGAATTATTGTTTTTGGTTTGCTCGTCCCGGGGCCTGCCCTCATGAGACCGAAAGTTTTTTAAGGCTTCCATATCCTTCATATGCTTTGTGAGGTTTTTGCCAAAGAGCCGTGGGTCTGGCTCAGTGGCTGGGGTTTTGCACAACCCCGCAAATTTAGGATTTTATGGCAGGTCTTATGATTTGTTTACGAAGGTTGTGGTCATCTCCGTATTTGTCCACGGAACGAGCAAACGATGTGATGGCTGACGTCAGGAGCCTGAGGATCCGCTGCAGTTTTAGCTCCTGGTTCCGAATATTTGCCCCAACGTGTCCCCAGTTTTGGCTGTTTACAGCCGGCACTTTAAGGGACTCACAGTTCTCTGGCGCTGTATACGTTTCTAATAGGCCATTCTCACGGGGCGACTTGACGCAAGAGTTAACCAGAGTTGAACATCGTGGGAACCTCGTGCGATAACCGTACGGCATTCGTGGACCTCCGTGGTGCTAACGGCAGGTACTCGTGTAACTTGGTGACTCGGGAGAAAATTCAAGCAAGCCTGAATTTCTCCAAGGGTGACTTGTACACTTGTGGTTGAACATTGCAACATTACATGGATGTAGTGGCCAGTGCGATATCCGTAATAACTCTTGCGTTTACCGTGGGAACTCCTGCGAACAGTGAACCCGGAAGCTGGACAGAGGGGACAGAAGGTGAGTAAAAATTGTCTTCTGTGGGATTGAATTAATAAAATAAAGATTTGCTCAGCTGGGCAATGAAATCAGGGTTCAGCAAAGATGACGGCATGTGAAAATCAACAGAACTGTAGAGGGTGGTGCATGATATGGCCATAACTGTGCAGCAAAATCTCAGTGAGTGTAGAGCCAGGAGATCCAGCCCAATGTGACTGAGAATAATGTGTAAATGAATTAGATGTGCATTAATAATTTTATATATAATTATTTTCCATATTTTTCCTAACTTCCTATCATCATAGTCATAGAGAGATATAGCATGCAAACAGTCCCTTCCACCTTGTTGATATTAGGTCATGTCATAAGGTCATATGATAGGAGTAGAATTAGGCCATTCGGCCCATCAAGTCTACTCTGCCATTCAATCATGGCTGATCTATCTCTCTCTCCTAACCCCATTCTCCTCCAATGCAGGAGCTTGATCACTTCGACACAGTGGGCTCAAAATCGTCCCTTCAACGGAGGGCTCAAGGCCCCCGACCGCGGGAGAGCAAAGAAGCTAAGAGATTTGAACTTTTTCTCGTCTTCCATCACAGTGAGGAATGTGGAGGTCACTGTGGTGGATGTTGATGTTAAGATGTATTATGTGTGTTCCGTTGCTTTTTATTTGTATGACTGACTTGCAAATGAAATTCCTCGTATGTTGCAAAACATACTTGGTTAATAAAGTATTATTGTGATTATGACTGTGATTGTGATTGCGATACCATAAACGTGAACATACTGTATATCAGGGAATAAATGTGCAGGTTGTGGTAGGATACAATGCTGTTGCTGCTGCTGCCGGCCTAGAACATTTCATGTATACCCAGTATTTAACTGTTATATTGTCCGAAACCTGATCATTTAACATCATATTCACATCACCCAACACAATGTCAGGTAAATGCAGCAGAAAAATATTATTTTAATTTGTTGTACATGTTCCTTTTCAAATCAATTTAAAACAAAGTTTGTGAAGTGCACAAGAGTCATAGACACATAGAATCATAGAGTGATACAGCAATCAAACCAAAACTGTCCATGCCAACCATGTGGGCATTCTGGGCTAGACCTAGTCTCATGGTCTGCATTTGGCCCATATTCTCTGAAACCCTTAAACATTCATACACCTGTCCAATTTTCTTTTGAAAGTCGTAATGGAATCCACTTCTAAAGCTTCCTCTGGCAGCTCATTCCAGATATGGAGTACCCTCATGGAGTGAAAAAATTGCCCTTCAGTTCACTCTTAAATCTCACCCCTTTCTCCTTAATCCAATGCCCTCTAGTTTGTGAATCCTCGACTGTGCATGCCCTCACTTCATCCATGCCCCTTATGATTTTGTACACTTCAATACGATCACCCCTCAGCCTCCTATGCACCAAGGAAAATAGTGCAAGCCAATCCAGCCTATGTCAGAAGGAAAGAAAGTTCATGTAGAGTATATAAGGTTGGTAAGGGATGAGAAGCTTAGTTCAAGTAGAATAATGGCTTTCAAATCTGTGTAGTAGACTGCTAATGTAATGAAATTATCATTTAATTTTGCTCCCCCTCTTCGTCCCTATGTCCAATGCATGGTATTGATACTGATATTAGATTATTATTGTCAGGTCTACCGAGATATCAGCATCTGCCTGCAGGGTAACACTTTCTAAGTCCCGTTTATCGTGTGGAATTTGTCATTCTCAAAAAAAAATCAGTCGTATATTGTGTAGGAAGGAACTGCAGATGCTGGTTTAAACCAAAGACAGACACAAAATGCTGGAGTAACTCAGCGGGACAGGCAGTATCTGTGGAGAGATC